>NC_050606.1:11810126-12121198 GCF_013368585.1 Megalops cyprinoides | reverse complement strand
GGTTAATGTTATTAATCAGAATTTTTCTCCTGCTGCTTCCTCAAATGTGACACCACATTTCAAACCACAATTTAGGTTGCCAAAGTTTGTTTACTGTTTGCTTATTGTATCTAGGTTTGTGTATTTTTTCTGTCATGGGAGATTGAATTATTCTAGTGAGAGAAGAGCAGGTCTATTATTAGTGCCAATGGAGCGTTATGTTTATATGAGAGTCTTGCCACAGCGTAAATATATCATAAATAATAACTGTTTATCAATCTCAGGTAATGACATTGATACAGGCTGATACATGTCTACAGGCTCAGAGATGTGGAAATCTACAATGCAAATATTTGACCTTACATTACATGCATGTGTTGGTGATATTGATATACTACTTGATTCCAATAATTGTATATGGTATTACTGTAAGGGAGTGTAAAGATCAAGTCAAAATGATTTAAAGGTCTAATCTGATTCAGATGAATGCGGGATAGCCAGTATTGCATTTTAAATTTTATATAGAAATATAGAATATCACACCCATCTAAAACAACAATAATGTAGGTTATTCAGTGTAGATCATCCATTATTTATTTTCACACACTTTGCATCCTGTTTTCATCTTTGAGGCAAAGTCTGTTTAAAACAAACTTAGGTAAATAATTTCCATCCAAAAGAGATCACATCATAATTTTCAAACATTAGTCACCTGACTGCATTTTATTCAATGCTTTTGTTTGAGAGTAATTTTACATATATTTGTTATTGATCGGATACTGGCCCCACTGAGTAAGTACTACGGCAGTGCCCCACTGAAGATTTGACAGGGCTGCAGTGTAGCATAGTGGTTAAGGAGCAGGACTCATAACCGAAAGATTGCCGGTTTGATTCCCTGCTGGGGCACTGCTGTTGTGCCCTCGGGTAGTGTCTTTAACCCACACTTGCCTTAGTAAATATCCAGCTGTATAAAGGGATAACATTGTAAAAAAAAAAAAAAAAAACTGTAACCAATGTAAGTCACTCTGGATAAGAGTATCTGCTAAAATACCAACATCACTGTCCTTAGGTCTCTAAACCAATACCTTGAGAACCTTCCACACAATGGGCCCTGTGTGTGCCAAAGAGGGTCCTGGTGGTCCTATACATGCTGATCTTTGTTCCAGTTGTAGAAAACTTTAGGTTTGAGGTCACAAGATAAGAAAACATGTTGTATATTGTCCCCTAGAGCGAAACATTCAAAAGCATTGCTATACACAGTATGTTAAATACACATAATTATATGACTAGATATAGAAAAGAATAAAAAACAATACCTAGTATACTGTAGAACTGAACAATAATAGTGTTCAGTTCCTTTTCAGGCATTAGTTCACCATACCCTTAATGTGTCATAGACATGGTATTTCCAAACATGTCGTACACACAGCAAGCAAAGGCAACACAGTAATCGCATTTCCATCTCTAACTTAATCCCTGTCGATGGTAGCCGATAGTTCCTGTCTCTTGGCATATTACAGGTGCCTACTAAGAATAAAGCAATTTAAAGTTTATGTTCAGCCTGCAGTGAAGTAGGAGTAGGTATAAATATATATATATATATATATATATATATATATATACATATATATATATGCCATTCTTTATATATGGAGAATTCAATTTTTAGTTGAACTGTCGGGTTTATGAACTAGGCTGTTACACCATGTGGTAAAACATTGCGGCATGCTAAAAAGCAGCAGATAGATTTACTAACTGGTGGGAAAGCTCTGAGTTGATGGAGAGAGTACAAACACTTCTTGATGGGTGAGCACACAGTTAGGACCTGATTTCCTAAAACAAATTAGGGTTAGAAATTATTTTTCACATTTTATCAGCCCAGAGATATATGCACAGAAAGGGCTAACAGCTGAGAATTGCCTAAAGATGATGAATCCAGACCAGTACTCAATTAAGAGATTATTCCAATTTAAGTAATTAAGAGTAGTTCAACCTTCAGTGATAGGAAAGGCTTCCTTTTATTAATACACATGATTTAGAAAATGCATTGGTTTGCACTGTGGGTTAACATGACATTCTGTGCTTGTGGAGAGCTTCCCATTGGCCTCCTTGAGTGCGTTAGTTTGGTAAGAAGATGTCTCAATCACTCCTCATAAATTCAGAGTATGATTTGTATGAATAAGGCCTGCAGGGGGTCTGCAGCACCAGGACTGGGGAACACTGCCATCCATAAATGGAAAAGGTTCTGAGACCTCGGAGGGGTTTGGGAAGCATTGCCCACTGTATATTTGGAGGTTCATATTATCACAGTATGACGCCATGTGTGACGCAGAACTACTCACAGAAGAAGACTTGCCCCGGGAGAAAGGTGTGCTGCCTTTTCCTTAACACAGGCCTGCACAAAGCCGTCCCTTTGCCCGCATTGGTGCTTTGTTGTCGTTTCTTGCTGTTCGAGTTTGTGGGTTAGCTGCTGGCTAGTTTCGCTGATCAGAGCTACAACACCAGGTAGCAGCCTCTGACGGCACCTTCAAAGGCATACAATACCTCAGGTGTTTTTTTTTTTTTTTTACCAGGAGTGTTTGCAGCAAGGCGTTTCCTTCCCTATAAATTTAGGGATGTTTAGATTCCCCTCTTTTATCGTCTTCCAACTTTTGAACAATTCAAATTCAATCATGTCCTAGGCCTCTGTTCGTCTTTCAGACACCGTAGGAAAAGAGGTTGGCTTTCCTCTCCGAGTTGGTATCCCTCGTGGTGAAAACAGGTTATCAGCAAGAAAAAAAACTGAAAATAAAAAGGAGACACGTGTATTTGACATCGCGCCATGCAGGTGTTTCTCCCAGAACGAAACCTGTCAAAATCCACCTCCTGCACCTGTGATCTTAGTCACCGTCTTTCTTGCAGAGGGGGGCCCTTTGTCATTCGTTCCATTGGAAACGGCATTGTTTCGAAGCCAAACAAAGCTCTGTTGCCGGATTTGCTCCGCTTGATCTTGTTAACTGCGTTTATTAATACGGCCCCGGGGCCCGAGCTGGGACCGGAGGGACTCACCCACGATCTCCCCACCGCTTCGGAGGCCCAGGTACAGAGCGAGCATTGTTGGAGCCGCAGGCTTCCAAGCGCTGTCTTTCCTATCACGCACAAACTTGCCGCCTCCGTCGGACCACACATCAGATGCAGCGGCGTTGCGAGGTTATTCTTTTTTCCTCTGCGTTTTATTCTCTTTTTTTTCAGCCTGTGAGATTCTCGTGTTGGGAAACAAAAGAGTCACTGTGCTGCGTGCGCAATCGTCAGCACAAAACGATGTATGAAGTTTTGCATTTTTTTCATTAATTGCTCCTCAAATACTTTCGTCCTGTCTTTCCTTACTTTATTTATTTGCTCAGCAGACATCCTTATATGTGGTAAATTGCACAGCTCGCATTTTACACAACCATTTGTACCGCTGCATGTTTACTGAAGCAATGCTGGTTAAGCACCTAGCTTAAGGGTACAGCAGCGGCCCGTCGCATGTCACGACAAATAGAGGCTGCTTGTTATTTTCCAGTGCCGGTACATTTGTGCCATTTGTCATTTCGCCAGTAATGATCAAAGCGCTGCGTAAATTGTCTTTGGTTTATAAATGCCTTCTGTTTCTTGCTGGGTCAGGTCTAATGCTTCTGAATTCAGAGCTGCTGTTTAAGTGTTGTTTTTTTGTTGTTTTATTTTTTTTTAGTTCTGCAGTTAACTTTGCAGGTCTGCAGAGAACAAGCAGTCCATATTAATTCAAATTAATATTAAGTATATACATTCTACACTCGAATGGCAACCAATGAAACAAGATAATGTACACTTTCTCACGCAGTACTTTTGATTGAAATTATGGTATATGACATTAGTACCAGGAAGACATCCTGTTTCTTTTCCACTTTGTAATCTAAAAGTTGGTCGTTTGTAGTACTTGACTCAGTCTTACCATTTCACTCTTACTGTCAAGCAGCATACGCTCTCCAAAGTTAAAAATTATATTTTCTAATATTATCTGTTATTATGTATATTGGTCTTGAGGTCCTCCTGCACCTGTTGATTCAGTTCTTAAATGGTTCCAATAAAAACCATAACATTTGAGAAGGAACATTTTTTAAGAGCCAGTTACAGGAACCTTAGCAGGAACTACCAGAAAGTCTAACAGACAGAGGGGTATTCCAGGATCGGCAATGGAAAACAAAGTCACAGAGATTTGCATAATACAAAAAGAATCCTGAATCCCTTCAACTAATCAGTCTTATCCCTTGGTGCTGGTATGAGGAACTTATGAAATTCGTTTATGTTGGCATGTGAAGTTGTAATATCATGTTTCCAGTCCTTTGATTGTGTGAAGTCCCCATCGCTTGATAGATATTAGAAGAATAACAGTAGCAGCCATCCTTTGCAGAAGTGATACATCATTGTTGAAGTGGCATCTGGTTTGTTTTCTTGCTCATGCTGAACAGGTGAACAGGTGTGTGTGTGTGTGTGTGTTTGGCTACCACTAAATAGATCATCCACTTGCCCACAAAAGCAGAGCCAGACAGTTGTCATCGTACCATCCCTCTCCCGTCAAAACTTTCAGTGGCACTTGAAGCTGTCTCAACATACCCCATGTACCAATTAGGCAATATTATGCTTTTAAGGTATTTGTTTACCATGGTAATGTTGAAAGGTCCATCCTTTCTGTTATCTCCACAAAGTGAGATACAGAGATATCTCTGAAGTGACAAAAGTACTTTCTCTTAAGTGTAAAAATCTGTGTAGAGGTCTTCCATCAAGCCTGATAGTGCTTTAGCGCCATCTTAAAACAACAGGAATTTAGAAGTGCTCACGAGGGTTCCTAACAAGCTAAGAAATGAATAATATAGCTGCAACAACTCCTGGTATGCCTGCATGATGAAAGTAGCCTTTTGACATGAGGTCACCATTCCAACATTTTGGGGAATGCAAACTGGAGTGTCAACAGGCATTATACCCTGGTGTCTGTCATGGTCAAAGCCCTCTCTCTTTTGTAAATGGAGCTGGACTCATGGGACTGTGTGTCCAAATTGTGTTATCACTCACTGGTCAGATTGCTATTGCTAATCTCCCTTGATTTGACTTCACTGTACTGAAGAAATGTCTCCCCCTTTTTTCTTTGTGCTCATAGACTGCCGCATGGAGAGATACTGCACCCATCAACCAGCTCCTTGGCACCCATCAACCAGCTCCTTGCTGAGACCACCCAAACTCAGCAGTCAAATGCTACAATATGACAAAGAGGGAGAAATGCAGGAACTACCACACCCGACCTCCATAAATGGAGCAGATGCATAGTAGGATTGTACTGAGAATCATCAAACATTCAGAACCAGAGCAGTGACCGCATTAACTGCTGGTATGAATGCTGGGAAGATGCAACAGAGGACAACATGAAGTGTGCTGGGTCTGAGTCTGAGTACAGCACTATTCCCTCGGATTACAAATTGACTGTGAGCATTTCTAAGTAAAAGCATGAGGACTCAATGTTCAGGATTGATTATCTGGACCACAAGGAGACTTTAGAGCTGCATAGTGCATAGCATACCTGGAGCACAGAAGCATCCACTGCAGTTTAAGTAGCATTTAAACCAGTTAGCAACAGACAAGATCCAGCACTGTTTTCCACAGGACTACAGTGTTTCTGGTATCATTCCATCTCTCATTTTAATCATTTACCTGGACAATATTGAGTGCTTCCATCACCTTTTGTATTAGGCGTCAATCAGCAGGTGGCTGTGAGCATCTCGCAAACCTTCAGAAATGTGGATCTCCCAAGCGGGGAGCTGACGCCACTTTTTATTGGAGGTATACACGTTTTAACAAAGACATCAAGAAACAAAGGCACCAACAGCACGTGGTGGTTCCACCTGTTAAATTGTCCACGGAGTCTCCTTTGCCCACCGAAACCAGTGGCTTTGTGTCTGCATCCATTCATGCCTCAGCAGGACCACAATGGAACTCTGCCCCGTGACATCATTCAATTTCACATTCCATGCCTCCAACCTGCTAAGCAGACAGCTGATGTCACACCACAAATCAAGACGGTGGTTGCAAATTAGAGCCAAATGGAACTAAGTACCAAGCACAAATTAATTTATGAAAAAAGTGGTTAGGTCCTTCAATGTAGTCAGCTTTACCAAAGCATGGACATTTTCTTTTATGTATAAAGATTCCTTTGAAGCTCACCTCAGCAATTACGTGGCTGCAAATAAATGTGACGACTTTTTTTTTTTTTTTTTTTTAAGATTTTTAGATACCTTAAATTTTTGCGGAGATGGTGGGTGGTGGTGGGCGGAGAGTTATGTGACGGTAAACCACATTTATGCAAAGCTTTTTAATTAGTTAATCCCCATGGCTTTGATGGTACCAGGAGACCTCAAATTTAAAGGAGTCTGTTAAATTAGACCTTTAAGGATAGATCTTGAGGAATTCTTAAAATTGCTTTCATTTGATGTTATGTCAGGTACAGCTCAGTGGGACGACACCCAGCAATGAGAGATTTGACGTTATCTCACAAATTTGGTCACCGCTAGCATTTTTAAGCAAAAAGTAAGCCTCTTAGACCTAGCATTGCAAATATGTAAATGCATTAAATGGTGTCTGTAAACTACACAGTGCTAACTTCTGAGAAACGGTATGGCACTCCTAGTATTCAGGATGTCTGCCGCATAGAATAAAGTACCTCAAATGAGTTGTTTGTCTTGTTTTTCCACAATTTTCACTCACTTCCCCTTCCTTTAAATATTAGCTCATAACTTAAAAGCATAACAGTTTGGTGCACGTTTGCATGGTTCTGAAATGAACAAATGCACTTATGGGACTCTGGAGAAATAATCATGAATACAAATCAAATGTAACAGGCTCAAAGCTATGGTAAACTGCAAAAAAAAACCTGTAATATACTTACAGTGGCATGTTTATATGCACATTAATATTCCAGTGTTAACCCAAACATTCAGGTATTACAGCCATGACGTGAGTCAGATAAACACCTCATTCCAATAAACATGACCCAAATAAGACAGTATTCTAGTTATGAGAAACTCAAATATGACATGTGGCATATTCACATTCAATGCTTTGCAAGGAATACTGGGTCAACATTCACCTGTCAGCTAGCTGTCTTAGCTAACAAAAAAGTTCAGATATTTTGGAATGACAAGGAGTCAGTTGTTTACAATCAGCTATTTTTCATTAGTGTTTAAAAGAAAACAAAATAATGAAAAAGTAAGCATATTCGAAGCTGTTTTCCTAAATACAATAATTAGCAGGAAAATTCACACTCATCTTTCACAGGGCTAATTGTGGAAGTTGTGGCCACAACTGGGGTAATAATGGTAGGAACACTACCATTATCTGGTGAAGTAAAGTTTTTCTTTCACAGTTCACATATACAATAATAACTCATGAATTAGGTGTGGGGTGGACTGAACAAAATGCTCAGATGTTACATGGGTTACGTTAATGAGATAACACAGTAATAGCAGGTTATTATTACACTGTCAGAAATCTGCAGGAGTTTTGACATTTAAAGTTAGGTCCCAAATAATTAAAATTACATTGCAAAGCAAGTAACCAAGTACGTTGTTCTCCCTCACAAAAACAATATTTTTCCATATATTCTAAAATATATTTTCTGTCCAGAGACACCTAACATTGCCCAATATATTGTCAAAAGCACGACATGTTTATTGCTGGCCATAAAAACTGTAGAGACATTTTGATGTATTAGTTCATTTCGGAAGACAGTATTTCAGCGTGGTTTTTACGCAGAGGCTAGGCGATGATGGCTGATGACAGACACTCTCCAGCAGAAGGCAGATTGCAGAGGGCCTGGAGTTTTGTCTTTAGTCAGCGAGGCTGAATCACGCTCCGATTAAACCCACAGGGCCTCGCCTCCAGCCTGGCCCCCCAGCTTCCTCTCCCCTGTCATCCCCGGACCTCTGATTAACAGAGCCTGACGCTGAGAGCACGGCATGCTGGGAAGGCTTCTCCGTTTCCGTGCCGAGACAGGTCCCGACAGGGGGAGCGCCCCTGAGGGCATCGATGGACTGGCCGTTTCAGACCGCCGTGTCGCTGAGGAACGTCCTCCGATTTCCGTTCTCAGCGGCATGCACTGTGGCCTCAGACAGGAGAGTGTGCTCTGCCCTTAGCTTCTGGTGGCAGCTAGACTCAGCTCAGGTTTTTACAGAGGGTGATTGCCGTATCATAGTCAATAATGAGATCTATCATCTGTCCCTTTGTGTGTGTGTGTGACACAGACACAACTTTCATAATGGATTAATATATGATCAGTTTCCATTGACACGTTCATGGGGAGAGAAAAAAATCATTGAAAAGCAATTATGTCACTCCATATTTCAGGGTTATATGGAACTAGTCACAGAGTGAAGTATGACATATATGAATTAGTGATACATGTAGAGAGAGAGAGGTATACACACACACACACACACACACACACACAGAGTGGTATGTGTCCTATAAAACTGCTGGGAACAGGGAGGGTCCCGGGATCAAGCGCAGACTAAGCACAGAGATTTTCAGGCCAGAATCTCAGCCTCTTCACAGCTTCCCCATGGGGACTATTTGGATTCATCAGGGTTGTTTGTGGCCTTTCTGTCACCATATTGTTGCCTTCTTTGACAGACAAAAAAGTACACACTATTGCGAAATAACACGCTAGGTGAGATTCAGCTGCCAAGTGCCAACATAGCATTTTGCAAGGCAGGGTGATGTTTGCAACGCTCATCTTGCTGTTCTTCACAGTCGACTGTTTCCACAACAGTGTTGGCTGTCACTGCCAGCACAAACGTTACTGATTAAAACAAAATGTCCACAATATAGCCATTGCGGCAGCCAACATCAACAACAGAGCAAGCATCGCACAGGCCCTTGGAGTGGAGCCCTTCTTGTGTGGAGCTCCCCTGCACATCCACCGGGCACCGGGACGGCCAAAAACTGGAACGAGGAAGGAAGTCGACTTTTATCTGCGAGTGCAATCAAACGTCTGGGCAGGGCGCAATGCAATCTGTGTTTGTGAAGGGAGGCGTATCAGCGCATCACATTAAAAATGCCTTGTAATTAAGGTTCGGCTTCCTTTTATTTGACGATGAGTTTGGCACGGTGCGGCTCTCTGCACAAAAAATTCCTGCGGGCTCATAAGGAGCGTTGAGAACGCCTCGCACATTGTTTGCAGATTTGCACGTTCTTTGTTCTGGCGTGTGTAGAAAATCCTACTCTGCGCATCTGGAGTAATTTTTTTGGTGGAAATAGGGAAAGAAAACCCTCCGCATCAAAGCCATTATCTACACACCGTGGGTGGATGTGGGCCACCATGATTTCAAATACTGTGCGGTTGGCCTGATGGGATTTAGCCACCTAGCTAAACCTAGCCACCTTAGCTAGTGATCTGTGAGTCTGACATGACGGTGGACGCAGATCAGAATCCAAATAAGAATTGGTTTTAGACAGATCAGTGCACCCACATCCTAACCCCTTCACTTTCTTTTGCCCATCATCGTTTTAAAGCCTTTCCCATACCTGTTGCAGTTTATGCTCTACTTTGTCTCTGATCTTTTCTTTTTTTTTCATTTTACATTTGAATAATCTTTACTGTACCCCATGGTTTCCCAGCACTGGTCCCGGGGGTCCATAGTGTCTGCACCCTTCATTCCAAAATACCTGATTAAAACAGTCAATGTCCTATTTGAACCAATGCAGACTCTGCTACATTATGAGTTGTAGTGGTCTAGTGAATTTAGGTAGCCCCACCGGATTATTTAATTGTGCAGTTCTGTATCCCTACATGTAATCTTTAACAGTTTAATAGGAATTTCCAAGGTTTTTAATTAAACTATCTGGATATGATAAATCATACATATATTGGACAATGATGGAAATATTAAAGACATATTAGTATTTTCTCTAAAAAGAAAGCATTACCAGAGTGTGTTGCTACAGCTGGACATTTGGGGCTGCAGCGGATCTCATGTGTTTATGATGCATACTTACAATATCAGTGTGGCTTATGGAATGTCATATTGTGCTAGATTCACAATATGTTTGTCTGGAAATCTGCTTTTATTGTGTTGTTTTTGACCAGGAATACGATGGGATAGCCTGGTAGCTTCATGCATATTTAAACATGTCCTTTTGTGCTGGGCTGAGCACCTTCCTTTGTTCAATATATACTTATCAAAAGTCTTGAAGAGAATTTATGGAGTTAGATATATCAGTAGGTCCTAACAATAACTGATCTAATACATTATGCATAATTCTTCCTTCAGGTCAAATTCAAGATGTTGTTGTCAGCTCATATTTTATCTAGTTATCTGGTTTTATCTGGTTTATCTGATTTATGACATAGCAGAAATGGGTACTTCTGGTAAGGGTTCCGGTTAAGTTTGTCTTTACCTTCCTGTTCTCTTATGTTTCTAATAGATATGCTCCAACTAGACTCACCTCCGAGCAACTTACAGGAGTCAAGCCCAGTTTGTTTTTACTTCATGTTTTATGCGTGCCCTTCTCTGACATTGATGAACAGAACAAAGGCATTGCGTTCGTGCGCTAACAAGTTAATTGTGCAGCCGTGTTCAGAGTACACAGCGAAAAACAAATTAAACTTGACAACAATTAATAGCTTTCCTAACACCTCCATTTAAAAAAAAAAGCACCGCAAAGGCACTTCAAAATGCAGGTGTTAAGACAGGAGTAAAATGCCAAAAATGGAATTCCATAACAGTGAGGTATTCAGTAACCTTTAAATTCTCATTGAGTCTCATCAGCGTGATGGTGCTGCTGCACATCGTAGTCATGAGATTAGGCTGCAAGGTATGCAGATTAAAATGGTCCTCATTATGAATGTGGCACCGTGCTTTCAGTCAGAGGCACCCATTAAAAAACGCTCTCAACCTTTGACTTAATTTTTCATCTTTTTATTCTCAAAGAATTCAAAAAGGGGCTTAGCTGCACATCAATTACGGGTAGTATTGTTTTTCCTGATGAACCCAATCCTCAAAAAAGATGTCCTGCTTCCCCCTTTCAAGTCAGAAACCGGTACTTAGAGTCTTGCAAATGTGCGGGATACAATCCGATCTTCAAAGCGCGAGGACCCAGGTCCATCCATCTTGCCAGAGCAGAGCCTGTGGCAAAAAAGTGGACCGGGAGATTTATAGGTCATTCCGTACACCTGTGCATCTCGCAGTGCCACGGCAGGGGTCGTGTAGAAGAAGTACAGCGATCTCCGGCCCTGTCATTAGAATGCATTACCCTGCTAATGAGCAGGGACCTGTAATCGCACCGGGAGCAAAGGTGATCCAGCACTGTGGACTCTCTGGTGAGTCTCTTAGCCTGGTAAGCTGTGTGAGTTTGAGGACCAGGCCGGTTTCTGTGGAAGGCAGGCTATGGACAACAGGTTTTGTACTGGTCTTTTGCATGTACCCACCCAACAATTTGGATGTCTTGGATAATGCCAAAGAAAGGCATTCAGGGATTATTAGGGCAAAAAATTATGTGGGATTTACCTCATGAAATATTGTCAAGACTTATAGTTAAGTTCAAAAGTTTGACAATGTGACTTCTTACAGTAAGTACAATGCATTTCTTCAGTGACTTATTTTCACATCCCTTATATACAGCACAATCACTCCAGACATTTCAGCAAATTTTTATACCACCTTTGGCAAAATAAACTGATGTGAAATCACTGTTTCCTCATTCAGAACATACATTCATACAGAAAGAAATCACACCAAACCTAACATTCAAACGTTTATATGTGTTTTTCTTTTTTATTTTTGAAGGAACATTGTGAAGGAAAACCTTCACCTGTCCCACACATAAAACTTGAATTGTTTAAATGTGTCTTAAGGATTGGTGTCTTTCCTATGTCTACTCTTTCAAAATTTGCACTGTGCCTATCAATTACATCCAAACAGATTCATTGCTGAATTGTTAATTATCATTGTCTGTGTATATAGGCATGTTTAATTGGATGAGGCCAGCCATTGGTTAATGAGCTATACCTGTGTGATAAGCCTGTGATTAAATACAGGTGTGTGGCTGCTGAGAAGGAGGCATTGCTTCAATTGGCCATGTTCAAGGCTGATTTTGTTTGTGGGTGTTTGATTGTTTTTCAGTTATTGGCTTTTTTGTGAATTGTACTCTTTTAGTTCATGTTTGTGAGAAGGGGAGAAGTGTTGGCCAGCTTCTCTACAAACATTATCGTTATCCTCATTGGAGGATGCATATGGGAGACCTGGGCTGTCTGATGCTAAGTGTGTAGGACCTGGGCCAAAACTAAAATGAGAGAGTGGCATGGAAACAAACCAGGACGTCATTCCCCAAGAAAAGATTATTTCGTGTCTCTAAATTAGAGAACAGCTTGACCCTTTTCAAACGCACCGCATAATTAATAATATACCGTGAGTCAAAAAAGTGCCAAATAATAACAGGGTAAAGGTGAAAGCCTGTGTCAAGAGTCTGAAATGTTCATTATTAAAACCCTGACATTAGATGTCAAAAGTACAATACCATTATGTAAGAGGGATGGAAAGAGGAGAAGAAAAAATGAGAAGACGAAACGGAGAGATTGGCACGGGCGACATAATTACCCGATGAAAGCACTGCCATCCAGAGAAAAACCCCAGCGCACTGAGAAAACACAGTGTTCCCTACAAGTGAAGACAACGGTTGCTAAGAAAATATGCTGAAAGCTTTTCCCCAGGCTTTTGGCAGGGCAAAACCACAAATTAAGGTGCCGTGGTGGGAAGCCATTATGAGGCTCCTCTGTGTGGTCCTATACCCACCACAGCTGCATGAGGCTCCCAGACCTCCCCTCTCACATCTCAGTGGGACGCTGCCCCCAAGCACTGATCCTGATTCACTTCACGCTTCTGCTGCAAGTTAGTCGGGGTTATGGTTCGGGTCAGGTTAGCTGATCCTGAATCAGTGTGCCACCTTTCTGGAATCCTCTGCTGCCAGGGTGCCACAGAGCAGCAACTGGGTCTCTTGACATGGGGAAACCCTTGAAGGCGCCACCTGCTGGCCATAAAAGAAGGCATCAAATGGGCATGGAGTGTGGCTGTGATTTCAAAGAGCTTACCTTGTGGGTGGAGCAGAGGCAACTTACATTATGCTTAATTAATTAATAATCACTATGATCTCTAAGTTTTCCAAAATGTTTTACTTCTTACTCCTAATGTGTTGGGTGTATCATTCTGTTTGACAGCCACATTCTGAAGGCCTCCCCCATTTTTCTTATACCAAGTATAAAAGTGTGTCCCAAGCATGTAAAGCTACAGATGCAGTTGAGTGTTAAAGCAGAACCCTCTATTGTGCCTTTGAAAAATGTATTTGACCCTGGAGTGTCATGGAAAAAAGCCAGCCATGGGTATTTAAGCCACATTTAAACAACATCATTCAGCGTCTATCATATTATATGTTGGGGTTTTTATGCATCAGTTACTCTCCTGTAATACATCCAGTCAGTACATTAATGTTTTTTGTTTTCTTAAAAAACCCACAGAGGGCAGTGAAGAGGGAGATAAACCAGATCCTTCATCATGAGCTGAACAGGGAGGGTCCGGGAATATACCTGTGCTGACAAACTATTAGTGAACCCATTGGAATTAATTAGACTGTCAACATTAAACCCAGCCACTTTAAACATCAAGGATTCACTCCCAGGCTGTGCAGAAAGTCCCCGACTGCTTTTGAATTTCTGCAGGTTGGAGTCATTGGGTTTTCTGTGTGGCTGCCAATCATGTACATACCTGCATAAGTTTCGGGCCTAATCAGTTTGTCCCAGGGGGAAAAAGAATTAAAGTCACTTAACGGGCCATGAGATCCCCGTGTTACCTAGATAGCCAAGAACCTCTGAAATATTACACATAGATACTCACCGTTACACATATATTGTGTACACCCATAATACATCACCTTGATGTGTGTGTGTGTATATTGACATTTGTAAGCACTATCAAGTAGTGAAAGATAGAAACTAAGGATGGGGGTCATTAAACCACAAATTACCTAGATTACGGCGACCTCCTCATTACACTTCCATATCTATTGGATCTTTTTAAACAAAATTGCCCTCTCATATTAAATTTTAACAATAGACACCTGTCTGGTTGCCACATAGAGGACATTGTCCCGTTCTGAGTGACACGTTGTCATAAATCACAGGGGTGACATTTTAATGCCGGGGGTGGGGAGATTCAGGGCCCGTGTCTCTGCCCTCCGCCCCCGCGATACCAGCAGCTGTCCTGGGACCGTGAGAAGGGCACATGAAAAGCCAAACTGTCTGGAGGGACCCGCGGTAACTGCCCCCAATTTGGCTGAATGGCACCGCATATTTGCCCACATGAATATGTGCCATTGTGTGTGGAGGGGGAGCAATATCGGAGGGCAGAGGGGCTTCGCGTCGCCACTCGGAACACCTGGGAGGCAAGACGGGACATGTAGCTGGAAACAAGGAGGTTTTGTAACGACCCCCCCACCCCCCACCTCTACCCACCGCTGCTATAATCATCATACTCAGAAGACGGGCAGCTCTCATATTGGCTGGCAATCCCAGGGTCTCTTCTTATCAGATGAAACTGGCAACCCGGCATCTCTCCACTCCTGACGGACATCTCGCTCACCCGGCCTGCCCTCCTGGGAGTCTGGCAGGAGTGGGGGGGGGGGGGGGGGGGGGGCAGAATCCCTGAGCTGTCCACTTCTCGACATTCTGCAGCAGAGCCTGCCCCTGACAATAATTTGAACTTAAACTTTAACAAAATCCTTAAATATGCATGCCTGACCAATGCTTTAAATTTAGCACTAGTCATTTAGAAGGTCAATGTCTGTTACAATAAAACCAGAGGATGTTTGAATTGGACAGAACCAGCCTATACAGAGCCTATACAGGTCTAAATCAAATTCATACAAAGTTTATTGCAGTTTATTTTATACAAAGATGTTATTGCATCTTCAGTTCACAACCAATACCAAGAGTTAAACAGGTATTAATGTTAAACTGCCCCCTTTATGATAAATTTATAGAAATACATCCCTGGTTTTGCCATTGATATGACAAAAACGCTGCTTTAGGTGCCTATCCAATGAAATCACAAATGTAAATGCTACAGTCAACTACAAACAGTTTACCATTAGTGACTATACCTAGATAACAACAGTACAGGACAATGCTGGAGCAAAGGGCACATGAAGTAAACCTGTACTCTTGTATGAAGAGCTATGGATGATGCCAAATTATTTCATAAAACTATTTTGCTCCAGGTACATGCTTACTTCCTGTTTTGCATCATAATAAACTTTTACACATACAAACATAGATCTCAAGAATGATCTTTTCCCTTGATGTACTCATTCAACGACACTAAGATTCATAATTTTCCAAATAATCTGATGTGACCTTTGATATACATAATTGCTAAAATGTGTGGTTGTGTTCTAACACATCAGATCAATCATAAGTGTCTTGTGCAACATACTATATCCCATGTGAATGGCACTGAACAGCAGCAGTGAGAATTTCCTTTGTGCCACTTCACAAATTTGGGAGAGCTGCCCATGTTCAGCCAAAAACAACTTGCTCTCGTTGTGTTGGCCTGCTATCAAATGAGCGGCACTTGGGTTTGTGATCTGCGAGTTTATTGTTCTAAAAGTTCTGTTTAGCTGAGCAAGCCGCACGATTGGCGCAGCCCGAGCCTGTTCATGATTTGGGAATGTTGAATTGTGCTCCAACAGGGTTACGGGAGCAATGCTGTGGGAATATTCACATGTTCGCTTTCAGCGTTCGATGTTTTCTAAAGCACCCGCGGAACCGCTTTGCGCGCAGCTGTCCTCCCGTGGCTTCGGGAGCGCTCCCGGGAGACAGCGGTCGCGCTGTGCCCCGGGAGTGCAACCCGATCCCCGTTGTAACAGCGAGGAGCGCCGAGCGGTGCGTGGCAGGGGTGTGTCGCGGGATTTGCGATGCCCCACACTGCATGTTTTGGCTCTGACTCAGGCTCCATGCCCCCGAGTCACTGCGCTTTGTAAACGGCGATGAACATGAATGAAGCCTCTCCGATAACGCCCGCTCCCTTTTTTTCTGTTCATGCCTCTTAAGACCCGCGTCTTCTGGTTAGTCTTACCTGAGCTCTCTGTGACTTTGAAAACTAATCTGAAGGTAAACAGTAGGAAAAATCTCAGGGAGGTTACATTTCAAACACCACTGTACCAAACGTAATTTACAGTTCCCCTGTGAACCTGCAAAATGATTTTATGTCAATAATATTACACTTGCACTCGAGTAAGTAATATATTTTATACCGCTACACAAGGTGTACATTTGCATATGCCTTTTTGTCTATTGGTGTGGAAGATGTTATCTGAAATATATAATTTACATAATTTAATAAGTTATGTTTGCATGGCTCAGAATTCAGTTTAAGGGCATGTTCACATAGAACATACTCATGCATAACGAGCACGTGTAATTTCTTAAATAAGTACAGCATCAGATTTAGGCACGAGCTGAAATCATCAATTCATTTTACCGATCAAAATGTGTGGCTGAGCCGTGTTCTCTGCTCGTCAGTCTGTTGCTGAGGCGACTGCTATTTGAGCTTTGAGCCCCGAAAGTCTAATAAACTCCGGAGCAACTGATTGATCGGGTCACAGCCGACTCCATAAAACAGAGGTCAGTGGCTCTGTTATCGCATCCTTCATTAGTGAATGTGACACATCCGTCCGTCATCGGCGTCACTATCAGAGTACCTGGGAGGGCTAGAGAGCACAGGCCGCTGAATACATTGTATGCCATTATCAAGAGCAGCCATTGAATTAATGAATCGTAAGCTTTGTTTTCATTTCATTTGACAACAGTTGAGTAGGCCTATTTTCCATAGAGCAAAACTATTTTGTTGACTCTGAATTACAGCCACGTCTGGGGTATATTAAGGTAACCTCCATTTTGCACGTGGCCACACTGGGTAGTTATGTAGCTACCAATGTTATTGTTGTTCCTGTTGCTCCTGTTTTATGTATTTAATGTATTGTGTCATACTGGCTATACTTGTAAGTTGCTCTCAATAAGAACACCTGCAAAATAAATCCATAAATACAATTTCAACATGTAATTAAATTGGTTGTCTTGGATAGGTTTTTTTTTCAGTGGAGCTAAACGCAGACAATTGAAACACTTTATTTTACTGCAACAGAAGCATTCTGAGGCAGGTAGGTAACGGCTTCCAGGGCTGAACACTTGCTTACCCTCTATTAGCAAACCAAAGAAGACAGCCAGAGGAATATAAGGAAGAAAAGATGGCGGGAACCAGAGAGTCCAGAGTAACTTAGTCTCTGTTTGGGACACTGGTGCTTGACCACTGGTAACTCAAGGATGCCACTCCACCCAGCCTATAATCCACTATTCATTCTTACCGACCAACACTCTCTGGTCACCTGGCAATTCCTACCCACTGAAATAATGTATCCCGAACTCACCTCCCCTTTCTGGTCCTCTAGTGGTGGGGTGTGGTACTTGAAACCAGCAGAACTGCAGAATCACTCATCTTCCCCTGCCAGCTTGATATTGACTAAGCATCTCGTCACATTCATGAAAAAATAGAAATGAAGCCACACCAAATGCATTCACATCATCGCATTCTGAAAACACACATAAATAAATGAAGACTAATAAAGATTAATACATTTTTTTCCCCTGTATTGGGTTACATTAGTTCAAGGCACCAATAGCTTCCAGGCTGAATACAGTATTTAAAATTTCTAAATTTCTTACTGAAATTCTTTCTTCTTCTGTAACTTTTTAAAGATATGCACATTTTCAATTTTCCCACATCAAACTTATCTGGGCTAGATTGATATCATTATGTGACAATAATCTCAATATGTTGCTGTTAATAAATGCAACAGGACAACTGATTGGTTGTTTTATTAATAGCATCATTTTTATTAAAGTTTCTTTAAGCTTGTTATTTAAGTTCTTCTCAGTAAAACTGAGACACCCCAATAGAATTTAAAGCAAACATAAAGCCTGGATCAACTTTGGATCAAATGGATTTTCTTTTGACTTTCAGGTATATCTTTTAGTAAGTGCTAGATAAACTCACTAGCGCCCTCTGGTGCAAGTTAACTGCTTGTGTGAGAATATGTGTTCAGATTGCACTCTGTGGAGGATGGATAGTTGTGATGTTACATTTACAATACAGCCAAGATAATCTCTCTAGGGATATGTGTTTTTTACATTCTAAATTAACTGTGTCTTGGATATGCAAAACAAGATATAACATTTCTCAATATCCTCAATTATGTGTTTGTCAAAGAGAATCAATCATCCAATTTTGTCAAGGTTACATCTACTTTTCATGATGGATGAGAGGCATTAGCTTCCCATTAAGAGATATAAACAAAACATATTTAAATAAAATCAGCGTAAGAGTTTAGGTAGTATAAAAGCTAGCATTTTTGGGGACTAGTGTTTCACAGCATACGGCCAAGTGGAATTCTGCTCTTTATTGCAAAGTTAATTCAGGAGTTTCTCCTCCATCATCACACTACAGTCATACTGCACCAGCTAGCCAGGTACGCTGGTCAGAGACAGTCAGTACGCTGCCAGGAAACAGACCCTAACCCCCAGCACAGAAGAGGCAGGGTGTTTGAGGAGGTGTGAAAGAGACATAGGAACTCAAATTTAACACTGAGGTCACCCACCACTGCGGAGGAGAAAGACTGTAAGGTAGGCGTCTAGGTGACAGAGAGGATGGTAACATTAGTCACTAACAGGGGATTTCCATCACAGATTACAATGGGTCGCTCCTGAAAGAATATCAAAACCTTACCACACCACGATCTGTCAGCAAGTACAAATATAGTCAAACAGGGACTCAAAATTCTTCAGAACTTCTGTGGAAAAATATGACTTTTTTCATATTTTGTCTGAATTGGGTTTATAATGACAACAATTAAAATAATTTAAAGTGTTACCATTTTCAAATACGCTGTCCGTCCTTCTTTCTCAACTTTTCCAGCTCTGGTTGGACATGGACACTATGTAGTCAGTTTTTTTTTTTCAGTTAGTCACATTTTCCACATAAGGTCTCAAACAGTACAAACAAGCTAGGTAACCTTTGGGAGCCAGTTAAAAGAACTTTTAACAATAAACAACTGAAACATAGCTCTGTTATCTTTTTTTTTACTTCAAAAGGACTATCAGACTCTAAATAGTGGATAGTCTGAGCAATGTAAAACTAACTGAAATTACTGACCTGTGGAGCGAAGATGCCTTTTTGGTCATGTTGGTCTAACTGAGGTCCTGTTGTACTCAGAGGATGCAATTATCAGACGGAATTAACCTGCCCGGTCGGCCCTATTCTGACACTAATGTACAAACGCAGCTAATGCATAACTGGTGAGGAACAGAGGTGATCAATCGGATTTAAGGATCTCTGTGCACCTTTCTGATGTGGCTCCCTGAGCATGTGGTGATCTGTTTGAGCTGTCACACTGGGTGAATGCTACGCTGAGTGGTGTTTTGCCAAGTGGTTTTCTGCCGATTCTGGTGTATCTCCGCTAAGCAGAGGGATCAGGCACTTTAAGTTTAAACGGCTGCGTGGATGTGATGTTGAACGCTTTGTCCTGGGGGAGCAACCGCTCTTGAAAGGAGCGATTTACAGGGTGCCGTTTGAAGTGGACTTTTATTATTTGCAGAGAAAAGTGGAGGCCAGTTCTGGAGATTTTTTTTTTCTTATGGTAGCAGGAGTGAGAATGAACTGTTGTTGCAGCTGAGCCGGTTTTTTTTTTATTTAATTTTGCTTCATATGGGGACAGTACATTTTTGTCCTCCTTGGTGGAGTTTCGACTGCAACAAGTAATGGGTTATATTTTCCCAGAAAGAGAAATCATGCTTTATATTACAAAGCAAGAGTAGTGTGACACAGGACTGTCTGTGAGCCAAATGCATTTTGTGCCATAAATTCAGGCAAAGCCATTCTCATTGATGCTCAGCCAGAGATGGATAAATCAGACTGCAGCACTTTAAAATAAATAATAAATGCTGCACCTTCCACAAATAAATGTATTAATTCAAGACTTGAAATGTATTGTGTGTCGAAATAAACATATGACTCTCCTGATGCATGTATGTCTTTGCAATTATTGATTTTAGATATTATCATCACTCATGTTCAACTGTTGTGGAAGCAATATATTATCTCATTAGTCAGAGAGGTACTTGGGCACAGAGGAAGTGATTTAGATTTAAAAATTGCCTTTGCCTCTGAGAAGATCCAAAATACTGATGTAGCCATTGAAGTAGAAGAAGACTGTTATAGAGCAAGAAGTTGCTACCTAATCCTGGAATTTCCAAAACCAGAATAAACATTTATGTGTTTGGCAGCCACTCTCATCAAGTACCATAAAGCAAATATATTATACATGCAATACTTATGACAGAAGCAATGAAATATAAAAAAATAATTAAAATGTGATTATACTAAAAAGCACTACTTACATCATAATTAAGTAGTGTAGAACCTAACAATGACCTACAAGAGCAATATTATCTTAACAATAGTGTTTATATGGTACCAGACAATGAACAAAAAAGACTTTGATCAAAGTTAACTTACACAATGTCGTACTGATAGTCACTAACAGTGAATTGAGAAAGCTGCCCTATGTTATGAGATTTGAAGAATGGCTGCCAGGGATAGCACAAGCTCAGATTCAGGGAACCAAGAGGAAGTCAGAGCATTCTCATATCATTTTAATTTTTAATTTTTATCATTATAATCAGGTCTGTCTTTCAGAGTTTGGGGTTATTATGTGACCTCAGCTAAGCTTGTGATAATGTCCCCAGCTATTGAAACTTGGTCATGCAGCACTTCTAATATTGTGACTCCGTGTATGGCTTTTGCTTGTTGTCCTCTGCCTCACTTGTAAGTCGCCAAATGAATACATGTGAATGTAATAATGTTCACAGAGACCAATGAATCAGAGGGGAGATGAAATAGCTGAGGAGTGATAGCTATGCATATATAGCACTGATCCCTATGAGAAGTGAAGACAGAGCTAATCCAAGAGGCTGGAGGCAAACCAGTCCATGGCAGTACCAAACATTGCCATCCCTACCAGGGGTGGACAGGAGGATCTAGTCTTCTGTTGTGTACACTGGTGCAGAGAGGTCTAGGAGCATTACCACATAAGACAGGGAAGTTGTTCTCATAGAATGTAGGCCTCAGTTATTGAGAGAACTGCAATCGTAGTGGACCTGACAGGTTAAGGTCTAGAAGGTTGTGCTGCAAAAGAAAATGGACACTTGTGTTGAAAAGAGAAGAGGTCGAGTGAACTAAAGAACAGAAGAATAGTTCAAGTGTTTTGAAGAGAACTGGGAGAGACATACAATTCTGGGAGAGGAAAGAAGGAGGAGACTGAGGGAAGACTACATGAAGGGAACAGTGTAAGGAGGCTGGTAGGCTGCACAGCTGGGGACTTAAACAGCCAACAGATGTCAGCAACTTTATCCTCAAAGAACTCTGCAGAGTCATCTGCAGGGAGAGACAAAGAAGGGACAGTGGGAGGGGAATTTTGAGGGGAGAAGAAGGGAGAGAGTTCACATGTTTTAGCGACTGCAGCCTCCATTTTGTCCTGGGGGACGTGTATTTTCATGAGGGAGGATGATCAGCTGGAGAGGGACGACTGGTAGAGGGTCAGGTCAGAAGAGTCCCTGGTTTTCCTCCATATCCTCTCCACTGATCACAGTGTGATTCCTTCATTGTGTAGAGCAGCAGATGACCATGCGTTAGGGAAGCATGTTGTTATGGGCCCGAATGAATAAGGCTAGAGGGTCAAGTGTGGATGATAGGATAGACATGTGAATGGATGTCGTGGCATTAACAGGAAGAAGAAACCAATAGAGGTGATGGAAGAAGACCATGGAGAATGTGTTGGAGGAAGACAAGTAATGAAGATCAACAATGGGTGGGATGGGGAGTGCGAGTGGGTGTGATCACTACGGGGGGAGAGGGTGTGATCACTGGTGGTGGGGGGGTGGGTGCATCATTGAGGTGGAGGTAAGGAAACAAAATAGTAATCTAAGAGTTGAAGGGGAGTGGCAGAGAGGCTTGAAGTGCTGCAGTTCCCCATGATCATGAGGTCAAGTCGCCTGCAAGCCTTATGTGTGGGAGGAGATTGTGAGAGGGAGAGGGTCAAAGAGGGAGGCGGTGGCAGCAAGCCAGCAGACTCAGTACTTTTGTCCGAGTGAATGCTGCAGTCACCAAGCAGGAACAACAGAATGCCCTCTTCTGGTAAAGCGCTCAGGAGGCATTCCAGCTCTTCAGGGAAGTTGCCCAGTGGAGTTTGATGAGAGATAGAGAACAGCAATAGTAGGTTTAGCCGGTTTACTGACACTAATGGCATGGCATTCAAAAAGAAGAGAGAGAAAGACTGTTGAGAATGGAAAGAAAAAAATTCCAGGAATGAGAAAGTGGTAAGCCAGTGCCAGCATCCCAGCCAGCAGACCTAGGGGAGTGAGACAGCATGTAGGAAGAGGAGAGTGCAGCATTACATTATTTTATATTTTGGCCATTTAGCAGATGGTCTTACCCAGAGTGGCACACAAAGTGATAAAGTCAAGCACAAACTGCGTCCAGCAAAATGACACAAGACATTATGCAAACACAAGGTTACCACCAACCATACAGTAACAATCACCTCAAACCAGCTGCCCTTGTTCACGGTTTTTATGCAGCCAGCTGAGGGGGGGGGGGGGGGGGGAGAGCCAAAACTACAAACTAATTAGAAGTTCAATGCTTTAACCAATCAAAAAAAAAAAAAAAACACCAGCAGTACAAGTGGTGTGGTCTGGGGAGTGATCTTTGTTTCAGAGAAAGTAAGGAAATGAGAAGAGGGAATGGGGGCATAGGCAGAAATGAAGTCTTCCTTCTCAGCAGCAGACTGGCAGTTCCAAGGGTGAGACGCTTGACGGAAGAAGCAGCCGAGGAGGTAAAACTGGATGAATTCCAACAACATGGGGGATGACAATAGCTATTGTGTCTCTTATAGCTGCTGGTTGAACAAACTGGAATGGAAAAGAGACATTTTAAAGTACTGCAGTGGGATGGGGAGTGATCCAAGTTAAATGCAGCACACAGAGGAGACAAAGCCTAATCAAGGATATTGGAGTCAGGGAGTCAGAATGACTTGTAAACCACACTGCCCTTAATGAACTCCCACAGATAAACTTTGTTTCTTTTTACAACTGAACATTTGAAATAAGCCCACTAATGAACACAGGCACAAATAAATACTTCTGTGTTCTACCATCTAAAACATATTCCAGCTAACAGATTTACAACGAAGAACTACAATCACCACATAAACAGGCAATATAAATTCAAACTATGCTACTAAAGATTATGTTATGTAAATGATACACTTGGAGAATGAAAATGAATACCCACTCAACACCAACAATCACTATTATAAATACATTAACATGGCCACAAACACAAATTTTGTTATATTTACCAAATCTGTTCAGTGAACCATGAACACTGCCTTAGTATTCTAGAAGGACAGGATCTTGAGTAACCAAATGTTTTCTATGATGCATACATTACACTAAAGAAAATGATACCTGAACATAAAACATGAACATTCTCCTGGTAGCCAAACTTCTCCAGTGTTATTAAAACAAATAGAGTCCTTTATAAAGTGAAATCTAATTGGTTTGCTAGATAATTTAAACTGTTAAATCATTCGAATCGTTACTTATAGTAGTTATACATAGTTTACATTTATTATTTGTCAGAATTTGTCATAAAGTATTGTTTGTCATTTTATCACTTTTACTTGCAAAGTCATTAGTAACTGCAACAGATACCAGATATCCCACCAAAGTCGCAGCAACGCCTGTCCCATGCTGACATTGTTCTTGTAAGATACACGTGTACGTTTTTCAACCAATCAGAATCTAGTTCTCAACTTCTCGGAGACTGTTGCTAGTCTAGTCAGAGAGAAGTAAATTACCCAAATCTGTCATGGTAATGTACTAAGAAAAAAAAACAATCACAGTTTCGTATTTTTACATTTGCTATAACTATAAATGTAGCATTGCGGTTAAATCGCTAGTTTGGAAGAAAGGTGCGGTATCTCTTCATTTGCAATCAATGCAAAAACAGTCAAATTTCGGTGCAGGCATCGCCATATTTGTTTCTGCAACAAGACCCCTCCCATCCATCCAGCTCCTCTGAGATCAGTGGACGTGGCCCGTAAACCGCCATCTTGTGGATACGCCTAGAAGAGGAAGCGAAAAGGACGCTGGCCCTTACCGAGGAAGAAGCCGACATTTTCCATACGGTTTTTTTTTTAAAAGCGAGAAATACCGAGTTGAAAACACACGGCCACATTGAAATACCATATTTCTGACAAGTCTTTAAAGTGAGAAGAAAGTGTGGTCGACTGCGGGGCTCCGTATTTGCAAGGTAACAAACAAGAAAACGCTGGGGTAGACGGTGCTAACGTTTGCTCGCTAGCAATCTGATATGAAAGGAATGGTGACAACAACGGCCGATGGGCATTTGCACCTCACTGCTGTAAGATGCCTTCGGGCCTAAAGTAAATTGTGTTGGATAAGAAGAACTTCTGTCCGTTAGGCTAAAATGCTAAATAGAAGAGGAGTAGCAGTTGGTCTCGCATTTGGGAGATTGAATATCCATTAGCAGTGCAAGGCGTCTTCATTTTGTTGTGTTAGCTAAGTGGTAGCTAGCCACCAAATTTCCTTTGTTAACCGTGTGCTAACCAATCAGGCTAACGTTAGCTGGGTAAGTTTGTATGCTATTCCAACATTGCATGCATCTTGTCTTAAATGTATTGCACCGGCTAACTTTAGATGGATGACATTGGTTACTAGTTAATGTCTTAAACTTTTATTGTCCTGTGAATGTTAGTTAGCTAGCTTGTCAGTTTAATGATGTCATTAGGTAGCTAGTAGGTATCTAGCTAATGTACAATGGTATTTATTTATTCAAAAGCGGTGAAACTATAACTATTATTTTTAGCCAGTATGTGATCATCTCAGTATAAAGTTGCTGACGTTTGTTGCATGGCATTGGCAAATTAAGAACAGAATAATTCCCATTCACATTCTCATATAGTTTAGCTTTTTAGCTGGACTAACCAAGGGAAACGTATTACACTCAGCTTTGCTAGCCAGGCTATGTAAGTTTGCGCTCACAGCTACTTTTACATTGCTTCCCAGTTAAAACAGGGAAGTAATCACCTGTTAATTTGGCAGATAGCCAGCGGTTCTATTGTGAGCCGTTTCACGTTGAATACAAGATCACAGATCAGAATTCAACCGGTTCACGGATTTTAGCATTTTAGCTAACTTAGCGTCGTATCATTTCGCAAAACTTGAGAAACTAGTTCCCACGGCCCCGGTTTCGAGGTCGCAGTTAATCATTGTTCGAGGCCCGTGTTTAAAAGGTCATACTTGTGTAAAACCAGGAACACTTGATGGTCTACCGAAAACGTGGAAATGGGAATATTCTGGGACATCATGATTCTTCAACAAACTTGGCCGAGGCGTGAACTTGTCGGGCTGAGAATGAGTTTTAATCATGTGACCTCAAATTTGTGGTTGACGCCCAGCCATCTGGCACCGCCATTAAACTCGGGCTCCCACACAGCTCCGCAATGGTGAAAACTGTCGAATTGGCAGTGAGTCATGTGGGGGCAGTAACTTAGCTACGGCGATAGAAATGTTTTGTTGCCAAGTCTTGCCAGCCGTCATGTTTCTGCTGAAGATGACGACGGTTGCTGGGGTCATAGGGTGATAAAGTGCGTGGGTTTAGACGCCCTCGTACATCACGGTTCTTGGGCTGCTCATCTTGCAACAAGCTGCTAAAGCCGAAGAGAGGGGGCAATGGGCCTCTTCAACTTTGAGCAAGTGGTGCAGATGTGGCATACTGCAGTAGACAGGACATCTTATGTCTCTGATTTTACAGTGTATGTTTAATAACATAATTCCATTCACAGTAGTATTGGTGTGGTCTTGCTGCACGTAGAAAATGTCAAATAAACTACATAACACATGGTTGTATTTTAACATTGTCGAATAGAATAGAACCAACGTAACATTAGTTGCTGCAGTGTCTGTGTCTCCATCTCCATTATGTAGTACTTGAAGAGTGCACTGTTAAGATGCTTGCTGATCAGTACAAGTTAATTAGATTTGCATTTGAAATTGCTTTTTTGGAGTCCCTGTTTGGAGGAATGGGACACCAAATCATTACCAAATTGTCTATTTGGCAAGAGTAGTAGCTATATGGGTATATGTAATTATTGGTTTAATAATTTATGCAGACATAATTTTGTTAAAGTTACGTTTTTCTTCTGGTATGTTTCCAGATTAAGCCTTCATTTCAATATGTGTTAAGTTGTGTGAATGATCTAACCTGGTATTTAAGTGTGGGTCTTGCAGTCTTGAAACAAAAGTCCCCCTTGTTCACCGCTATCTATGGGCTGTGGAGTCAAATTTCCTTAATTCTGTTTCTTGTTTGGCCATTTTTGTAGCATGCATGGATGTTTAAAACAGTGTGTTTTCTACGTTGTGTTATATTAAAGGCAAATCTGATTTGTCATTAAAACGGCTAATATCAGGAATTGTGATTAACAGGAAAGTAAGTGTAGGAAATGATGTGTGGGATTTTTCTGTTGAAAACACCATTGTCAACCTGTAAGGCAGACTCTCTGTCGTCATACTAAGGTTACTTTTCTGGTCTGTCCCGAATGATCACATTCATTGCAGTTCAGCTTCCTGTCCCTGCTGGGATGTATGCATATTTGGGTTTTGCCAGGGGTAGGAATAGGATTTACACAATTGTTCCTACCAGTTTTTTCAATATTTCTTCTGTAAGTTTCTACTTCAGTTTGACTACCAGAGTCTGAATGAGTCGTCTTGCATTGTAGACAGTTCCATTTTTCTTTGCTGCATCTTTAACCTGAGCGACATTATTCTTCTGTTTTTCCCCCCCAGTGAAACCCGAATCAGTTTGAATAGAGCCTTTGTGTTGTTAGAGGGTTGGATTTGAGTGTGCCCAGGCTTCTTGCAATTAAGTGATACATGGCTGTTTGCCATATGACAGTGACATTGCTGTTTGACATTTTCCACATGAAGAAATATTGGCTTTGTTGATTTTATGTCTGACCTTGCTGGACATTTATCGATCAGGCTAGTCAGTTAGTGGTTAAAGTGTGCCAGTGTTGAATTAATTCATGGGTTATCACATCTGGTGACCACATGGAAGAGAATAAACTGACATTGATTACTTCATTTAGAATCATGTACAATACATTTTCTGTTTCCTAATGTCTCGTGGCACATGGTTAGGGGGTATGCCACATCAGCCAGCAATATGAGACCCAATAGAATTCTTAATGCCTGGGGGTCTCATATCAGTTACAAAAATACAGTGTAATGAATTGAGTTGTATAATCCCAGTGCATGGGTTTGACCTTAATGACTCTCCATTTTTCTTTCCCAGCTGTCTCCCTCACCACGTGTCAGCCATGGGAAATATATTTGCACATCTCTTTAAAGGCCTCTTCGGCAAAAAAGAAATGAGAATCCTTATGGTCGGTCTCGACGCTGCTGGAAAAACCACCATTCTGTACAAACTTAAGCTTGGAGAAATTGTAACCACTATCCCAACTATAGGTGAGTGATGGCCGTGGGTGACACTGTCTCGTGACAAAGTGATCAGAAAATTTTGTTTTCTGTCTGTGTTTATGTTGGAAACTCCTGCTTCATCTGCCAGGGGTAAATTTTGTAGCTTACAGAATTTGTATTCATAGTTTGGTTTTCTCATTGTTCTCATACTTAGAAAACTCTTACATCGTCATTGGGCCTGAAAAACTAGTATTAGAGAACAGGTAGATGGATGACAGTGTGTCATACTGATAGTTCTGAATTTACTGGGGTTATTTGTATTTCATCCATGTATGAGAGAAAAATGCATTTTGTAATATGCTGCATTATGACATGTAATGCATACACCGTATAGTGCATGATTTAATTTTAGCTGTTTGTATTAGCTGCAGACGTTATGTATGGGGTTTACGCAGTCATACAAGTTATGTTAGTTGTGTACCTCCTGTCTAATTCTGGAAGCCTCTCAATATGGTAAACCCAGTCATTAGCTGAGTCACCTGTCTGTCATAAATTAATATTAAACGATACAGTTCTTGTGGGAGGAATTGTCAGTATGAGGGAAAGAAGCACTGTTGGCCCACTGTCTCTGTGTTACTAGCCAGTGCCCATAATATGAAAAATGCATATCAAGTGAGGTTCGCCAATAAATTGGTTGACCTCTAAAGAAGACATTTTAAGTAGATAGTGGCTTAAACCAAATTCCTTCATAGAAAAAGGTTCATATCTGGACAATCTGTCAGGTACAGTGTTGCTTAATTCCTACAGGTTACATAAAAGCCATCATGCTTGGGTGCCACCATGTTTCATCAAAGCCAAACTGCAGTTCATTAATGTTCTCACTTGCCATCTTTCTGCTCTCTTTTCAGTTGTCTGAAAATGGCTTTGAACGTGTGTTGAATTGTTAGTAATGGTCCCTTTGACTGTTGAGTCATGCTGTGCTGTCCCAGCTGGGTAGACCCAGGGAACGGTGTGTGTGAAACATTTCCTTTTCTCCTCCAGGTTTTAATGTTGAAACAGTGGAGTACAAGAACATAAGTTTCACAGTGTGGGACGTCGGCGGTCAGGATAAAATCCGGCCTCTATGGCGCCATTACTTCCAGAACACACAGGGTAAGTTGTGAGGTAAAGTCCAGGGGAAACACGCGGGCAGAGGTGCCAGGGCCTGAATGTGAAGCCCCTGTGTGCTGAAAGAGCGTGCACTCGGGGGCAAGTGAAGGCACTAAAGAGCATACTGTGATTATTTGACAAGGCTCTGTCCTGCCTTACAGAGAACCTGAAGAACTGTTAAATTGTAGTTCAGACTATACATAGATGGGTTGAACTGCTATCTGGTTCTTAATCGGCTTCGTTAGGAATGGGTATGAATAGATATTTGACATTGTAGTGTCATAACAGCTCCTATTGTGGGTGAAGAATTGAGTTTTAATGCTGTATTAATTGGTATGAACAAGGATTCTGATTCAGTTTTGTTCGGCGTGGCTGCCCAGCTCATGTGGGCATAAATAAAACAAGCTTTTAATTAGAGAAAGGTCTTGTGATTTGGTTTGTGCTTCAGCTTAATAAAGCATCAGCCACGTGGCCCCCATGCACAGATCTGCAGGGCCCACCAGCTAAATATCTTATTTTGAAACTGGAGAGAGGACCTGGTTTGGTGCTTGGTATCCGCAAGATTGACAGCGGCACATGCAATTGCGTAACAAGCCCTCCAGGTCCTAAATGTTTACAGCTTTCAGGGATAAGTAAACCATAATTAATAACTTGTTTTCCTAGTGTCATAACTATAGGTCTCTAATTGCGCAAGTAAGTGAAGGCCTGGACTACTTTGACATTGGATGCACCCTTAGTCTTAATATATCAGTGCCTGATTGAACTGTAAAGTGGATCCTCCTCAGTAATATTTGACACCCCGTAGGGTCAAGCAGTTCACTTGGTTTCTGATTGCACATTTGATCTCCATAAGATTATAGCTGGTATATCTAAAACAGTCATTTTTCCAAGGTTGCTTGTTTTCCCGTATTGGCCCTGCACAGGGCTTTAAACGTCCTCTGATGGGCACATGACAGGTTGATGTCTGTGGGTAAGATGGCTCTGCAGCTGAGCTGTGCTTCCTCTCCAGGTCTGATCTTTGTCGTGGACAGCAACGACAGAGAACGTGTGAACGAGGCACGGGAGGAGCTGATGAGAATGCTGGCGGAGGACGAGCTTCGCGACGCCGTTTTACTAGTATTTGCCAACAAACAGGTATATTCCTGCCGTGGTTCGCCGGCGCTGTTAACCAAGGCTTCACAAAGTTGCTTTTCATTTGAAGCGAGCTGGAGCCAATGCAGTGATGCATCTTTCAACACACTTTCGTAGCTGCTTAGAAAGACGGGCCGTTTCTGTTTTTGTTGAGATGGCCCAGATTAACTTTCTAGGTTTTGTTGCGGCGTTAGCCGTGTGTTTTCTTGCACACAGCCTTTTGCTGGGTGTATAAAGAGTATGAAAGGCACAAAGGCCTGTTTTGTTTGAAGAATTTGTGTGAGAGTGGTTTGCTCACTGCTGGGATTTACTCTTTGCAGACACTTTGCCAGCGTGGTTTTCAGTGCGCTTGTTCATAACGGTGTGAAGCAACAGAACACAAAATGCAATATAAAGCAGTGTGCCCTTGCAACGAATATTACTGCAGTGTACAGTTAGTAGAACTATGCGTCCAGCGTGTGCGACCCTAAAGCTTGCAAGGCAGTCTGAGATATGGGAGTTTCCCTTCTGTGCAAATGAACAGCTTCAGGGCAGCTTTGGAAGAGCGGTTTGTAAATGGGCCTCGGAAGCTGAAGCGGGAAGTGCTCATTATGCCGTCTGTGTCACAGGACCTCCCGAACGCGATGAACGCCGCCGAAATCACCGACAAGCTGGGACTGCACTCTCTCCGACACAGGAACTGGTACATCCAGGCCACCTGCGCCACCAGTGGGGACGGCCTCTATGAAGGACTGGACTGGCTGTCCAATCAGCTTCGAAACCAGAAATAACTCGCCCCGCTCCATCTCCTCCAACTCTATATCTCCTCCTTACTCCTGCTTTACTCCTCTGATGTTGCAAACTGTGCTACTTTGTGGTAACTAGTGCTGGAAGCTGCCCTCATGTCATCTCTCATCACAATATATATTATGAGCCACACTATTTTTAGTTGTGGGGATAAGCAAGCCTTTAAAGCAGACAGGTTTCTTATTTAATGTAAATAGTCTTTTGTTTTTGTAATGAGGAAGCTTCTGGCACTCTTATGCAATATTTACTCTGCCTTTCTCCTCTTCAGTTTTGTTTTGTTTCTTTTGTACAAATTGACAGACATACATGTACAGCATATGTAGTACTGGAAAAGGGATACAAGAAGCTCTTTCGCCTTCTTTTAAAAAGTTCACCTGTCGCACTGGGCCCCCTTTCCACTCTTTGATGTCTGCATGGGGGGGAGATGTTTTCCCTTTTTTTTGGATGCCGGTTTTTAACTTGTACTGTACGAGGTCGTGCATTCTCGGAGTTGATCGAACACTGTTAAGCGGAGACGGGAACCAGTGTTAACCCGAGGATGCACTTCTCGCAGCGATCATGGTCACGTTCAAGCGCAGCAGTGTCAGGGGCCGCTAGTAACACTTCACCATCCTACTTAAAAAAAAAAAAAAAGCTTCGCACCGCCTAGCATGCGGAGGCTACCTAACGAAGTACACACTGATGCTTGTGCCATGAAGACGATTGGTCAGCTTAAAGGAGAACTCAGTGTTTCCAGTAACATGTTGTTTATGTATCAGATAATTCACCAAATACAAGGCGGTTGCCATGCACAGTAAGCTCCAGAACCTTCTGCCTTGGGTGGTTTTTGTGTAAGAATGTCTCGTCTCAGCTCAGCAGTTTCTCTTGCCTTGACTGTGGCGAGAGAAGAGAAGCGCTGTCTGGTAGATTATTTGGTTTTAGTTGAACCAACAGTACTTCTCTGCCCCGCTATGAACCCCCAACCCAAGGCAACATGCCCAAGCTTCCTTGACCAGCGCGCTTGTTGCTATTTTGGGAGAGATCTGGTTCTAGAGCGTGCTGGGCACCCCAACAACCTCTCTGTCTTGGAGGCAACTGTCTGACACACGCACAACACACCAACGTAGGTTTTGTCCAGAGCATTGACTTGAAGGCCTATAAGTCTGTCTTTTGGAAGGGGCAATTGTTCCTTTTTAATGCCTTTTATTGAAACGAGAATAAAATGGATTGGATTGTGGCATGGTGTTAGTATTTTAAATATGTATGAGCTTCACGTACACAGAGCCAGCTGTGCAGTTTTGCTTTTTAAACCACCCCAGCAGCTCACCTTGATCTTGGCTATGTTCTGCAGTAGGTACTAGTTCTGTCGTCCAGACAGAGAAACATGCTCTTCGATGCCTTTTGTTTTCTTGTCAAAAGGAATGTTTATAAGCATGTTTGAGTCATTCCATGCTAGTATTACACACACACCCAAAAAAAACTGTTAGCCTATGAATGCAGGTGACGCACAACCTTCATGCCGCAAGAGCCGATGTCATTTAGTCCACAGTCGTTAGACATGATTGCCTCTTCTCGTTTTTATCGACACTGATGATTGAGTCTGGGATGAATACAGTATGTGAGTCTCTCAGCAGAGTTGGTCTCACAGATCTGACTCTTTACATGATTGTTTTTTTTTATGTAAACTTATCTCAGTTTTCATTTCGAAAAAGCACTGTAATTAAAGCTATTAGAATAAAGGGATTCTCCTTGTCTTTCTGTTCCTATTCTGCTGTATGCTTGCTGTATGGGAAGTTGTGTGTTACACAGAAATGTCAGGATGGTATATTTTGATGTCAGCATCTCACTGAACCTTCTACTCTTCGGCAGCATGAGTTGGTCAGAAGCTGCCGTCAGCATGATGTAATGTTCCATTTTAAAGCTGCTTTGATTTTGCAAGCAGCTAAGAAAGATCTGCTGATCCTAGTCTACGCTAATCTTATTTGCTGCCAATTTGCATTAATTTAGTCTGCAGCTTGGAAAGATATATTAGTATTGTAATAAGCACTATAATAGTCTGTTGCTCTGTGCCAAGTCTACTCCATTAGTTCCCCAAGGGCTAGAAGTTTCAATGTTAATGGCCACTATCAACATTACTCAGTGTAGTCTTGTGAACCAAGCCTGTTCTGTATCTTATTGTATGTGTAGGTAATTCCAGGCAGTTCTGATATGGCACTCCAAACACTTGGTGCTGCTGTTGTATCAAGGCTGTACAGTTTGTGGAAAGGGTGGAGGCAGGCGTTACAGGTATGTGTGTGTATGTAGCCCCACCCCCTCCCTATACACTGGCCATCTGAGATGGATTGTGGGAGTGTTCCATTTTGCAGGTGGGTTTGTAAGGCAGTGCATCCCGACGCAAAGCGGTGCAGAAAATATCTGCACCTGCATTGCAGAGGGCCTGGTGGAAGGCTGAGACGGAGCACCAGGCTGGCTTACGGCACCCCAGGAGAGGGAGACCGGATGATCCTGGTCTGTTAGGAGGGTACGGGGGGATACTAGAGGGAAAATTCCCAGGAGCTGACTTTTTTAAGCAAACGGGCAGGTCTTGATTTCAGCGCCGGGGGAATCCCCCCTCAGCACCCCTCCCCCAACAAGGAACACTCAGACAGGAGACTGCCCCCTCCCTTTGCTGTCATCTTTAATGTAGGGGGATTTCCAGCATGTCACCCCCACCCCCAATAAAGCCGAGGCGTCCTTTTATCACGGCCCATGCCCTTACAGATAGGACAGGCACAGCCACGGTGTGGGGGGGGGGGGGGGGGAACACAGAAGGGTTATCTTGGGTAGTCCTTCCAAATAACGTGATAACCACATGACAGCCTTAATGTTCATGTAAATGCGATCATTATAATATGTTCTACACCCTCTGGTAACGACAAGTGGCTATAGGAAAATGTGACAGTTTCAGTGTTTGACTCATTTGATGAGCAGTGGTGACTCCACATGACATTTAAATTTCAAAGCTGAATTATTTTAATAACCTCATTATGTCAAATGGAATAATTCTGCATGAAGGATTAACTTAACCCATGTGTTGCACTGACTCAAAAAATGACAAATACAGTGAGTAATATGGTTTATTTGTGTGTACATGTGTAATAATACCTGTTCTCCTTGTCTCATGTTTAACAATAGATCTAACTCCATCAACATTGCAAACAGGTTAATTAGCATTGTGTGCAAGAGGTCAATAATTGACCAACAAGCCACCCCAGGTTAATAAGCTGTGGATTTAATGCAAGTGAGTGGCTGGACAGGCGGGTGGTTTGTTTTCTGTGATTCCGTTAATTTCCTGTGGTTTTTAAAATGATTTGTGTTTCTCCTTCCTGCTGCATCGTGTGTGGTGGCCAGTGCCATTACATTCTGTATGGATGTCATGACTGTAGACCAGTCTGAGTATCTGGCCTGCTCTGTAGTCTTCCCTCACAAAGGGAATCTGCAGAGCCATTTAATAAAGGGAATGGAGATTGCATCCAGCACTACAATACATCAAACGTGTGAAAAGAAAAATTAAGTGCTGCTGAATGCCAGCTTTCCAAGACTGTAAGTCCCTGAAGGCAGGTGTTTTATCCCCCAAGAAATTGTTTCCAGCTTAAGCGTTCTCATAAAAAATGAACTGCTGTCAATGGTAGACTAAATTTGTCAATGGAGGTCAGCGCCTCCGACAGGTCTTCGGTGAGCTAACCCACTGCTGGCCACTAGAGGGGGTGTTTTCACATCCTTTTTTGATATTTGTGTATGTGATACACAGCCTCCCTGGAGAAATTACTCCTGATACAGAGTGTTTATTACATGCTTGTTTGCAGTGTAATATAATACAATGTTAATGCAACTAAAAGAGGATACTAGAATTTTCCATTTTCTATTGTTTCACTTCTACATATTTTATTTTTGGATACATACAGGGAGTATTCCCCAGAATCCAGTCTTGGCACTGGTATAAGACCAAATCACCCATATGATACATATGCATGTTTTAGCCATTTTTTTTTCTCAAATGGTGCAGTTGAGAAGCAATTACAGCAATTAATTGAATATCAAGGACACATTGACTTTGCATAATTGAAGACGATATGCATGGAAGGCTGCATTAAAGTTCTGGTCAAAGCCAAATTCTTTTTATATACATTTTTTGTGTTATTAGTACTCATATCACACATCAATACAACATTTTCCAAAAATTAGTGTTCCTGTAGAATGATTCTGACTGTTACCAGTAATAAGGATTTAAGTCATTCAAGATGCCTCATTCACCAGGGGATTTTGAAATTGGTAACTGTTTTACAGTTTTCATAACCTTCTGCCCAATGCTCTTTTAGTGATGTGTAGTCTTGTCTTTACTGTTTCGTCAAAATCCTCCTTGTGGAGAGAAGTGAGAGATGTGAATATGTAGAGGTTTGCAAGAAAGCAATTGCTATGTGCCAGAAAATTGAATTATTCCAGTTGATTACATTCTTCCAAGCTGTTAGCATGCCAAATCAGTGTCACCAAGAAGTCTAACAAAGTAATTAGAGAATGTAAATTCCTCTGACATGAATTAAACACTCCCAAAAATCATTTAGTTACATTCCTTCTACTAGGCTTGCAATTTAAATGAAACTGGTTTCAACATGTGTTGAACAAGGCTATGGGTGTATATGTAGGTAGCTGTGGGTGTGGATGTGAATGGGTGGGGGTGCGTCTCAGCAAGTAAAAGAGCAACTAGTTACACATGGTTCTTATGAAGCAATTGAAACAAATGAAAAACTTATGTAAACTGTTATTGTAAAATGTAAACCTGAAGTTTTTGCTCAAAGGTCAAGAGGGGATTGAATGGTTCCTGAAGTATCCTCTTATTTGGAACAGAAAATGAACAAGGTAATGGCAGCAGGTCTGTGCTGAGAGGAAGCCCTCACTGTGTGGCCTTGTTTGCACTGTCAGTATCACCTGAGCTGACTCACACTTCACTATCAATTCAGTACCAACAGTTTCCATTTAGAATAGGCTGGGCCTATTACCTATATCCTGTTCTTTGATATGGTTGACAGCTATAGGGTAAGAGCTGCAAGTACACTGCAAGATCTTGTTATGTCTGCCTGGAGCACATTACGTTTAACAATGTGGGGTTTTCACATGAGCGGGTTCTTTAAGGTGAACTGTCAATTTCCCTGCCAAATCGCAATTCTCCTGGGATATATGTCTTAATGACTCACTATTAAAAATCTCTCAAAAATACTATTTTCATTCCCAATGAATACAGAACGGTGATTTGTAAATGAGTCAGAAGCTGAGTTGAGCTGCTACTGAGATTTTTTTTTTTTGGGAGGTGACTGGTTGGCCTGTAGCGCCCTCTTCTGGAAGTTGGCAACATTTCTTCTGTGCCCTTCCTGTCAAATTAAAAAAAGTGCACATCGGTGTCGCACTGGAGCGTGATGCACGTTATTCACATATTTACGAACGTTTTGTCTGAGTTTCAACATGCAAATTCCCAATGTTTAAACAACGTGTTAACAGCAACTCTTCAGGAAGATCATCCTAAAAATTCAATTAAACTGTTTCTAAAAATTTAAATGCGTTCATTAAAAATACATTTGACTTTCAACGACATCTAAAAGTATTATATGTATGGAATGATGTTTTTTTTGATACACTGCTCAAACAAAAAAAAAACATTTCCCACCTCTGCTATAAATATTATAATATTAGTCATATGGGTGGCATTGATTCAGTTGTATGCCTTTTGGCAAACCGGGTGAAATTAGGACACAAGTTCATCGCATGTTTAAAACAGGGTCATTTAGGGGTTTGAAAGCCGCAGTAGTTATCGCGCAGCCGAGTGCTTTTATGCACTATGGCATTGTAGGTAGCTCTTGCCGTCTATCTCCATGGTCTTTGCAGCCCTGTGGTGTGGTCTTCAAAGTGTCTGGCGCGGGGGTCAGGCGATAATACCCCAAACAGCCATGTCAAAGGCAAGGAGCCACTGTGTCTCCGGCTGGGCTTTCACCGCATTTAGCGCGCACTGGTCGCCATGCCATCCATCAAGCGCACAGCCCTCCTTCGAATGGGGGGGAGCCATCACAACAGAGTAGCCCGCCGGACTAGGCCACCAAGATCCTGGGTTTGTCTGGGAAAAAAAAAATGGGGGAGCCGATTTCACGGGCCACGATCAATTTAGGCCCAGCATGTCGAAAGATATTAGGCAGTCAATGTTTTGAATTTGGACTTCCTTGCTTGATTTGGACAAAATTCATCATTGATCGTTTAGGTCTCGGTGGTGTACTTTCCACTTTGCGCTTTGGACTACATCAATTCCTTCTGGGTATGAAATGGAAGATTACAATTACTAATTCAGTGGTAAACAGCAAAAGATTGTGTTGCAGCTGAAAGATTTATGCGCAAAGAGTCGTCGTTAAACAGCGAGGTGCCTCTCTTGCAGTCGTTGTTGGTAAATGGTGCGGTTAGATTTCCAGTCTTGGCTTTTTGTCAAAATGCAGAAGCTTGACTGAGAATATGCTTGCGGGGCACACCACATCTGCCTTTCTGAACTTCATTCAACCCAACCAGGAAACTCCAGCACCTTTCCCCAAGGGGCATAATAAATCTGAGTGGAATCAATCACATTGTCTTAGCTTAGAGTGGCTGCAGTCTTTACACTTCCTCTGGTGCTTGATTCCCAGATTGCAGCATGTGCCTCGCGTCGTGTTTGGCCCTGTGCTGAAGCCGCGATCCTCTCGAATGTTGTCTGGGAACTGTGGCAATTCACCAGAATCACTCACTCAAGCACTCAAAACAGTTCCATGCAAAACTTGTTCCCAAAAAAAAAAAAAAAGTTTAGGTTCATGTTTTGTGTTAAAATGGAAAGTTCATGTGTGTATATTAAATATAGTTACATTTATTCCTTTACCTTTACATTTATTCATGCACCTTATCCAGGCCATGAGATCAGTATAGATATAGAAACTGTCTGTCTGTGAATTGTGTATATATATATATACAAAAACCGAAACAATTCAATAATTATGAACAGGTTCAATCAAGTCAGAGGAGAATACCTTTTAGGAGAGAATGCTCTGGGTTTTTAATCAGAGACAAGTGGACCATAAGCTTTGAACACGAGGCAGACATCTGAACGTATGTCAGTGTTTCACCTCTGCAGAGTCCTGGGCTCTGAGGAGGACACTCTCTGGACCCCTTGTTTTCTTGTCTTTTTGTGATGAAACCAATGACACATCACAAATGATGTGACGTACCACACACGCTCACTGCACAATGTTTCTGCCTTATACATTTGGTTCTAGAGGGGTTTGTTTTGCTGACATTTTCAGCACAGCTTGACTGGATGCACTTATGTTCTGTTGTGCTAGAAGTCACTCTGGATAACAGCGTCTGCTGAAGGATTGTAATGGAATGTAATGTAAGCTGTCCTTTACTTTGTGTGAGCAAGAGGAAGACTGACGCCCTCCTTGGCCCTCGATGGGGGCGTGCTCTCCTGCCCCTATTCATATGCAGGCATTTCACCCTCTATAAACCCGTCCTGTCCCGGTCCCTTTCCCACCGTAATACTTGCAGTCACACCTAGGTGACGTCGGTGACGGGTCACCACTCAAAAAGACCCGAGACGCAATCAGCTCCAGACTCTGTTTTCCTGTTTCTCCCCTCACAGAGTGATCAAGCCCCAGGGAATGCTGGAGGTTTGGACAAAGCAGACCATCAGAGAATGTGAAAGGAGCAGAGCTTTCATACATGGGAGCAGCTGTTTATGAGACTAGATTTTTATATAGGCTTTGCTTTCTGTTGGGCATACAGCCATCCCATACTGCCTATTGAGCTCAATCCTCTGCAGCGACTGTAGGCTTCTTGGAAAGTACCTTTATATTAAATTAAATAGCTTAGTCATATGAGCTGTCAAACTCATATTGTAAATATGTCTTTATATATTCTATGTTACTGTAGCCCACAGATGTGAAAAATGTCTTCCAGGAGATCCATCTCTGTGATCTCTGTGATCTCTGGCTTCTTTCTTTAACCAAGAAAGGATTACAATGAGTTTCTGAAACACCTATATATTGGCCTTCATTGTCATTGGGCTTTCAACACATTTTATTTACAGAGAAAATAAAATTCTGTACATTGTGTTTAAAGGAGTCTGACATTTGTCACTGAAACAAGTTTAAATCTTTATTCACATCTGGAGAAAATATAATGACATCTTTCATCTTTTAACAGCCGAGGAGTACAGTGCCTTCAAAATAAGCCACACGACAAATGGGTCTATTGACCGCTCAAAGAGACATCAACTGTTGTGTGCAAGTTCAGAATGTCTAACTGATAGAGCAGTAAGGATTGACTCACTAATAACTAGCCTGGTTGGGGTAAACTGTCATGGTGCTCTTAACTCGTATGGCCAGTAGCTATATGAAGACATCCAAACAGGAACCAGGAAAGGAATCGATTTCAGAATCAGCCAGCCCTCCATGTCTCCCTTGTAATTACGGGGCCCGATCCCTATCAGGGATCCCTCTCAGTGGTGAAATTATAAGCTGATTCTCGTGCTGGGTTCCCTGATTGCAGGAGCGATAGGGAGGGTGGGCTCGGGGTGGCCATCCGTCTGTGTTAACGTCCTGTAATTATCACGTCCCGGGCCTGTGGGGTGCAGCCTCTGTGCACCTCTGCCCGGCGTTCCACCCGTGACAGCCTTATTACAGGCAAAAAGAGACATGAGGGGACAGGCCCCCACCCACTGCTGCTTTTAGACCTGTGGGGGGGCATCGTAACTCACAGTGATGCAAGAGGAAGGGGGGAGAGGGGACAGGGGGTTGGGTCTCAGTGCTTCAGGAAGCATTCCCATACATTCCCGGTCCATTGCTCCTAAGTCTCTTGTTAAACCAGTGATTCAGGGTCACACAGGTTTCCACACTGTGGATTGCTGTCACTTGGTATGGTAGCTGAGGTGAACCCAGACTCACAGTACATTCTTCAAATGAAGGCCACCATCTAGAGATGTTTACAACCCAATGAAATGGAGTCCATAGGGACAGAAATCAGAACAACTCAGAGTAGGCAAAGGTACAAGAGGAGTGTTAGTCCAAGTGAAGCTTGCTGGTACTTCAGAGCCTTTCACTTGACCTTTCAGAAATGAAATCAAGGAATGTTATTTGGGTTTCAATAATCATTTGTGCAGCTATTTGCACAAAATATTGAGCCATTGTTTTAGTGGAATTTTTGAAATACAAATTGAAATGATCCTCAGTGCTCAGAAAGGTTCAGAAATGTTCATCTAGTTAAGTTCTGATTGATGTATTATCAGCAACACCCAGAAACTTTAGAAATTAGAACCATCCTGTGATTTGTGGTTTGCTAGTCTAAGGTTAAATTTTAAACTCAAAATGATGTCATCTTTCTAGGAGATCAAAGGTAAACTTCCAGAAGGAGCAATTATCAGGACTCCCTTGAGCTCATACCTGGCAGTCTCTGCTATCTCATTAATTGATCCCAGATAACCCACAGTACTTGACATTGAATTGTGGCTTCATCGGTCTTTTACCCCCTCCTCTATGAACAATTACAGCTAGGGCGGGTTCCCAGAGAACTGGAGGTAAGTGCAAACTTCCCCTCTCTCCCCTACATGTGGCCTTCAGTTTGGCCCCCATCAGTCATGGCCCTCCCCCTTCCCATGGTCCTTTGTTCCCGCCTGACTCTTCATCCACGGGTCTCCTCCTCTCCCCCAATGCCCCGCCCACACACAGACGCTCTCTCACCCCCCTGCTTTGCTTAGCAACTACAACAGCGGCATCCAGCCCCACAGTGACGGGGGCGGGGGGAGGGGCCCCGAGGCGATGGCTCCCTCCCGGGCGGCTCTGTAGTTAGTGACAAATGGAAATTGCCGGGTCTGTGCGGCCAGCGGGGGTCTCGCGGGCGCGGAAGGGTAGGGGGGCGGAGCCGCACGGTCCGGTTCTTTCAGGTTGACTGAGCCGCTAGGGGTAACGCGGTCGTGCCTGCGAGACAGAGGCAGAACTGGATGGTGATGGGGGGGCTGGGGGGGTCTCCACACTCTTTTGGGCAGGGTTTTGTTTTCTGGATTCCCGCCCCCCGCTGGTCCAACAGCGTGGTTTGTGTGTGGCGGCGATGGTGGCGGCTCTCCGGCGCTGGGCCGAATAAAGGGCCGGCATGGTTTTCTGCACTCTCCATTGTCACCTCCCTGCTCTTTTAATGCACCCCCCACCACCCTGACCCCCCCCCCCCCCCACCCCCACCCCCCAGATGCCCGCCAATAGAACGCCTCTTTTCAGGCCTGCTCAATGCGAACGCAAACACTACACTCTATTATGGCCGCTGGAGTGCATTCCAATGGAACCTCACCAGCAAGGGAGCTGAACTCAGAACAGAAGGGACAAAGCAGCGCTCATTGAAGGAGGAAATAAAGACAGGGGTGAGGGAGGGCTCGTCTGAGATGATTAGCTCTGCAACTGACACAGTGAGGAGGGAGGGACAGAATAAGGTGTCAGCCTGTGTCCATTCTACAGCAGACACTCAATGGCCTGGACATTCTGTTTGCTAAGGAATCCCTGAGGACATAACTATCAGTTCCATACAGTGACTCCCAATTGCTGGGCAAATTTTATTTGAATTGAAGTAACAAAGAGAACCGTGCACCCACAGTTTTCAGTCTCACACCGAATATTCAAAAAGACTGTATTACAACCTATAACACAAGGAACAACTGCAGTTGGACAGGCTTTTCTATGTTCACCATGGGTATGCATTAATGCTGTGACCACATGAATCAGATGGCATTAAGAGTTAGGAAGTACCTGCAATATATTTTACAATGTATATCACACAGGCTTTGCATTCCATCTTAATGATAAATTTGTGGGATCTGGGATCATTAGCTTGCCCTGGCGGTACATTTTGTAAAGGAAATGCATATTTCCATATAAACGTGGCAAGCACATGACCTTTGACACTGACCCCTTGTTTTATACTCCCTGTAAAAGATTTAAAATTTTAATGATTGTAGATGAACAATCAACCCTGACAACACAAAAAAGTAAAAAAAGAGCAAATAAAACTCAAATCTGAATCACCGTCATACAATGAACTTTGTCAGACAACTAAACTACAATGGCAAGAAGCAGTTTTCCTGCCATCTCAGTGGTGATTCTGTTACATAGTGGCCTGAGGCAGCGGCCCTGGATTGGTTTCAGATTTTTCAGCCAAATTGATTTGATGGAATAAGGGTTGAGTTAGCTGATCCTGAATCAGTAATTGGGCGGCAGTGTATACTCAGAGTAAGGAGAGCATAGCTGTGCTCCCCCTTAAGGAAAGACCCAAAGACCTTTGCTGAGCACCTGCTACTCAGTCCTGGTCTATGCTGGTGGTTGAACCGGTTTAACTCTACCAGGTGTGCTTGCGATTCAGTTAGCAGGGTGAGAGACAGCGGCACCCTCCCTCCGCCCCCCCTCCCAGTGCCAGGTTGGGGGGGTCCGATCAGTCGTCCGAATCCGTGTCGTGGCGGCGCTTGTGGCTGCGTGCTGGGGGCGGCGAGGCCGACCGCAGGCTGGCGCGATGCCGAGGGATGGGAGACCCCCTGTCTGGGGACGAGTCTGTGTCGTGACGCTGCCGTCTCCGGGCAGGGGAGGGGGTGCGGGAGGGGCAGCGGGGCTGGGCGCGGGGGCGGGGCTCGGCCTTTGGCCCCCCCGGTGAATAGCTGTCACGGGGCCTGGCTCCACTCTGCCGGCTCGATGATGGATGATGATGTTGATGATGATGAAGGTGGTCGTCCTTTCTCCTCCTGAGAAGCAGAAACACACGTAAATGAATGAGTGAATGAATGAGTGCCAGGGGGAGAAAGACCGTAAACTTGTGAGCAAATCCCTCTGAACCTGAATTCACCACTGACAGATCTGAGGGAACTCATTTTATTAAGGTTGAGATTACCACATTCCTCAGTTCAGGCCCTAAACACTTCTTCCAAAGCTGAAGGGGGCTCTTTTTGTCCTTGACATCCACAGAGCCGAGTCAGATACTCATGATGCTGCCTGAACCCACCCTTGGTCCTAGAGCTACAATTAAATTTATTCACATTCTCACTTAACACTGTGAAAGAAAGAGTCATCAGTAGTCACGACTCTCTCATTGTACATGTCTTGAGAGCCTCCATCTCGTAAGGGGAAGAAATCAATTCTCAGAAAAATGGTACTCTGGTACCCTCTGGTGTGCAGAGACAAGTACTGCACATTTTGCAGTATTTCGCTGAGCTGAGCTGCCTGTTCATACAAGTAGAAGTTAATGCAGTGATACATGTCTTTTGTTACTGTATATATGTACAATTTATACCATTATGGAATCTGAATGACTTTCTCATTTCCCAAGCAGTGGACTGAATGAATTTGCTAATTTGTCTCAGTGCGGTAAGGGAACTGTTGTTGCTTGAACAAAAAATAACTACAGTATATGCTGCCTTCCAGGAAATCAACCCGACACCCTGCTGTAAAAGAAATCCATCTACCGTATACGCTCATCCTCTGATTCAGACTCTGAGGAGGAGGACTGTCTTTTGTGATGTTTCTTCTTCTTTTCTTTCTTCTTCTTCTTCTCCTTCTTACTCTTCTTTTCCTTTTTGTTCTTCTTTTTGTCCTCGTGTCTAGAAGCAAGAACAAGTGAGATTCATTCACTGCTGGTACGTGTTGCCATATACATAGGATGCTGCTGTCAAAAACAATTAGATCCACTATTGAGCTACTCAGTGGCTCACAAGGTGACACTGGTTACCTTTGCTCCTCAGGGGCTTTGTCCTTGCTCTCTGTAGTCTTAACACTGGTGGCCTCCTGCCGCACTTCTGATTTATGATGCTGTAAAATAATTAGCTTTGGATAATGATCTGACTACTAATATATCTGTGTCTCATGTCACAAAGAGTAAGGTGTTGTCTGATGTGCTTGCCATTTTCCTATCTGGCCCTTTAGTCATCCCCAAGTTTAACTGGCTCAATAAATCCCTCTCCCTTCACTTCTACAAAATGGCTGCCGTGCATCAATGAGATGGATGCTCCACATTGGTGGCAGGTGAGGTGAGTACAACCCCCCCCCCCCCCCCCACTGTAAATTGCTTTGAATCTAAAGCCTGTATAAAAGTACAATCCATTATTGTTGTTTATATTATTTATGTCAAACTACCCCTGAGAAACCTCACAATACAGGCGCCTTCAACAAGGGTTACTTCCCCTTTATGGACCAGCAAATGTGACACTTACAGTGAAGATGGGCAATCCCATTTTTGCTGCTTCCTTCTCCTGCTTGGACAGTATCACTCTTTTCGATCCCAAACTAATAAGAGAAGACATCATTCAGTTCATGCCACACATTCTGGAGGACTGAATAAGCATTCTTGGTTGTTAACTTGTACAATTGGGCTCTTGATAAAAACATTTGAACTTGGAAAGGGTCTCAGAAAGCACCATCCAGGCACCAAAGTGAGTATTATGGAACCAACAGATGTTCATAGACATTTACTTCATTAATGACTAAAGAATCCAACCATGGAGGATATAAGTTAACTCAAAATAAAAAAGGAGTGCATTCAAAAGCCCATTACGTAGTCCATTACTGCTTCTATAAGCTTTCATCATAACCCTGTATGCTTATGAATGTGTCACCATCAGAAACATGTGAAACAGTACACTCTATAAAAGGAATGTATATAACACTGTTCCAAAACAGGACTGACTGATCCAAATTGCCTCTTAAATTACCAGTAAAGCTTACCAGTCTCTGTGTAAACACTCTATGGGTTCATATGCGAAAATGCACTCTACACAAACCTTCCTGTATGGGTGTCAGCTAAGCAAGTAGATAATGCCATTAAAGATCTGCAATTGTTTTAACAGGGGGCAACAAACTATGACGCCAACATCTTCCATCGCCAGAAGGCAACTTCACTCATGCGACAGTTGAATTCGTTTGCCAGAAAATTAGTTGTCTCGAGTTTGTAATTCAGTCACCTGGAGCTGCCAAGACCCGAAACTCGGTCCACGTCTCTGTCATCACCCTCCGCCTCCTCCCTCCGGCACACGTCTGCCAAATCCTAAAAGGGAATGAAAAAAGCATTCTCCCGGTCAGGAACGCATCTTAACGAGTTAACTGGTTCACGCTGACATTGTCTGACCTCGGCTGGAACAACGGCCACTTCTGTTCCTCTGCGATATGAATGAACAGGCAGACATTCAGACCTTGTGAAAGAGTAGGTCACAGAGCTACTATACACTATACTGGCAGCACACAAATTATGTTAACATACTACTAAGGAGCTCTGGAGTTGTAATAGTTTGTAACTTGCCAATTCCTGATCACAAGACTTCTACAAAATGAAAGCATTCCACATGGAAGCAGCTGCAGCATGGATTTCAGATAGGTCAGATTATGATGGATTCACATGCAACCTGTAGGGAGTCATTTACATGGTTTACAGCATTTTTTGGGGTGGGGGGGGGGGGGGGGTCAATGATTTTATTGTACAAGATGCAACATGACCTCAAAAAAGGTGGAAAACATATGCCGTAAATGTCTTCAATGACAAACCTCTTTGGTGAGGCCAGTCGGCTGTCTTTTTACATTCTTGTAGCCTCTGTGAAAAGAAAATAAAGGCAGTCTTACTGAAAGCTTACAATTTCTGCTTATACAGAAAAAAAATGCATAACCTCCATACCATCCCCTGTCCCGCAGAGGAAAGAGTACTCACAGTGCAGCCATCAGAGCATCCTGCTCTGCCGCCCGGACAGCAGCAAGCTCCTCCTCCTTCGACACGGACCCCCCACCTTTCTTATCCTTTGCGTACCAGGTGAGGTCCCGACCTTTCTGCCAGCGTCCCACCGGGGCCATAAGAGAGTTGCCTAACAAGAAACCCATCAAACGAGAAAATATCAATCGTAGTCCTCTCGTTATTTTATGTTTAATGTTAAAGAGCACGACGTTCAACTTGGTAACGCCAGTGTCAGTTTGTTTGATAGTTATGGTCGTATCAGTTGCTCTGTGGTGGGATCTGAGTGTCTTGGTCCTGACGCGGTTATGCGCGTACCAAAGCTACACGGTCTGACTTTTAAACCTAAATGATTACAGCCGGCGTTTTCTACTCGAACGTAATACTAAAGGTGCTATAACACATTTAAAATTAACTTATGTAGCTTACATGAAGAGTTAAAAAAGGTATTGATTTGTGTGACATCATTTTTATTGTAGAGAATAAAGCAGAAGTGAAGTGCTTACCTAGTGGACATCTACGGTAATGTTGAAAGAAACAACTCATGCAACATTATATTGCTGGCTAATAAAGACGCTGAATGATGTTATTCTAATGCCATGCACAATAATTACACTTCATGAGATTTGTGCATAATGCATTACATTTTCATTAAATAACTATAAACTGGAATTAGCAAGGAATTTACAGCACAAGTGTTGCTTCCTAGTATATTTTTTGTCATCAAATCTCGATAGCTATACAGCTAGCTAGCTACTGTTAGAAGAGTAAAGGAAATCGACTCCTGGGGGAAATAATGTAGCTGGCTAACTTGGTGAACTACAGAGGGTAAACTGTCTATATTTGTAAATGTGAGTAACAAGGCGCTGCAAAAGCGCTTCGTTTCCGTGCCCTTGGTGTGCTGACAGCTTAAAATTCTGACAGGGTAGATCGGCATCCCCGGCTTCGCACGTGAAGTGCATTCACTTCGATTGCCAGCGTTGGATGTAGCGAGCTAGATTGCTAACCAGCAGGATAGCTACCCCCTGAGACGACACATCCGTAGAACCACGCTGAGGGAAACGTCGTTATAATTTCAACAGAAATATTTGACTAGGAATGTAATGAGGGACAACACAAAAGAAAGAGGTAAGTAGCACAGGTAGCTAGGTACATTATATAGACGTACAATAACTAGCTACACAAAAATATAACAAGAAATTGTAGCTATATTACTGCTCCCCATACAGTTAACAAGCTATCTAGCTGGTGGCTAATGTTTAGCTAGCTAGCTACATCCGGAATACGACCATGGTGCAACCTGGGCAAGTTAGCTAACACGTCTTAAAATAATGAATTGAGTAAACATAGATTTAAAAATACGTAACTAAATGCAACGAGAAACGATGATGCATCTTGTAACCATAACGTTAGTTGTTTGAAATCACAGCGCTATCTTTAAATCCTACCTAGCAGCATGGTTTTGCAACACACACAAGACCATTCTCACAGCTCTTCTTACCCAGGTAGTTTTCCCTGTGTTTATCGCCCTTCACATCGTCCCAGCTGAACTGGTCTTGTCCTCCTCTCACACCCCCGGATCTCGACGATCCAAACATTATTAGCGAAACGGGTACGAAATTGTATTGGGGAAAACTCAAATCTTGTCTAAAGTGTATCCGTATCTAGCTATGCGTACACGTGCACTGCCGCTCGTTTGCGGCCTTCAATCTGAGTCAGTCCTGGGAGTTTCCTAAAAACGCCCTCGGCGGAGGACGCCTCAACGTTACCTGAAAACGGAAGGTTAAACTAGCCAGTGGAGAACAATCTACTCACTGGGGACGCATCTGTTGTTAAAATTAGATTAATTTAACAATAGCAGCTTAAAATGTTTACGTAGGTAGTTACTTCGGCTCTTGTTTACTAAGTACGTAGCGAGCTAGATATCCACACGCCGTAGTGACTAACTACCCTGATGGCTAACGTTAGCTAAATAGACAGCTGTTTTCTCTGCGCGCTTGAAACATAGCTAGCCAACGTTAGCTTGCCTCATACATCCGCGTGCATCGGTATTGCTGAGAACTGTCACTTCAACGTAGTGTTTCTTATCAGTTTCCTTAATTGAAGTTATTTCATTTCGAGGCAGTAGTTTAGTGATTCATTGTAATAACCAGATTTGCCGGTATGACAAATTTTCAGATTAACTTCTTGCTTGCTAGCTAATGTTGTCAAGTTGCTTATCGTTAGGTAACGGTGGGTAAACTAGCAATCTGGTTGCTCCGTCAGTTGCTCGTACAGTTAGTTTGATTGCAATTCATTTTTTTATTATAGCAATTGGTAAGATGTATTACGTTTTTCAACTTTTGTAAATAAATTCTTTGCTGACCAGAGTTATATCATTGTTAAATTTAGTGGTTAAAATGAATGAATCTGTAAGTCCATTGGTTGATCGTGATGCATGCTTAGTTTGTAACTACGTAGCTAGCTAGCCAACTTCTGTTAATATCTGCTGTGTGCTCTAGTTCGATAGCTAGTCTAGCTGACTGTATTTCTGGTGCTTTTTCTTGCTTAGTATGCCTGACGCCCATACATCGTATATTGCCATCTGGCTGAAACGGGATGTATTAGGTAGCCAGCTAGCTTGGTCGTATAGAAATGTTCAGATGCGCTTGCTTTGGGAAAGTTTTGACGAGTTGTGAGATTATCTCGACAGCTAGATAGTAGGCCGGAATGATGACGCTGCCAATTGTGACATGCATTTATATTTCTTTATTATTTCTGCTGTTTGTCACATGTGGCAAAAACACGTGTATAACGCTAGAGTAGTTCAACGCGTCATGTTTTTTTCTGCTTCCAGTTGAGGCAGTTGAGCATTAACTTGAATCGCTCTTCGCTCAGTGAATTTGACTTACAGACAAAACAAAATGGCCTGTTCCTTTAAGAGCAGGCGAACGCGATGCAGTTACCATGACATTTTGTCTTATTCGTCTCTCTGTGATGACGTCGGAACACAGTAGTTTATGGCTCTCATGCGGAAGGCAGTTAGTGCAAGACAGAAGAGGAGACGCTGGAGACATTCTTGAGATTCTGTATCTCCTTTATCCAAGATGTTTTTGCGGGTTTTCTCCAGAGTCTTCTCAGGTAGGCCTTAAAGCACTGATTTACTCTATAATCGTAATCGCCAGATGTTATTCACAAAGAATGTCAGCATCTCGCATGTCACAACTGCTTTTCATTTTCACTATTTTGCTATTGTTCGACGGCTAACTGGCCAGTTGGCTAGCTAGCAGTTGCAAATGAATTATGCTAGTTCTTGATTAATGTTATTCTAAATTTGAGGCCGTTTTCTCAAAAGATGTAGTGACTGCAAGAGATTGGAGTTGTTACAGTCTGCATTAATTTTCTTATCCCTTGATTTACTTATCGTCAGATTAGATTCATTCACTTAAGGCAGGGTTATTTTTTTTATACATCTGATATTGTTGTCATATACTTGGAGATCAAGACTGAGATTAAGGCTATTTTTGGCCATGCTTAGAGTTTACACCATGAACATGCAACATGGCATTGAACTGTTGATTATCTGTAACTGTAGTATCATGATTTGATGGCAGTTTTTTAATCTGTGATTGATATTACTGTCACATGACTGCAGATTAAGGCTCAGGTTGTTTTTATCTGTTAATTTCGCACTAACAATGTACATCTTGGAAGCTTAACATGATGTTCATTTACTGATTATATTGATATGACAGCAGTTGATATAGCAGTTTATTCAATGTATCTTCAGGGTGAACTGTCACATAGATAGAGACATCATGAATGAATTGGAGGGTAAATTAAAAATAAATAAATTACACTTGAGTATGTAGGCAGATGTATCAAGAATGTAAATGTCTTGGATCAAAGATTGTATGTATGTGTTTATAAATGGAGGCTAGTAAGATGAGAAGACATTTGAAATATGAATTTTCCAGACACTCCTAAAAGGCATAAATGAGCAGTACACAGATTTACTTGTGTCGTCTGATGTTATTGATCTCATGACATACAAATGGTAATTACTTAAGCATTTACTAATTTTATCATTTCCCCTCTGCATTGAACAGAGCACTCATGCACTATCATTTGGCAGGCAGTTGTGGGCAGCAAATCTAATTAGGTGCATAACTGATTTCACATGACGGCCCAGTAATAGTGGCAAATATTGATCACATGCTGCAAAAGGCATAGGAGTCATATTAAATCCTGATGTCAAGTCTGCCCATGAATGCAGAGTAACTCTTCCGCCTTTACGATTTAAATCAGGAGCCTTACCTCATGACAGCAGCTGGTTGGTAAACCCAGATCATATGCTCAGGAAAGCATATGCAATGAGGTGGTTGAAATCTGTAAATAGAATTTCATCATTATGATGATGTACCCCTGCCCTTGGCACTTCCTGCCCCTGGCCCCTGATCCAGCATCACTTTTCAAAGCGCTAATCCTAACACTAACCCATTGTGGGGGGGAAAACTGGAAACTGATCTAGGATCAGAACAAGGGTGTAGTCTCTATACAACTAGGTCTTCAGTTATTTTCAGGTCTCGCCAGGGGCAGGAGGATTGAATTCCTGTTTTCCTGTCACATGCACTGTGAAAAATGCCCCAGTCACAGTTCAAAATGATATGTTCTGCTGGAAACTGCAGAAATGCAAACAGCATTTCTGGGCATATCTGGGCAATTTAGCTGAAAACCTCTATGTAAATTTCTGTCATATGGCGGGTCGTAATAGAAGAATTTCAGGCACAAAGTTGAAGACAAGTAAAATGACTTTCTTCATTTTAATGTGTTGCTAGAGTTTTTAATAAACCCTACAAGTTGCAGTCTGTGTCTTAGATTACCAGACAAAGCCAGAATTTGTAATACTCTTAAGTATGTATGGACTCTTGAACGGATCCCATGCTGCCCACGTTTCTAAAACTCCTAAAAAAAATTAATAAATTAAATCAACTCAGACTAGTTTGTGCACATTTAGGTTAACTCTTGCTTTATATTGGTTACAGACATATTTTCAATCTGAAATCCAAAAAAAACTGTCATCATACCAACTGTTTAATGCCCATTTAGGAATACTGTGTGTAGTTTTATATAGAGTAGCCAAGTGACAGCTAAGTTGGACAGAGGGCTGGTGCATTACGTTTTTCAAAACTAGCAGGGTTGTTTTCTACAGAGGCCTATTCAAACAGCATGGAATGATTCTGTGCCTGTGACTGTTAAGCATGGGTCTGTGGTTTTTTATAATTCTAGCCCAGTGTCGTGTTAACCATGCTAGCGTTGGGTAGCAGCAGCTCTGATTTTGACAGATGTAGCAGGGAGCTGTTAATTTGTTCCACTTGGCAAACTCGAGAGGCGTGCGCAGAGAATGTTTCTGTCACCCGCAGCTGTGATAGTGGCAGTGAGACTGCATTCATTTTTGGAATCAACACTGAGCGTGCAGGCGATGTGCTGCTCACCAAACGGCCCCCTCTCCCTCTCATATTGTTAGCTTGCGTGTGGACTCTCAGTCCTTATTGTGACTGCCCTAGCAGGTTGCCAGTGTGATTTTTTGTTTGAGTTACAGCTGTTGGATCCCTGGGAGAGGTACTTACGCAGAATTCCCTCAGTGAATATTCAGCTGTATAAATGGATAACATGGGGGGGAAGTAAGCAGCGTAAGTCACCCTGGGTGAGAGTGTCTGCAAAGCAAGATGTAATAAAATGTAATGGCCTCCACATGACGAGCACAGTAAAATGGTGACACACAAAGGTGCTTTCAGCGTGCTTTGAATACCAGTTCTCTTGCTTCGCTCTTCAGTTTCTTGGTTTGAAGCCAGTAGTTGGCTTGCTACGCACTGGATGGTAAGGCAGATCATCACCTTAAAGTCAGAATTTGGTTTTTATAGACATTTAAAACAGCTGGTACTCTTATTCCTGCATTCTATAAGCGTCCATTTCAAATTTGATAACCCAAAGCTGAAGCATGTTTTATGAAATGTTTACCTAATCCATAGATAAAACCTTAGCAGGTCCTAAACAGATCTTTATGTTACCTAGATGGGATGGAAGCAGAGCCATTGGAAACATCAACATATGTAACATATGAAAGGGTAAAAAATGTTCAAGAGCCAGCACAATTAAGTTTAAGGATGAGAATAACAGTTTTCTGGAATGGACACAAGATGGCGTGAGAGAGCGTCACATGGGGGTGCTAAAGCTACTGTTTTGACAGTATCTTCATTGTTTATCAGCAGGCGCAACAGTGTTGCCACACTTCATTTTGTCAGCAACTAGTTTTCTGGTGGTTCTGATGATATAAAGTGACCTCAGACTTTAATGTAAATATGAAAGTTTTCTCTGCCGATTTAAAAAGGTCATCAACAAAGCTCATGTATTTCTGCTTACATGTGAGTAGCACTGATTAAAGTGCATTTTGCCTACCTGTCACAACCAGCACAGTTGTGACTTGTCATTCATATATATATATATATATATATATATATATAATAACTTATAAATCTTGGTGGCTTAAATTCTGCAAGAAGTAAATTGCAATAAAACAGTGATAGACAAAATTAACATGTCAGCACAACAAACTGAGTATCATCTGCTTTTGCTAAATATAATTTGTAATGGTTAGAAGTGCATCACACCCATTAGCAGTGGTAACAGTGGTATTATTTAAAGATAAAATAACTAAAACTGACCTGCCATGACACCATTCAGAAATCCTCTAAGGATTAGCTGGATTCAGTAAAGCAGATAAACCTGCCTTGAAAGGCATTCTTTTAAGTTTACCTCATGTAATTAGATAGTGATGATTGTTTGTGATGTGTTTGGGAAATTGTACAAGACAAGTGTGTGTACTGAGTAAAACTAAAAAAAAAAGTTTCTCTATTGTATTTGTTTCGTTTTTTGCCAGATTGCTGACCACATAAGGTAGCCTAAGGCCTTATGCATACAATGGGCAGCACTTTTTTCGGCAACATCACAGGTGCATTTTACCGTGATTGGTTTTGAATAGGCAGTCCTCCACTGCGAGATGAGTGGAAGGCCTCCTCAGCAGAGGAGCATTACGGCCGGGGGGGTTCAAGGGCGATTTGCTGAGATTACAGTGCGGCAGCTCTCAGTCATTCAACTGGCATTGTGCCTGGGTGCATAATAAGTGCCTGAGATGACAGTCTGCTTATCGTCCTGTATCCCTCCACTTAAGCTATCCTGCATGCTCTGTTAGCACTTTTATCCAGGAAAGGGCAACCAAAATGGTTTTTATCAAATAAACAGTACTGATGCTCACTAGCGGTTGGCGCCTAATAGAACATGGTCTTGAGTTTTTACAACAGGTTTGAGGCTCAACATTTAACAGCAAACAATATGAGAATATACAAAGAATATGCATGTATTTTGCTACAGCGTCACTTCTGAAAAACAGGTGGCTTAAAAGGGTAGGCAGTACTATACTTTCGTAAGAGGAAGTGCTTCTGAGTATCAGGTTTGTGTTACTTTCTATAACAATAAAAATGTGAATATTTGACCATTTTGTTGTAGAGCCTGAGTTGGGTCATTGATAAGAAGCAGGGTTTGGAAGTATTGAGATAAAACAACAGGAATGCAGATTGTGTGAGTTGCTGTGCTTAGATGGCACACATACAAGAACCTTTGCTTTTATTAACATAGGATTAAAATTACCAGGGCAGGTTGCTAGGTACTATATTTTTATGGCCAGAGACATTTCATTTTGAAGACTTTTATTTCATTCAGCTAGTTAATGGTGTTAATGGTTTTATCCAGAATTTAATTTTGCTATTGTGTCATTACTGTCTGGCAGTCTGTCTAGTTTCAGTTTCACTTATATGTGTGGTCAGGCTGTAGTGGTGTCATGGTGTCAGTTGTTTTTATGAATACATAGACATTATCCTTTTGCAGGAGTTCCAAAGTTCAAACAAGTTTAGAACAAGCAGTCATGCATGCCAATACCAAACATCAACGCAGATCACCACAGTGTCTAAATTTATTTTTTTGTGTGCACACGTGCCATACCTGTTAATCTGTTGTCTGACACTATTAGCCACAGTATGTCTGATGTCTGACTCCAGACTAGCTAAGTATTAGGCTACTTGGTATGAAGGTCAGTGTAATCGCCTTTTTGAGCTATTTCTTTCCTCTCGGCCGGTGAGCAGCTTAATGGCAGGTGCTGAGTCCCCTGCCAGAGCAAAAGGGGCACGGGTTACCAAGCAGATGACTCGGCACTTTGTCCTAGACAGGACATACTTAAAAAAAAAAAAAAAAATAGGTCCAGTCACAAAAATAGCTGGCGTTAATTGTGGCTTGTTGAATTTAAACTTCAAGTTGCAATGATAACATTTCAGAACATAACGAGCTCATTAATAACGAGCTCATTCAGGCCTGAGCAATGGGCAGCTCACCAGCCGATCTTAAGCAGAAGTGAAGAGAAGAACTTTGTGGCTGATTTACATTGAGGAACTAAAGCAATAAATCACATGCAGTCACTTCAGTTATTGCTGTGTTTCTGGGGGCACTGTGGCAATTCAGCAGAATCCATTAATTGTTTTGAATTTGTACAATATCATGGAGTCATTGTCAATAAACAAGGAGAGATGCAAATTTAAATTACAGTGACCCAAATGCAACATACATTTTTTGCACCCTCACATTTTGTAGAAGGAAAGATAGTTATCTATTTTCCCATCATTCGGGTTACCATATAGCGATTTAGATTTTGCACAGTACTAAAGTACAGATTATTATTAATTTATATTAATGGGTCATATGTAAGCTTATAGACTGATTCATTACTTTTGACGCTGTGTACAGTATTGCAGCTGGACTGTTTATACTGTATTCCAAATCCAGTGGTTTCAACTCATTGCATATTAGTCAGAATTTTTTGGCACATGCAGGTCATTCTTGGTGTGCTGTTGGCTGACCTTTTGTTAAGGAGGCAGAGGATTCCTGTCCTGCAGGAATCAGGCCGCCGCCCCTGGATTTAGCAGAGAGTCCGGGATCACGCTAGGGCAATGCCATACCACAGTGGCCTCCTGGTTCAGTAAACAGTTGGCCACTCAGGATGAGGCCTTAGAGAAGTCTGCTCATATGAGAAAGGACTGGTAGAATAAGCACAGCAAACCTTAAAAAATGAATTTGAGTTGATGTCCCACCCATCCCCAGTGTAGCTGTCCCGTACCATGCCATTTTCAAATCCCTTCCTTAGTTAAAAGTTTTTGGTTTCGTTTTGCCAGTGTATCTCTGTATCGTGCCTGCTTAAGAAATGACCTTTGTTTGGCTTTGAAAATGGCAGCCTCCATTCCTGCATAACAGTACCATGCCTGCTGGAAACTTGTTATGGAAAACCCTGCTGTGTGATGACAGTAATGGATCTAAGAGTGACAGGTTCAGAGGTTAGGCCCGCCATTCAGAATCCATCCTTGTGTGGAGTGTTCTGCTTTAAAACATGCATGGGAAGATGTGCTATCAAATCGCCGAAAATATCCGACACGGAAAGTCTGCAATTTGTTACATTCAGTGATCAACAGAGACTCGCTCAATATTATAATTCAAAATATATATTTTTGAAATATTATTAAAAGCCAATTATGAAATTACACTACATGCTTAAGGGGAGCACCATTTTAAACCAGGTTTACAATGACAACATTGATTATAAAAAGTCCATGATACTCTTTCATACTAAGAGTAAAACAAGTAGTAATACTAATGAGAAAGACTCCTGCAGTTACTTTAGATATGTCTCAAAGTGTTCAATAGACAGGATTATAAGGCAGTGGTCTGGCTGGATGTGCTTAGTATTTAGCACTATTATTTTCATTTGGTGGTGCGAACAAACTGCTGAAGGTTTGTACTGTTAGAATGTGTCATTATTAATACCAGGAAACCCATGTAGTTCCAAGGCCTTTCTGACAAGGTGCGCGCTTGACAGCTTAACACCACTGTTCATGGGCTTGAATCCCACCTTGTCCGTCTTGGGTCCTCAGTATATGACCTCTAACCTTTCAAGGATAAACCCCTCAAGGTTATGCTTTAAAAGAGCTAGCAGTTGAATGGTTTAAGGAACTGAAACATGTGTGATACACAGCCCGGAATACAGCTTCTGTAGTAAATACATTCAGCAGTCTGGAAATCCCATAACGGAACTTCATGGCATAATGGGATGAAGTCATTCTGAGGCTGAGTCAGAAATCCACAAAAATGGGCTGGCCCATATTCATGAGGCGAAAACCTCAGTAAATTGTTTAAATATGGTGTCTGTTCGTTTACTGAGTGACTCCTTTCTGTACATGCTGTACATGTCAGTTTAACCCAAACCAGGTTTGGACTGAAATGAAAGCAAGTTCGCAGTTTCTGTTCATTTTTCTTTGTGGTGCAATTCTGTGTTTACGCACAATCGCAGTGTGGTTATTGATTTTTTTGTTTAAAGTCGCTGTGTCTGCTGTTACCTTTCCTTATAGTACACAAACTCGTCGGTAATCTAAAAGCACAGCTACAATTATGTAGACCTAATTGCACAGTCGAAGCAATGTTTCAGATAGAATTGCTGAAAACTACTCTAGCTTTCTTGAAGTGGAATTTAGGCCAGTGAAGTTCCGTCACCTTGTTTTGTGTACAAGATAATGTCAGAGGAGGCAGACGCCCCGTGACCACCAGCCGTGCTACATTATCAAATGGGGCTAAACGGCAAGATTTCCATAGGCTGAGGCGATTGGAGGAAGTGATAATTAGGGCGGGGCGGCACGCCGCCGCTATATCCACCTCCCTCCCTCACACAAGCTCACACAACAGCCGAGGAAGTGTGCCTCATTCACTCTCTGGAGCTGCTCCACGCGCAAAGGCTTACCTTTTGAGACAAGGTAAGGGAAGTAACTCTAGCTCTTCCGTAGTGCTGCTCATATTGCCTTCTCTAACAGGGTTGTGTTTTTCACTGGAACTAACAGATGCCTGTAAAGATAATGATGGGCTTAGGGTCTTCTTGCAAGCCAAGTTTGGATTTGAATCTCATTTCCATATGGCCATGAACTGAGGTGCTCCGAGATGTAACATAAGGGATTGGAGACATACAGAACAGCCTTAGGTTTACAGTCAAATGCATTTAAACACAATTAAGTATCGGTATTTGAACTTTTCAATCTTTTTTATCTATTTGCATTTCATTTTTGTGTGTGTCTCCATCTGATATGTGCAACTGTTCTTCTTATGTCTGTTTATATTTAAACACTTGCTGACTTAATGATAAGGTATTACAGTGTATTGCAGTATTCAGATATTTACAAATACACATGTCAGTTATTTTCATAAAAAGAGAGTACAGAAACTTTATATCTGTAAAAATATGGGACACAAACAAATACATAACTTTAATTTTTGTTAATTAAGATGATGTATTCCTTACAGACTTAGAAAGCTACATAATGTTTTCTTTGTCATTTATTAACTCAAATAAATTTAAAGAGATGAATTCTGCCCTATGTCAGCCTATAGTGAAACAACTAATTGTGCTTGAAGAACTCTCATCATGGGGTTATGGGTCACATGTCATTAATTGGAAGAGTAATTACTTGTTCATGTATGGCATACAATTTTTTGTTACATCAGAAGATGATTTAAAACTGTCAAGTTTGACCCCGGAAAAGAACATACTAAGCATGAAATAAATATAAGTCTGACAAATATTTGTTTAGCTTAATGACGGACCGTGGCAAAAGTACACCTCGCTGTCACTTTCTGTTTTGCGGGCCGAGTATTTTCCAGAAGTGTTTTGTTCTGCTGTTTTAAATTAGATGCCAGGGGAGAAGGCGAGCTTGTTAACGCATGACGCCGGGACTGTTATCACACCGCTAGGCCTAATGACCTCTTGGTGCATTGATTGGATAGGATGGAACTTGCCAGAGTGAATCAAAAAAGCGCTTAAGTGGAGGCTAAGAGTTTTGATTAGTCTGTTTTCATGCAGTGTTTGGATGCAAGCCTGATTTATGTTGCGATGAGGGCCTCAGGGACTTTTGTATGAAATTCCCAGTTGTACCTTGAATTAAAGAACAACCCCTGGATGTTATTAATAGAGTCTCAGGTTTCCCTGTTGAATATGCTGTGCTGTTTTGCTTCTTTTGCCACAAACTCACTTTTCAGAAGTCAGGAAACCCCTCCCCCTGTTTTTTGGGGAAGACTTCCACGAGACAGGCTGGTTTGTCATATAATGTTTACCACTTACTGTATGATAAATAACCCTTAGTCTCCTGTGTTTCTGTACTGACTCCCATCATGTTGATAACCTGACTTGCTCCTGCTGTCAGTCAAGAATCATCCTCCTATAACGCACCTGAGGTGTACAGCTTTTAGCACTGTCTGATCCAAGACTGCCAAAGAATGTTTGTTGAAAAGAAAGACTGATTGATTTCTGTCATTTAGAAATAGTGATGATAGACAGATGCTGGAACCTGACTGGCCCTTGTTGAGAATGCAGCTGAGGCACGGAGGTGAAAGAATAGTCTGATCCAGTACTGAGCGCCAGGGAACATTTGTCAGAAAGAAAGATTTCTATCGTTTGGAAATTGTGATGATAGAGAGACAGACAGATTAGAAATGGTGATGAAAGAGAGAGAGAGAGAGATTAGAAAGGCTGACGATAGAGAGATGGAGAGATTAGAAATGGTGATGATGGAGAGATTTTGGATAAATAAAACTTGCTTCTCTATCGTAACTGTTGACGTCGTTCACCAAATCTGGACTGGCACAACCAGACCACTCTTTTGCCAGTGACGCATTTGGCCAGCTCCTGTTTCTGCCTCCACAGTGCTGATGTAGTATGGCACAGTAGTTCAGCTTAGAGAAAAGTTTAGTGTGTACTCTTGATATTTAGAGCTTGTTACTAGCACCTGGAGAGAGAACGCACCACACTTCTATATCAATGACAGCCTTGTAGAGCACAAAACATACTGGATTGTGAACTGTATGGCATCCAACTCATCACCTCCCTCTCTCCCTCTGTCTGTCCCTCTCCCTCCACCCTCCCTCCCTGCCCCCCACCCCCAGCAATGGCAGGACCCAGGCCCGTGGTGCTGAGTGGACCATCTGGTGCTGGGAAGAGCACTCTCCTGAAGAGGCTCATGAAGGAGTACGAGGGAGTGTTCGGCTTCAGCGTCTCGCGTAAGTCCCCCCCCCCCACCCCCCAGCTCTCTGGCCCCGACCCAGATCGGGTTTAACCCCTCTTCCCCGCAGAACCGGCACGCGTGCATGCTTCTTCATCAGTGGATTATCAGCAAACGAGATTGACTGCGCAAAGCAGCAAAACAGTTCCATCAGTCCGTCACTTAACCCTGGATCCTGCTTATTAAAGAACTAAAAACAGAGCTTTGTGGTCAGACCAGCTCTACGGGTTTCAGTTTGATCCCTCTAGTATGTGAAGAATGTCTTTTTCTACGTCTTTGGGTTGAGCTGGGTGGTAACCATATTTCAGCACAATTCTTTTGTTAAGATTGGTTTTAATGTTACAGTTCATACTGGATTTCTTGTCCATTCAAGGTTGCCTGGATAGATTTATGAAAATTTATTTATGAAGGTTTATGAAAAATGACTTAATGAAGATAGTTTTAACAACACATTTCAATGTAAATAGTGAATGCTGTGTCCGTGGCTCTGTATAGTTACAGCAGTACCTGTCACGGTGTGCTTATGATATAATGATAGAGTAGTGTACACTGTGTACATGGCTTTGTGTAGCCTGTTCAGAGTACATGGCCTGTTCAGAGTAATGTGCTGACCCTGGCTGTTGTCATCCCTTCAGATACGACCAGGAACCCCCGCCCTGGAGAGGAGAATGGCAAAGGTAGGAAAGCTGAAGATGCAAGCAGAGACCTTGCTTAAGCTTGAAGGGTGATCACTCACCTCCACAGAACACAATCGTTTCACTAGCGGTTAACATGTCTGAAACCCACCCAGGCCTTAAACAGGAGTATGCACAAGTACATCAAACTGACATCCACTCTGAAAGTAGTTTTATCACACAGGGTTGACATTGCTGAAATAATTGTAGCCCATTCTGACACGTTTTAAATGATGAGGTGACATACATGGACTTGAAAAGCCTTTTGAAGTGGTTGCCCAGTAGGATTTCATTTCTCATGTGGCATATAAGAGTATCTTTGTTTAGGCAGTGTCCTCATTTACCCTCTTTTAAAGGTCCACAGTAACGCAACATTATTTTTTAAGGTAGAATTGTGATTCCTATAAGGGTAGATTCATTAAGGGTGAATGAGCTGGAATTTGAATGGAAAATGCATTTCTGAAAATAACGCCTTTACAAAGAACTTTACAAAGACTTTCAGCTCATATAGCCTTTGATTAATGAATTTCCCTTTGTGACTCTGCCTGTCGTCACCTCTTTCATGTTAATGTTCAGCGACCAAACTCCAATGTCTCCCTTGACCTCGGTAGAAACCCAAGCAAGAATAAGCAAGTAGCATATCTGTTGAAAGCTCTCCAGGGCTTTCAGTCTCTACCTCAAAGTTCATCAGTGTCCTTCTAGGTACCTGTGTGAATGTCACAGGGAGTTTTAGCAGGCCAACCGTAAGTCCACTGTATTTCATTAATGTGAATTGCCTGCAAGAAAGAGTTCAGTATTAATTTGTAGATGAATTATGTGATGATTGTGGCAAGTCCATGTCCTCTGTAAGAGTGGAGGGTGAGGGTTCAGGGACTCTGTGCCAAGCTGGACAGAAGTGATGAACCGGGAAGAACCACAGTGATATGTTGATAGATCATGCAGCAAGTGCAGTTGAGGCTCAGAGCTTTTGATGGGTACAGCCAGGAACGATGAAGCTCACACTCAGGCTTAACCTCGCAATCCCGCACGTGAAGGCGATTACACCCGCCCTTTCTTTCCAGTGACCTTGAAGCTCAATGCTTCTGACGGCATCCAAGCCAAAGGCAATGGCTCTTGACCTGCACTAGATAGACTCCTCACTCTGCGCTCCAGAGATAAATTCCTCTTTTTTTCCCTTTTGTGCCTTTTTTGTCATTCTCTCCATAGGCCTGAATTGTCTCCCTATGCTTCTGGGGGCGGCATTATTGCCTGTAGCAGATGTCCTGTCGTCCGTATCGTCCGTATCCTCTATATCATCTGAAGGTGTAAATCGCTCATCCTAATTTTGATGTGCACCGTTGGGTTAGACCCAATTTGTGATTATCGGCTCTGGGGGTTACTTTCTGAGACATTTTCCAGAAAAGGTTGAGCCCTTAAACAACAGTTTTCATAGTCAATGAACTGTTTTTTTTTTTTTTTATTTTTTTTTATATAAATTCTTAGAGGAATAAACACTTTTGCACTATTAAATTGCACTTTCGAATGAAAAGCTTTTGAAAATAGCCCCCTGATAGAGGCTACCTCATCCAGTCCCAGGGATAAGGCTGTTTCTGTGTTCTCCTATAGCCTAGAATAGAGTATGCAGTACACTAATGCTTTCCATTAGCATTTCAACTTGTCAGCCTTTTTTTCTCATTGATACCTGGTTTACAAAGACCATATTATACGTGCAGTGCTTTGAGGCTTTAACAAATTATAGTGGTTTGGAAATCCAATAACCAGGATGGGACCAAACCGACACAGTATTATGAAGACACAGTGTATGAGGACACCCCAGGTTGCTTACTGAGCATGCAGTGCATGCTGGGTAGCCTGCTTACTGCATGCCACGCCTGAATGTGTTGTGGTTGAGTGTTTTTCAGGTCAAGAATGAAGCATTGATCTTTTAGCTCATATTAGTGACAGATGTAATTCAGGCTTTCTCTATGGCTGGCTGTGCACTTTGGCCTTAACTTTGAATAACAAGTTAAAAGTGATTTGACTTTCATAACTTGGCATAACAAGACAATACTGTGTTAACAATAAAACAAAACTTCCTTTATTTTTGTTATTCATATTTAAGGCCTTTGAAGTGTGTCATACGTCACAGCAAATTAACACTAAAAGATACTCTAAATCACAAAGTAATTATCTTGATATTTTTTTTGCGATTTTGTTGGTCCCAATCAATGTTGATTTTTATGTTTTCATATATTCTGATCAATGATAGCATTTGATTTTGATAATGTCGAGGTAATTCCACATGGTTTTACACATATCAGGTGTCACTCATTTTTATTTTCTATTTTGAATAATTATTTAATGATAAATGATATTAGGCATTATAACTGAAACAAGACTGTATCATGTTGTCTTGCTAATGAAGATGTTAAAATGTGGAATAGCCAGTGGTTTGGTTATCCCTGTAGCTGTCGATGTGACAGTTGTGTCTTGTGCTAGCAGTGTCTTTCCTTGTCCTCTGCTCTCAGTTACCTTGTTAGAGCCATTTGTGATCGTGTTGTTAGTTCATGTTGTAGGCATGTGTATTTTTTTTATTATTTTACAAAGTGAAAGGTCCAATAAAAAATTAAGCAAAAATAACAAAACTGATAGGCAAGCACCAGCGCACATTTCTTTTCATTTATTATATTCATTTAACAGGGACAATGCACACAGTCAGCACTTCCACAGATACATCAATGTTAGACGTGCCAGATTTAGCTCTAAGTTCTGGTGTTGACTGTGCTCCTGGCTTAGATTCTTAGAAGGTTTCCTGTATGTGGAGTGTGCCGTTCTGTGCTTCTGCAGTTACCTCCGTGAAGATTTAGCATCCTCAGTCAGATTGCAAATCAGCTACTTGAAATGCATCAAGACCTTTCAGAGTACACTGCATTTCTTCTCTGCTTGGCTTAGAGTCCAAGGAGTATCAGTTGCCCTATTAGAACAATTTTACCTTCCAGGCAGATACTAGAAGGTTCAAAGAAGCATGATAATAGAATTGAGATCTGTTGAAGTCTGTTCTACTTTCCTATATCTACACCATATTATAGCTGGTATACAAAAGAATTAGGCCTGAAAGCGTGAAGGGTTTTAATTAAGGGTTGTGGAAGGAACGTACCATCAAACCCACCTCCCCAATCCTCTTAATCAAGCCAAGAAGCTCGAGCGGAGCTTCCACACAACGTGAAGAGGGCCGCACAGTTCAATCCGGGAAGGTCACCGTGCCCGCCACGCTCAACCTAGTGCCATTGGGCCAGCCACATGTATTATTGCACTGAGGATGTATAAGATGAGTGTCATTTAAGGTGTGGTAGGCAAGTTCTCTGACAGGCCTCATAACAGCATGTCTTTGGTTGTGAAAGAGTCACTTCAATCACAGGGCACACTCAGGCATTAAAACAAGAAGGAAGTTCATTTGTGAATGTCTGTTAGCCCTTTCTCATCCACAGCGAGACGCACACCCTCACAGCTCCGTCCTCGTACGTGAGAATCTAGCGATAAGGTTATCTGCGAGGCTTGGGCCACTTTTCAAAAAGGCTTATCTGCCTCGTCAGTTGCAGCCTGGATGTTTGGCGAGCATGTGACGTGTCTCCTCTCCCGGCTCTGCTCTGACCCTGCGGATTTAGGAGGCGGTGGAACCCAGGCTTTCGTGGGTATTAACACTCCCTCCTCCCGCCACCATCTGTTCCCCCTCCCACCCCCCCCACCCCCGCAGATTACCATTACGTGTCGAGGGAGGCCATGCAGGAGGGGATCGCCAACGGGGAATTCATTGAGAACGCCGAGTTCACAGGGAACATGTATGGGACAAGGTGCGTGCACGCTATGAACATTAATGCCTTTAGCATGGCCATTCCTGAAATGTATGAGGCATATTCCATGAATTCACCATGTCACACTGGCACACATTTACATTACATTACATTTTTCATTTTGAAGAAGCTTTTATCCCTTTTATCCATCTTAACAAGTGCGCCCCCCCCCCCCCCCCCCCCAAAGTTATCACCCTGTTTGCTCAGAAAGTTCATACTGGGCGCTGTATGGCTGTTAAAAGTGCCTGAATGCAGCTGACACTGGGGCTGTTATGGATTTGAGTTGCTATTGTGATATCAAGCTACAGTGCTGTTCCCGGGCAACTGACTTCATACATGACCCGCTAATTTGGCAGGCTTGTTGCTCTTGGCAGTAGGACAGTGCCATAACGTACTAATTACAAACTAATTTTACATTTACTTGCCGTTTAAAACTTGCTATGGCAGAGAATGAAGTGATGAGCAGGCCTCCATATGTCACAGCATGTACATTAGAAGTTAGCTCAGGGCATGGAGAGCTATATGTGTACTAGGTGAATAGGTCAACTGTTAAGATAAAGACTACACATGGAAGTGCTGTAGAAACCTTGGGCCTTATCCTTACTGCAAATACCACCGCGCCAGCTACTTAATGATCCAGGAACTGTGCTGCTCAAGTCGACTACATCCGCCTGGCCTGTCCTGTTCTGCTCTGTAAACAGCACTGATTAGCTTAGAAGAAGCAGACAGAAGGGAGAGGGACTGTAGCGTCCTTTAAGTCAGTGTGTCAGACAGCTCCCCCCTCTGGCAAGGTCTTGTAAAGCAGGTGATTTGGGACGTCCCAGTCCCAGAGCACGTGACAGTTCATCCACAGCTCAGGAAGCAGAGGTTGTGACCACTGATACGGTAGTCCTGTACAGATCACTAATACTGGACAGGGTATAACTCTGCTCTGACCTGTGGACTAACCAACTCCCCCTGTTGGCTGTTAGAATGTGCTACACTCATTGGTTAAACAATCAGGAATCAGAAAGCTCCTCAATAATCATTGGAAAATCAGAAACCTCTTCAATATTTCTGACAAATCCAAACTCCATAAGGCTGTTTAAGAAGTTTCAGTGTGTCTGAAATAGTAAACTGCACAGCATATGCTTTGAATTCTTAAGGCTGTTCTAAGCCAGAATGTGGACTCTAACATGGACTGGCCCACTGCTCTCTACAGCAAGGCCTCCGTGCAGGACGTTCAGGCCAAGAACCTGATCTGCATCCTGGACATCGACATGCAGGGTGTGAAGAACATTAAGAAGACGGACCTCAACCCCATCTACGTCTCCATCCAGCCCCCCTCCATGGAAATCCTGGTAAGCACAGGGCAAAGTGATGTCATATGATGACCAATTCTCTCTAAGGTTTTCCATATCTACATATCTCTGAATTAATCATGACCGAAGACTAGATTGATGTAAGTAATATAGATCAAGATCAAGATCAAGAATGTTTTGCTCTTTATGCATGACATTAAGCTAAGAAACCTTGAACGTAGCTACTGAACTGAAATGGCTGATTTGTTTCCCTGACATTTTGTCTATGTCAGGAAAAGCGCTTGAGGGACAGACAGACGGAGTCAGAGGAGAGCCTACAGAAGCGCCTGGAAGCAGCACACATTGATATGGAGCTCAGTAAGTGTCCTCCTCAGAGAAAAACTGTGGGCGTCCATTGTCGCTAGCGCAGAGGAACTCTTCCAGGCACGGCCAGTTTCAACACATTACACCACATCACATTACATTATTTAGCAGACTCTCTTATCCAGAGCAGCTTGCATAGATTACAATTTTTACATGTTATCCATTTATACAGCTGGATAGTTACTGAGGCAATTCTGGGTTAAGTACCTTGCCCAAGGGTACAGCAGAAAGGCCCCAGCAAGGAATTGAACCAACAACCTTTAAGTTATGAGCCCTACTCCTTAGCCACTATGCTACACTGCTGCCTCTACCACCGTGATTTTTTTCCAGGAGTCACTGATGATTTCATTGGGAATGTAAATCACTTGCTATCCTCAATGTTAGTCAAATGAAAATCACAAGGTTTAGGTAGGATTGGTCCTAGGTACCAACAACCTGCCCAGGATCAGTATTTGTATTCCTGATTGAAACCTTGGCCATTATGTGGAATAGAGAAGAGCTGAAACTGATCCGAGCGTTGAAGGAAGCCCTCACAGGGCTACAGCTGCTCTGCACTGAATGTGGGCAGTCCTGCATCAGAAGACATGTTACGAGCACATTGGCTTGTTCACACCGCATTGCATGACATCCTGTGACATACCTAGACATGACATGACATAATAAATAAGGAATGCAGAGAAGGTGTATAGATTTCAAAGTGGCATTATAACTTTGGATTTGACTGCCTTTTTCAAACACCTTTTTTGTAGGTAAGGAGCCTGGCATATTTGATGTTGTCATCATCAACGATGACTTGGAAGAGGCATATTCGAAATTGAAAGAGGTTCTTATTGAGGTGAGTTTGTGAGGATGTCTCAAAGGTGGTCCCTATTTCCCTGAAAATATTGGACTGCCTAGAGGTTCTCCGCACTCTGATAATCACATTATCTCTGATGCTTTGTCGTCTTCTTTCATTGAGGTACATTTTTTTTTTCACACCGTTAAACCATAAGCCATTCCCTCTCAGTGAGGAGTGACCCGTCGTAATTTTTCCTTCTCTTCCCTCATGAACAGGAAATTACAAAAGTCCAGGAAGCCAACAAGTCGTAGGTCATGAACCTCCACGCAGCTCAGCACCTCTCTGGCCACTCCTTCAAACGCAACCCGCCCGCCTTCCATTCCAGAGCCCGACATTCCGCCACTCAAGCCGGTCCGCCTGTTCATCACACGTCGCCCGCTCCAGTCCTTAGCTGCCCAATCCTGACGTCCAGCCCGCAGGAGGAGTTCTGGGGTGTTCCACCTGGAACACTGTGCACTCTACGTGCAGCCCACTTGGGCTGGTTATTCCTTGGCTGGTGGTCGATAACAGTGCTTCTACCATACTGTAGACAAGACAAAATGCACAGTAGGTATCAAGTTTGTGTTCAAGACCAGAGTGGGGTCTTGGTTCTCCTTTGCCTGTTGCCTTGCCTTGTTCAGCTGAGAGGGGGGGGGGGTTCTAAAGCTGAGGAAGCTACCAAGATGGAACCAAAATGCCCAAACAGCATGTTTTAATGTACTGTATTAATAATATCTCCAGTTATGGAGGAGGGAGGTTAAAATGCATGTTGAACAAGACTTGGCTCATTCCTTCCACGGCTGAACCAGTGTGGCAAGCAGGCGTAGAAAACTGTGTTCATGGAAAGACAAGAGTTGTTCTCGTCTTTACCATGCAAGTCAGTGTAGGACAGATCCTAGCTTCTGCGCTGCGGCCTGCCTGTTCACCTTGGTTTCGCCTTTCTGAAATACAGCTCTTGTATGTTAAAGCCTATGTCAGCCAAGGGCCTGTGGTTTTACCTGAACTTGTTCAGAGGACTTTTTCATTGCAGAAGCAGACACCAAATCGACCAGTTGCCCTCATCAGCTCCACTGCCAGTTGGATGTGGTGGAAGTCCATTATGAAAGTGTCATAGGGTTATTTCTGTTTTTACTTATTTATTTTCATTTAAGGGCAATGAGGGATTCTCAGCCCATGAGCAGGTCTTTCCTACAGCGTGGGTGCAGGCAGCTACCAGTCACAGATTCAGGAATTTCTTCTCTCTCAAGTGCTGCTCAAGCGCTCACATTTTTCACGTACAGAAGCACATTTTGTTCAAATTCGCAAACCAGTGAAGCTCAGGAAACACAAACGGGCTGTTAACCCCCGCGTATGAATCATCTGTCACCAGTAGGAATCTCCTCTCCTGTGTTTTAAGAACAGTGTATGTTAGGTTGTCTTTTTAGGTTTCGGTGAAGACTTTCTTTTCTGTTGATTGCACTCGTAGGCCACCTCCGAAATGTAGATTTGTGGATCAGTGCTTACATTGGATCCTTTAAGTTATGAAGTAGGTTGGCATTTTTTTTCCATTCTCTTATTTATTTTAACTCCATATCTGATGAGAATGTCATTACTCATATTAAAATGCATGTTAGCTAGTTGTCAATCATGTCATAATTCTCTTATACAGGGAAAATGTGAATCTGCTGCATTTTGAAAAGGAATGTTGTTAGTAGGCACTTAGTTCAAACAGTCATTATGGTGGTATACATGACAGCTATTTATGAAGTAAACACGTTTGCAACTTGACTTTGATGGAAAGATCCAAGAAACCAAACTGTCAGATACATTTTCTCACATTGTCATTTGTGTAGATTAATTTTATATTGTACATTTGTTCTTTGTGTTGGTTTTTTTAAACTATTTATAGGTTTAAAAGGAAACGTTTGATGGTTTTGTGAATGCATACACCTGGGACAAGTATCATAAGGTCTTATTCAACATCCGTCAGAATTTTAGTCAGCTTAAGGTGGGGAAATAGTTGATAGCATAACCAGGAGCCCCTTGTGGGCAGACATTGTCAGTGGGACAGGGAACATGGCCCAGTTTCTAACTGTAAGAATAACTTGGAACCAAGCACACACACAGTGTCCACACTACTTGAAATTGTGAATATTAAATTCCACATTTACAGCAATATTAAACCCTGCAAAATATAGTTTAGTATACAAGGACCTTTATCTCAGAAATACATTTCTTGGTTTTTGGTTCTGTAGCTTGAAATTAAAAGAATAGGCCTATGCTATAAGTAATTAGAATAATTTTGCTGGAACTAATACTCAAAACACTAGACTCCCTATCTGGCCAAAGTAAATTACTCTTCCTTATGCCAGTATTTGCTTAGCCTGTTTTTAATCATTCCTTTCAAACCGCTTTGCTTTTTTGGGGGGAGGCATAACTTTACCTGTTAATACCACGTAGCAGTTGCCACATGAGCAATGTTTATGAATATCGAACGGTGCATATTTAAAATCCCTACGTAGGTGTAAAGAAAATACACAGTGGTTCAATGCCTGATTCGGGAGGTGAACCGTCCCTTACAAACAAGTCCTTGGTTTCAAAGTGTGTCTTTGTAACATGTTTTTGTATCATTGTGGTAGCGTAATAAAACTTAACGTGTGACACTCCATGTACGGATGTTGTTTACATTTGTCTTACATTGATAAACATTTCAAGACAAATGTCATTTTTCTTGCCAGTGAACTGTAACTAATGTCTAATTTTTTAATGTATCAAAGAAAAAAATAGCAGTTTGGATATACATCTTTTATTTTTAGTCCAAATAAATTATATCTTGCATTGTGTATAATTAGGCTTTCAAAGTGCCACCTGGCTACAACAAGCAAAAGGAAATCTATTAAGAGGCAAGGCAATTCCTCATGTCCAGAAAAATAAATTAACCCAAGCATGTTTCAATCTCTTATGTGAATTTATACTGTGGTTTCATGACTGCGTAAAGCAAACAAACAGTACTATGATGACACAACTGCCGTTACTGATTGAAGAACAAAAACATGAGAATCCAGAGACAGCCTCTTTCATCAACATGTAGGTGATTGTTCCTTGCAAACCGGCTATGAAAGGCCCCTTTTAAATGTCAGGTCATAGCGACAACAGAACGAATTGGTTGATTCCCTGCGTGACGCCACATTTTGCCCTTGGATGCTCGGCAAAGGTATGGATCGAATATATAGGCGTGGTCCGAGGATGATGGCTGTCAACAGGGGAGTGTCCCACCCTCACTCCAAAAGGGGTACCTCCATTTTGGCACGGCCATACTGCCGCCTGGGTTCCTGCTCTTGCAGGTAAGCCCGCAGCTTGTCTGTGGTGAAGCACACGACAGCAACCCGATGTTTGGAGGCCTGACGTGCCCCATGTATCCATGGCAACTGGAGGCACTCGGCCGCTGAGGGTCTTGCTCTGTGGAAACAGGAGTGTTATCAGTGAAAACCCATGCATGTATATACATCAAAAATCATTTTCCTATCAGATTTATAAAAATGGCAGTCACATAATTGGAAAAACAAAATTGCTGAGCATTTTCTCAATGACCACAAATGAATGCTGCCATCGGAAGAATACTACATTGAGGCGAAGTAATGAGAGCGTATCTCATTAACAACAGAATATCAACTGCAAAGCAGTAGCTTGCAAAATGAGGGAATGTATGGTGGCACTGTTGCCCTATTACATATAAAGGATTTTTGTAGAATTGTGTCACAGAAATGTTTTGAAATTAGTAATCTAAGTAAACACTTTTTTACTTTGCACATTTTTAAATTCTCTTTTTAATACTAGTACTGCACTCTCTGGCTCTATTATCTGCTGCTACGCATAGGACAAATAAGGTGTCTAATTGAGTGCTTTGGAGCCAGAGGGCATCCAGTCTTTATTAAAGCTACTTTCAAAAGCTATTTTCAAACTACAACTTCCTACTGCAAACTACTTGTGTGCTGATCGCTGATCCCGAATCAGCAGGGGAGTGAAAGATTTTGGGTTCTCCCCATTGCCGTGAGCTGACCAATCAATCAGTGAACCAATCAGAGCTGAGCTCGTGAGCATGCTCACTGTGGCTTGTTGCTGAGCGTCTTCTTCACGAATCCGAGTGCCCCCTCAGAGAGGCCAGAGTAGCACCTCCCCAGGTGGACCTTGGCCTTTCTGACCCTGCGGTCCCTCTCATGGTGTACGTCGGAGCGGTATGGATCATTTGCACTCAGCCTGCAAGCAGCAGGGTGAGAAATGTCATAAAGCTATATGATAGTACACAAGCAGCTCACAGTACACTTGATAGTTTGTCTTTGCCTCTGTGTTGGTGCCTTAACTGTGTGTGATAGTGTCTGATAACTTGGATTGTACTCACATTACAAAGGCCAACACTCCAATGGCCCAGATGTCTGTCTCCGGGCCCACACCCTGTCCCTCCAGAATTTCAGGAGCTTTGGGAGAGTCAGTATGAACTGATTAGCACAGCAAACTAGTCAAGTTCTCTTCAACAAACAACTTGAACCTTGTAATATCTGAGCTAATGTAAATCATCTGATTTATTCCAGGAAAAAGGAAGCAAAGATTGTTTTAGCCAGATTCTCTCTCTCACTCTCACTCTCATTTAAAGGAACACATCAGCGTATATCATTTAAAAGATATGAATATACTCTGTTGCTCTGCTTATTTGTGGAAATATCTGGATTTATTACAGATGAAAATCAATATTACCCACTGTATTCAGCATTGTATCACCTTGTTTGTGGGAATCAAGACAGGCAATCAGGCAACCCATAAGATATCAGATATATACACAAATACCAATCCTATATTATCACTCCTATATTATATTTAATCCTATAATATCAATCCTATATTATCTCATAAGACCCAAACCAAACAGAATTTAAATTTAGCAGGAGATTCACAAACCTACACTGGACCTTGGACTGAGTATCATGTTAAAGCTTTATGACTTTTTGGTTGAATTTAAGGCTCAGAGAGTAAGCACAGCATTGCATTTGATTCACAGGTTTTCAATAAAAATCCCATGAATCCCTTTTCATAAAAATACCATCCTAAGGAAACAGCGGAAGGGAATGTAAGAGGCTCCACCTCTGGTCTCAGTGTACTCCTGCAGGCGCTCGGTGAAGATGGGCTGGCCCGGGATGAAGGTCCGGGCGGAGCCCAGGTCCACCACCTTCAGCTGCCCCTGGTCCGTGACCAGCACGTTGTCGGACCTGAGGTCCAGGTGGGCCACCCTCCTGCGGTGCAGGTAGTGAGCGACGCTAAGGATCTGCTGTAGGATGGCCTGCACGTGCATCTCGCCGTACAGGTCCCTGTGGGGACACACGGGGAACAGCAGGGCTGTCACAAGGTGGTCGCATAACAACGCTGCAGCAACGTTAAAGAAACATTGGATACACACTGGATTTATCCCTTTTTCCATCTTTGAAAGGATAACTAAAGAATGTATGGAATTTATCACTGAACATCCAATCTACATGGAAAATATTCTGTTGGAGGTCCTCTCACAGGCTGTTGATGTTCAGCCATGTGCATTTACTTTAATACAATTTTCCTTTCTGTCAGTTGCAAGCTGGTGAAAAAATTTCCATTAAAGAGTCACACTGTGGCAGTTGCCTCTGGGGTAAGAAAACTTAACAGCTATGCCACGACAACCCAATGTTATGCCTGCCATTTTACTTCAGTTGGTCCAGTAAAAATCCAAATGTAACATGAAGAAACAATAGTCATTAAGATCAAAGAACTGTAAGTCACTCTAGATTACAGGCTGAGAAATCTATTTCTGAGGTGGTGATATGTGTTGTCATAGTAACTGATCTGAGACCCAGTGCAACCCAATGGGTTCGAGGGGGGCCTTGCCTCTCTGCCAGGTGGTAGAGCAGCTCCCGGCCGGTGCACAGGTCCAGGATCAGTACCAGGTGGCGGGGCCCAATGAAGGCGGCGTGTAGCTGGACCAGATGGGCGTGGCTAAGCCTCTTCAGCAGCAGGTACTCCCGCAGAGCCCACTGCCTCCGGTGCGGCTTGAAAGGCGTGATCTTGGCCGCAAACAGCTGCCCGCTCAGGTCCTCCCGGCACTGCTTCACCACGCTGAAGCGCCCCCTGCAGGAGGACCGAGGGAGAGGATCCACTTTATAGTAATAAATCTTAATTCTTCTCAGCCTTACTTCATTACAATAAAAAACAAAAATTGTGCCCTAAGATAAATTATTGTGTGCTGGTGTTTAAAGGGAGTGGGTATTTTCAGGTGACAGACGGAAATGCGAAGCAAGTGATGAATGAATTTTAGTAGGATTGCCCATGTATCTCTTTTTCAGTTGAGGCAAGGTGATTAATTCACTTTATAAAAGCTTGGCCAAAACTTGAAGGCCTACTGTTACATTACAGTGGAGTACACACATTAATAGAACAGTTCTGACTTAAACAACCTTGCGTAGTTAAAGCATTCTGTAGGTTATTGTCTGAACAACATGATTCACCACCACACAGTTGACTAGGAGTTCCATGATAGGCTGGGATCGGCTCAGTACCTGTTGATCTCAGACAGAAAGCTGTAGGTTTTAGGTCTGGGAGAGAAGGGCAATGTGGTCTGTTCTGTAAGCCCTCCAGGCCCAAGGGACTCCATGTAGATGAGGGGAGCTAGGCATTCTAGAGACGAAAAGAGGGGGTCACACAGGACAAAAGGGAAAAATAAGTCTTGTGTGACTCCAAGTCAAGAATTCTTGTAATACTGAATGAGGTATAAGCTATTTTTAGTCAGCCATTTTGCCGAAGGTCAGTAAGTCAACCATTCCATCCTTTATCCTTTTACCCGATGTCTTGACCAAATCAAGCAGAATTCAAGAGTAACTGAAGAGTGGGCTAAAATGAGCTACACATTGGCTACATCACTGCTGCCACACAAGGAGTATCCATTACCTGCAATGCACTAAAAGAGAGTAAATCCCTTGCCTTCTTGCCGTGTTCCGATAGAGAAGGGGGCAGAGGGCTGGCTGAAAGGTCCTATCCCAGCTCTGTTGAGGCAGGCCACCCTGAACACATACTCTGCCCCACTGGCCAGGTTACTGACTCTGTAGCAGCTGTCTGCCACGCCCTCTTCCAGCAGTCTCCACCCCTCTCCTGGAAGGTTCCAGATACCAAAGGAGACAATGAATGGAGGTTATACAGCAAATACATAACAACCTGCAATCTCTCAGTCAAGAGGAGTCATAGTGAAAGGCATCTGTCCTTCATGACGGGCGTTCTCTCAGACAGGACTCCTCATGGAAATAAAATTAGTAGATCAGTCGAAATACCTGTTTAATTTGCATAAAACTGTCATATCCAACCTAGTGTCCCAAACAGATGCAACAACAGGGCAATGCTCTTGTATCATAGTTGCTTCAATCATAGACAACTGCACCCTGACTTTTCTACTCCCTCTCTGTACTCCTACCATTCCTGCTGTACTGGATGCAGTAGGTGAGCTCTGTGATGGACTCTACCGGCCTCCACACCAGCAGCACCGCATCCCCCTGCAGCTGGATGGCCTGCAGACTGGTAGGGAAGGTGGGCAGCTCTGGACACAGACACAGAGGGTTCAGGGTGACAGGCTGAATACCCTGGCTGGCCTCAGCTTTTTCCAGCCAGGCCTGTCATAAATTTCAACTTGTCAACTTTTTGGTCTGCAGTTTAACTGCAGTTTAAACGTATTATTATTCTCTTTACAAATAAGGAACTCTGTAATGGATTGAAAACAAAAACACCCAAAGCACCTTATGATAGGTGTTACCCTTCCCTGTTGGGGAACTCCCTAGAGAGCATACCAGACACAATGAGGGTGCAGGAGGTGGAGGCGTGTCCCATGGTATTGATGGCCACACAACGGTAACTGCCCAGGTCCTCCTCTTTGGCTGAATAAATGGTCAGAGACAGGATATCCCTGTCAATCACACTCAGTCGAATCCGATCAGTGGTCTTCAGCCTCCTGGCCTCTGAGTCAAGGGAGGAGACAGAGAGACCTGGTCACCAGAAATCACTTGAATCAGTGTACTCAACCTACAGAGAGCCCTTGAAAATTAGCCAATTTGATTGCTTGTTAGTGGCTGTGTTTGTGACCAGCTACATTAGCTACATAAGCCTGCACTTCCAGTGAAGTAGTTTATTGATTCTTTTCAATTGACACTGAAGGTTTATCCTATGTGCTAGAATACGTTAGAAAGGGGCTGTCACCTTTATACCAGTGTATCTCTGGGGGAGGGTGCCCAGTGAGGCGACACCACAATGTGACCTCCTGGCCGAGGGACACCGCCTGGTCTATGAGCTCTTCCACGAACACTGGCTCTGTAACAACATGACAGCAGTATTCTCAGAGGGAGACTGTCTAGGAGCTTCTTCTCTAAGTAGCGATTTTACATTTCTTACACCTTAAAAACACAGCAGCTAGAATTTGGGAGATGGTCTCACCTTTATTCCTCTTGAATGCTGGTAGTTTGAAAGGGAACAGCCCAGATGTCCTCTTGGGTGAGACTGCACCTGCCTCGGGTGATTTTCCTCGGGGAAAGGGTGGAGAACTCCTTGTCCCAGCACCTATGCTCAGTAACATCAAGGGAAATCTAATATTAAATGTTTAATCTCAATCACAAAGACAATCCACTGACAAGATTCTAAATTAAGAAATTATGTAAATAAATGAAAGTAAATGCCAACTGCCAAGACATAAATTTAACATTATGGCTAAATTAAGTTAACTAAATCAATTAAGATTATTATTTATTAAGATTTCCATGAGAAAATATTTTTTAACTTTTGCTGGCATTTCCTCATATAGCAAATAATTTGTGCATCAGATAGTCATGGGCATATCAAGGCTCACCTTCTTTTTTGTCCTCTCTACTGGACTGTCTGCCCATCACAACCTTGGAAAAGCTAGAGACAGATGCCTTCATTCTCTTTGTGATGGACAAATCGTCAGTCTTTTGCTGCTGCTCTTTCATCAAATTGGTGGAATCCCCTTCGGAGACTTGTCTCCTCACAACCCTCTCTATTGTTGAGGATGACTGACTTGTCCATGACTGCCGGCGGAAGAATCCCATCAGTCTCCCAGACTTCCCGGGGAGAGGTTTGGCTTCAAGCTCTGGTGTTGAAGTGTATCTCTCAAGCTCTTCCTCAAGGTCTGTGCTCCCATAAAGGGCTTTCAATGACCCAGATTTTGCTAGGAAATCAAGGCCCTCAACTGGCATTTCACTACTGGACCTTCCTGACTGATGATGACTCTCATAAGTGTGGATTTTCTCCAAAATGTCCCTGAGCTCCTGCTCAGCCTCCTCATCCTCGCAGCTCTCCAGGTTTATGTATGGTGATGCTTTTCCAGAGGACTTTTCAAACAGGAGTTCTTCAAGGTTCCCATGCCTTTCTTCAGCATACACTGGGAGGTCTTGAGAGTGAGCAGGGTGAACTTTTGCTCTAAAATAGGCTTCTTCTGAGTTTCTGTCAAGTAAATTTGTGAGGGAACTCTGTGAGCTAGCAAGGTAGGCACATGTCTCCTGGTCTTCAAGAATACCTGGGAAGGCTTCTTCGGCTGTCTCCACTATCCCATAATCCTCTTTCGATCCTGGGGCTATAGTGTCAGATTCTCTGATGGAATATTCAAAACTTTCCAGGGAACCATGTGGATCTTTATCCTGAGGTGCACAAAGGAAGATTTCTTGGGTTGAATCTGCCTTCTTGCTGAAAACCTCAGTAGCTGTTACTGGTGTGTCCAACTCCTTTGGAGAGTGGGATTTAAATCCATGAGCTTCTGTGCAAGCAGAAATGCCACATATGGTACTGTGAGCCTTCTCTGTTGGCTCTGTGGCCAGCAGAGCCGAATCGCTTCGTTTATGGATAACATCATCTGATTTTGCTTTGTAAATCTTTAGGAAGTGAGCTCTGTTCTCCACATCTAATGTCTCCAAACCCTTGAAGGACAGATCCATGCTTCTGGTTCTCTCAAGCAGTTCCAGCCCATAGCGAGAGGACACAATCTCAGAGACATCCTGTACAGCAGAAACTGGTACCATGCATTCCACAAATACCGGCTTCAAGGGCGAATGCTCTTTTGAATCTGACTGACAGTGGCTCACTTTCTGAACATCCTCCTTAATCCCAGTATCTAAAGCCAGGGAGCCCTGTCCTTCATCAAAAACCTCTGGAGAAGACCCAGAAGCAGCCATTGGTCTATTTTCATCAGAGAGGTAAAGCATGTCATTTTCAACATACTGTAATATAACTTCTGTACTAGGATCAACTGTGAGCTGAGGCATCTCTACATCAGCAGCTTCATCATGCACCTTGTCCTTTTCATGGGATGTGCTGTGAAGCTCAACCGCATCCTGGTTGTCCATCACTGTGTCAGCGGACTCTGTTGCTTGTTCAGAAAGGACATCTAAGGCTGTGTATTTGTCATGCCCTGAAACCTCTTGAGAATTAATAACACCAGTCTCTTCCACATCCTTCCCTGACTCTTGCAGCTCAGACGTGGTCATTCTCATATGTTCGTCCAGCGATCTGCTCCTCCTTTCCGTTGGTATGTTAGAGCAAAGAATGGGCTCGCTGTCAAAGGAGCAGGATTTGGTCAGCGGAGCAGAGGACTGTGACGAACCCCTTCTCTGGCTTCTGGCCGTGTCCTCTTCACCGCTGTCCTCCATGTCCTCCAGGAGGGGCTCCCCCAGCCTGCCTGAGAGGGTGGACCTGAGTCGTGCCCTGCTCCTCTCGGGCCTCTTAGTGCGCTTCTTCTGCCGGAGCATCATGCGACGGGCAGACAGCGGGGAGAGCTCCTCTGAGCTGCTGTAGAAGGTGCTCTTGATAACGCTCTCTCTGGGGATACGCCCCCCGGTTGAGGCTTCATCATCGGTGCCCAGTGATGAGGTGCTGTCCCCCCGTGTCAGCCTGCCAGGGACGTCAGGTGACCCCCGTGCGAGCTCGGCACTCAAGCTGCCAGGGTCTGGCGTGACCTGTCTCCCCAGCACCTCCATTTCTATCTGCTTGTCGGTGCTAGGAATCTCTGAGAAAACACTTTTATCAGAGATCTGGTTCTCAGTTTCCAGATGGTCCTTTTCTCCATCCTCATGTGGGCTTTGCTGGATGGAGATTGGAAGGGGTGTGGCCCAAGCCTCCACCTCATCATAATCAGAGGAGGAGCCACCGCTGAAGGAGGGGCTGTCATAGTGCTGTGGGCTGGGTGGGCTGGCCATTGAGGTGTCTCTGGCTGGGGCTTCAAGCAGCTCTGCAATTGGTTGCAGTTTCAGTGCTGAGCCATAGCAGGTAAGAGCGCGCTGTGGGGAAAAACTTCAGAAGTTAATCATCCGTTCAACATTTTGGTTTACAAAGCTGCTTCTAATCTTTTCTGTTGGACAAGAATGCAACTCTTACATGCCATCTCAAACTTATAGTTCATGCAGAGCAAAAAATGGAAGACTGTGTCCAGACACAAGGTCTTTTCTCCTCAGAAAAGTGCAACCAGATCATAATTTTAGTTTTCCTATCAGGGCATCTAGGTTCCTGGAGGGTATAATGGTATTGAACAGTACCACCTTCCAGTCCTGCTGAGACACACACACTGCTGAAAGCAAACATTGCAGCCACCCAAGAGCTAGCCTCACCTTGTGTCACCCCTGCTCTGAAATTCATACATTCACAACAAAATATTTCACACCATCCAATGAGATTATGGATATTTCTTAAAATGAATGTACCTGCAATTTGCTCCTTGAAATAAAACATTTCAGGTTCTTGGTATTGATATCAACAGGCCCTTGATCTTCATGAAACCTCTGAAATACAAAAAAAAATCATTATAATATTCCTATACACAGGGATGGATTTATTAAGGGAGAAGGTACAACACATTATATGTGTTAACACCTTAAGCAGTTAACACCTAACAAATCTGCATATGTGCAATGTATATAGGGCATATATAGGGCACAGGCTTACCTGAAACCATTCATGCTCCAAACATTCAGCAGCAGTTGGTCGCAACCTGAGGATAGCGAAGAAAATTATGAAACAAGGTCCTAAAAGTCCTAACTACCACCTTTGTTTTGTAATAACAACGTTATCATGCTCTTTTTACTTGCTATGCATGTCACAATCAAAGCTACTGTATAATAACAAAGATTTTAAAGTCAGGCTGTGTACTTTACATGGAATGTTGTCTACCTTTAATTCTAAACAGAAATTTTCATTACCAGAACTCGCTTGCCAAGGAAATAAAGTCTTTGAAATAGCTTCCACTCAGCAAAACATGCTTTGGATAACATTAAGAAATGAGGACAAATCAAACTATACCCCTTCAGAAAGTATCATTGTAAATTGTAATATAAAATGTAATGTAATATAAAAGAATATTCCAAGTGATTAGGCATGGATTCACACATCATCTTCCAATCTCCATGTCTCTGTGAAGACTCACTTAGGATCTAACTGTAAGATCCTGTGCAGAAGGTCCCGGGCCTGGTGGCTCCTTGAGATGACCTCAGGGGTGTCCCAGGACACTCTCCCTTCACGCACGCTCAGTAGGGTTGCGCGGTCGCTCTCTCCAGAGAACGGGCAGTGGCAGGTCAGACTGTCCAGGGAAAGGACATGTGTTAACACATTAAAAACCAACATCACAGTAGTTTAGATTCCGTTACAATAATATCTTGCACTATATTACACAGAATGATACTGTGTCATGTTGGCATTATGTTTTGTTTCCTTTATTGGACTAATTTCTGAAAGGACATTACATTACATTTCCAGTATATTTTGCCATGTTCATTGTGTATTTGTAAGATCTAACATCTGCATGTAACATCAAAAAAGGTGAATGTGGAAAAAACTGCATTAACTCTGTAAAATGGAAAGACTCACCATAGATAAGACAAAACACCCAGAGACCTGATAAGAAGAATTATATATACACATCATTCCTCCATCCAGCAGCATGACATATTTACACATACAGAAGTTATTTGTGTAAAAAATACCAGCTTTTGTATATCTCAAGCAACTACAACTATTCTAAATATGGCACTGATGTTAAAGTAAAAAAAACAGAAACTGCATGTGTGTGTGTACAGGTCTGTAATTACCAGATATCTGCTGCCTTAGTAACCGGAGATTGGCAGACAATCTCAGGGGCCACAAATTCCGGTGTTCCAAATTTGCTGTACTGGTCTCCGTATGAGTCTACCTCTTGGGAGAAGCCAAAATCACAGATCTTGACCTCTTCTTTCCCAGACAGTGTCATGAGGATATTAGCTGGCTGAGGTGGGGATTGATCAAAGGTAAAGAAAGAATTAAAAACAGGTTGAACAGTTTGGACACACAGATTGAAAAAATGCAAAGTTTTAAAAATAACTGCGACCCCTGAAGTTACACTAAGCATCCAATGATGTCATCAGTCACTGCACAGCATGCACAATGCATTGCCTTGCGTTATATTGTTTTTGCATTGTTTTTAACACGAATAAATTCTTTCTTTCTGCTTTCATTCAACTGAGACAACATGGTGTTCTGTGCCTCCAAAAGAGACCCGACAGTGGAGAAAATAGAGAGCTTACATTGATGTCCAGATGGAGAACGTTCATTCTGTGAATGTGATCAATGCCCTCTAGGACTTGCTGAATGTACAGCTTCACCTGACAGCAACAAATAGAATACACACCATTGCAATAACTGGGATCATCAGAAATCCAGACATCCAGGCATATCTTGGAATAACACATCAACCCTCCCCCTTCAGAATCACAAGTACCCATTTTATACAATTTCTCTTCATTACAGGGCAACAGAAAGTCAACCTTAAACTACAGTGGTCCACAATTGCCATAAAAAAAAAAAAAATAAAAAACCCTGTTGATTACCATATTCTTCTCAGGCACACCATAAAAAATGCACTCTGAAGGCAGGGAATGGGGAAGACTTAATTGTCTTAGCTGTCTTATCTCACCTCTCTTTCTTTAACTGTGACTTTTAATAATAAATGGTCAAGCAGGCTTTGACTGGAGCAGCTGGCAGCAGTGTTAAGGAAAGATTTCATTTGGCACATTTTCCTTTGGCTCTTCACATTAGAAATTATTTAGCCCCAATAAGAATAAAAACATCAGTTGATAAAAGAGTGTCTTCAAGCACATGGGCATGTAAAGATTTCTCGGAGGATACAGCTCGGTGAGCAGCACCAGAGTTTGGCGGGAACAGAAGGAGTCCAGCAGACAGGCCACCCGGGGGTGGGTGACGCGAGCCAGCAGGTCCCTCTCCTGAAAGGCCCTGCTCCGGCTGCCTCTCTGCAGGGGCAGGAACTTAGCTGCAAGGCTCTCGCCACTCTCTCGATTCGTCACGCGTTTAACCACTCCAAATGACCCTCTGCAGAGAGCAAGAGAGGGAAAGAGAGAGAGAATAGAGAGAGAGAGGATGGTGAAGCGTATGGTAGCAGGGACATAATTCTGAAAGTAAAGTACATAATTCAACACAAATCTTTTTACAGTACAGCAGTACAGTAAATTTGCAGTTACCTCCCTATTTCTTCGTGGATCTCATACAGCAGCTGCAGGCTCCTCCTCTTCCCCTTCTTCACAGCACTATGTCCTGTTTCTTTCTGTTGCATGGCTGTATGACCTGGACATGGGTGTGTAGCAAAAAGATGTTACTACTACTAGTCCTACTACTGCTAACAAAAAAATAAACAATAATAATAATAACAACATTCATATTTGAGCCCAAGTGCAACAGGCGGGGTGAATCAGAAAGTTTGCGATGCCTTCACCGAAGTCATTTTCACTAAGTGGGCCCGTAAGCTTTCAAGCCTCTGCCTATCACATTACTCTCTACGTCATCACTCACATAATTCACTCCTTACTCTTTAATGACCAAAGCACATCTTTTGCCTGCGAGTTTTATGAGCGCTTGCTAGGTGTTTTGGGCCCTGAACTCACCAGTGAAGCATCAGAGGAGTGTAACACCATGCAAGCCAGATTAGTGCTGTCGGTGATTGCTGACTCTGACCTGTCTCTACAGTCAGCTGGGCCTTGCAGGAGACCTCTCCGCCCTCATTCCTGGCCGTGCAGGTGTAGACACCTTCGTCTGTGCTCCCGGTGTTGATGAGTGAGAGGTAGAAGCACGGACTGTGCTCTGCCAGCCTGACATGCTCACTGGCTGACAGCTGCTCTCCATCCTCCAATCACAATGCAGGAAATGAAATGATCAAACAACTCAGCACCAAGGTATCATAACGACAGATCAAATGCATTAAGCAAAAAAAAAAACAAGGAAAATCAGGGAAAAGATTCTTTGTTTATCTTTTAGCAAATAAATTTAAACAGGTGTTGGCAATTAATTATTAAAGTTGCATGCAATAACCACAATGACAGAGAAATATATTGCATCATTTAAGTCCTAATGTTGTTCTTTCTCTCTTTGCTGTAATATAAAAGTGCTTAATGATCATGATGATTCCACAGAGAATTCATCATTTATGACATACAGTACATCTATCAACAAGGAATAACATGAGTCAGAGGAGTCTACCTTGTACCAGGAGACCTCAGTGGCAGGACAGCCGGCGATGCGCGCGACAAAGACGGCTGTGTTCCCTCTCTGTACCTTTGTGTCTGCCATAGGTTCCTGGATGACGGGAGGGGCTGGAGGGGTAGGAACACACTGGCTGGAATGGGAGGCTTTGAAACTTCAGTGCATTTCAGTGAACAAATACTTTAAAGACAACTGTCCAGAGCATCATGGGAGGTGTGTCACACACTTCCACAATGTCTTGATAACACAATAACACACATACCAGGTGGTGCACATGTTTCCCTCTCTGTTTCTACAGCTGCCACCCTTCTGTCGCTGATATGTGGTTTCTTTGCGCTGGAGTCAGACCTGGAAGAATAGCCACATGTCATTTTCAATGCACGCACTTGAGATAATGCATGTCCTAGTCATGCATGTGTGATATGGTTATATATGGTTACATTTCATGAAAAAAGTCAAATCCCCAGTGTTTGGCGAATTCAAAAAAAATGGTGAATAATTCCTTTTAAAATAGGAGACAGCACTGAAATGCTTGAAACAATGGCTCAAAGGAGAGGCAGAATAAATATGCTTCATCTAATGGGTGATAAAACTCCAAAAAACAGCAGCAAAAGGGTGTGAATAGAGGGTAAAAGCTAGGCCTGGGCTAGGAGACTAACCGTGTCGAAGGCTCAGAGTATACGGACTGGAAAACCCTCTTGCAGAAAGCAGCAGGGCTGAAGTCAATCTGGTACCACTTCTTGACTGGGACACTGGACACTTTCACAGGTAGCAGGTCTGCAAGCGCAATGGGCAGGAGTCACTTCCTCTGCCTGCTGGAGTCACTCACTACGCAAGGTCACTGCTTATCTAATGGCTTTGTGTGTTAATACAGTACCAGAGTTTGGACACAACTTTTATTCTTGAGTTTTGCCATATTTTAGAATAATAGTAAAGACATTAAAACTATGTAATAGCACACATGGAATTACTCAGTGACCAAAAAAGTGTGAAAGAAATCTTGTATTTTAGATTCTTCAAAGTATGCCAAAAAGTATTTTAAAAAATCTTGAGAGAAATTCATACATTCAACATTCATATTTGTCTAAGAAACACATTTCAAGAATTTAAGCATAAGTCATTATCAAAATGCCTTTGAATGCCTGTTTCCCATTATATTAATCAGGTGTATCCAAACTTTTGACTGGTACTGTATATACTGAGGGGGCAACAGAATGTAGATTTCAGAAAAACACAGCACTTGTGACAGCAGGGCTGTGGTTTCAGGTTAGGGCCCAACTATGATCTATAGATGTTTGATACACTCCAGCAGTATAAAGGTGACGGCGACATACTCTCTTTCCTTGTAATTCAACCATTAAATTCAAACATCTGTAATCATAAAAGAATGTATTGAAGATGATATCATAAAAAATATGGTTTGAATGTAAAGGAGTCTGAAGGGCTCCCACAACTAAAAATGGATGAATGAGTGAATTATTTGCAATTGCAAGGGAGCCACATAGCCTGGACAGAACAAAGTAAAGAAAAGAAATCTTTATTGAAAAGCTGCTTAATCTGCAAGCACATCAATTTGCAACAGTACAGCATATCGGCTATCATTTAATGCAAACTCTTCTGCTTGATTTAAAAACACTATTAAAATGAACATAATTCCTAATCCAAGCTTTAGTTGATTAATGTACCAATATAATCGATTACTTGATGCATTTGCAGATTTAACATATAAAGTTTATAGTTGGGAATACATATTTGTTGATCTGTATCTGAGAACATATGAAGGCCCCTGAGATACCAGTGAAATCCTCAAAGCCAGGTCACAGACCTCAAGGAGAAACATCTGAATAGCTTCAGTGGAACATCTGAACAGCTTTAGTTCAGCAAGATAATCAACAGGAAAAAACTGCATTGCTCATGATACTCACGCTTTAAGGCTGGCTTAAACCTTAGGCCTGAGAGAGCACAGGGAGAGATTGCAGAAAAAACTCTTATAATAATGGGTGAATGGGTTTCTACCATAAAACAGTAAAACAGTAACTGGATTTCTAAATTATCACAGTAGTGGGTGGGTCAGCTGCAACATAGAAGGGAATCCTGAATGAACCTAATTTTACAATGTTCATAAGAATTATATTAACATTATACTCAACCAACCCATCAATCAGTATATTCTAATTGGTAGAATGGCCATGAAGACAAAATGTAATACATTTACAGACAATTATGCAATGATGTCTCCTGCAAATTACTTTATAGTTATACAACATCAACCCTGTAAGACACTGAAAGTAGACAAATCATGTGTATTGCTTTTAACCTTTAACCGGCATTCCAACATTTACCATAAAGCTTTATGGCTACCCACCGTGCCCTGGGGCGCTGGTTCGGCCCACATCCGCTGTGGGTGGTGGTGTGGGGGTATGGGTGTTCAGCTCCTCTGTGGCCACCACCTCAGGGCTGTCTGAGGTCAGGGCGCCCTGCTTTCTGGGGTGCTCCTGAGAGATTCCAGTTGAGCCCTCCGTCTTTGCACGACGTTTCCCGGAGCCTGCTGTGGACACACAGGTTTACAGCACGGCGAGCCGGCTCCTGGTGACCTCACAGGTATGACACAGAGCTGTGGCATAAACCAGCATTGGATGACTTCAAACAGCAGAGTGGGGGAGGTATGAGGACCATTGAAAACTGACCATTTATCAGGATCTGCCACAAGGACCTGAATGAATATTATTACTGTACTTTTTTCTTTTTATGATATTAAAGTGATCCTTGAGTGAGGCACTCCATCCTATAAGCACTGACTGATCAGATGATAGGCCACAGATCAGATATGTCAGATACAACCTCAATGGATTTCAATTCAAAGTGGACATAGACAATTCTACAGCGGACATAAATATACAGACAGCCTACGTAGATGATAAGGAAACCATACCACTTTAGCATAACAGAAATTGAATGACAACAATCATGAATGATCATTATATATCATATTTTAACTAAAGATGCTCTCATTCTCTAACATTGTGTACACTCAGTCAAACTGCCATTTTTTCTTTAAATAAGTTTGAAATATGTGTTACTTTTATCAGATGTACAAATTGCCAATGAAATATGCTGTCCTCCACTCTCAGGCATTAAAAAGAGTTGGACACAGACTTTCTGATGCACATTCATGTACTACAAATGAATTTGTTGGATTTACTTGACCGTTGACAATAGTTAAGATGTAGAAGGTTTGATAAGATGTCCTTAAAGCATAAAATACATGTTAACATGGAAACCAGAAATGGCACAGATGAAAATATGCTCTTGCTAGATCAGAATTCTGATGAATAATAACAATGAAAACAAGAAAACGCATTTGATCCTTCAGGTGCAAGATATTTATTGAATCCAAATCAAAAGCTTTACTTGACACACACTTGGAATACCTCAAACATGGCTAGCTCTATAATTTCAGCTTCACGTATAAACATTCGCAGGGGTTCTCAACACAGGTGTGCTTTTTGTGTTAGATCTCCAATGCCTAATTACCTTTTTTTTTTTACATACAATTTCAAATATCATTTTCCAATATTCATGAAACAAAACAGTAGCATTATCCATTAACCTCTGCTTCTTTTCTTATGAAGGAAAGTATGATAAAATCAATCTTCACACATACCTTAGCGCAATTGGTTATTTATAATTCCCTGTCTGACGCTAATGCATACGACTTTAATCGTCATCCAGTTTAATAATTTACCATCCATGGCATGCTCCAGCATCACCTCTATACAACTTGATCTTGTGCTTTAAAACCTGTACCAAACACTGAGCTGGATAAGGAGCCTTACATAATGAAAGAAATTAATTTAATAGGATAAATGCATAAGCACATACACATCATGCTGTCTGTCCCTTGGTAGTCCTTCCACTTGTCTCCTTTTTCAATATATTACCTACTTTACAAAACCAGTCAGCTTCAGAGGGCAGCAACCCACCTTACATAAGCTTCTGCCATTTATCCTGTAGGCATTCTAACAACTCACAATCTAAATAGAAAACATGGTGTTCAACAGAGCCCTTTCTTGCAAGATGAAGTAGCCTTGCTATTTGTAAATGGTAGGTAAAAAGAGCCTTGTCAGTCACAGTACTACAAAAGATGGGTAAATAGAGGTATCAGAGTTCTGAAACTGCAAAAAGGATAATACTGCTGATCTAATTACACTATCCTGTACCACACAGTTATTCAATTTCTGAGACTGTTCTAACCAATATCCAACTAATCTAAAGATCATTAACCATAGAAGTTTCTATTTCTTCATAGGCTACACCCCTGTTAAAATCAACACAACAGTTTTGTACCGTACATGTACCAAAAAACAAAGCTTTGATACAATACTTCGCAATTCCATCGCACAGCATCACATAGAACCTTGAAGGAATCTTTAACAAACGTTCCTTTCCTTCGTGTAGAACAATATCATCCACAGTTTGGTCTTTGCACTATCCAGATAAATTAATTCTGACTGCCAACACTGTAGGGCATCATTCTTAACATGTTCCTTGTTATTCAGAGTGATCTTACATATTATCAACAAGTAACACTGTGTCTGACTAACAAGGTTAGTTTATCTCCTTTGCTTGAAGACATATGTAAGGAAACATGTTTTACTGATCTCATACATACGGTCAAAAAACATTAAAATTCCAAGGCACAACTGTTATCTCCTCAATAAGTGAATGGATAACATTTTTGAACCTTTTGACATAAAGTCGGTAATTATACAGTGTCTATTTCTGCATGTTTGTATATGCATAGTGCCCTCACAAATGAAGGGAACAGTGCACAGCAGTGGAGGCCTTGTGACTGTACTTGCTGTCAAGGCAACTATGAATTATCTTACCTGAGCACATTTCACACCGATGTCACAAACACATATTTTTGTGCTGTTAAAAAGAATGTAAGATAAAACTTTCAGGTTAGTTACACCTGCTGACCTGTATTTCACATTCAAAATGAAGAGAAGGTAATGAACAGGAGGAAAATATCAAATCTTTGATCTTCAGCGTCTCGTCATCAATATGGAATGATCCGCAATTTACAGTAAATGAAAGCTTTGCATATGCCTTTACATTTAAGTAGGATTTACAGAAATGTTCCCATTTAAGACTAAAAGGGCTGTTTCATGTCTCTTTCAGATTATATTTGTTTTCTAGACATTCGAGGGAGCAGAATTTTCTGGTTTACGGTTTTGAGTGTTGGTATTTGTCCCTCTTGCTGATTTGCAGAGTAACTGGCTCTCCCACTGACGTGTAGTCAAAGGTACGGGCAGACACTTCCGTTTTGAAGCTCTGATGCCCTCCCTCTGTGCCTCTCTGGACCTCTGTACTGTACGAAGGCTTGACTTCAAGCTTAGCATGGCTCTCAGAGGACACAGCAGCACCCCCTGCTGGCTGTAGGAGGGAATGCGTTCCGCTCATGCGTATGGGGACCTGCCGCTCCCCTCTGGAAGAAGGGTTAGCGGACATGAACAGGCTGCTGGAGAGGTGCTCCTTGAAGCGGCTGAAGAGGCTCGGCCGGGGCTTGGGGGCCACTGGCCGTCCCAGGTTCAGCAGCACGGGCTTTCCGATGGTGGGCTCGTTGATCTCCCTCTGCAGTACCGCTATCTCACTGGGTTTGTCAGCAGCGGACTGATCGGCATGTTTTGTGTTCCCGTAGGTCTCCCCTTCCCTCGGTACATAGTCCTCGAGGTCTGCCAAGGTGATCGCCCGACCATCCCTGGTCAAAATCTTCAGGTCTCTGTTTCCCAGCTCATCCTCCTCGGGTTCTTCGACGATGACGGTTTCCTCATCCGACCAGTCCTGCTCCTCGCAGCACCCAGGGCTGGCTGCTTCATCTACATCATGGGATTCCGGACTTTCAAAGCTGAAGACAAGAGTCTGATCCACGGCAGCTTCCATCGGAGAAGCAGTTCCCTTCAGCTGGATGTTAGCTGATGCATTGGCCACGTCACCCTCTGGGGCTGTGGCAGGCTCAGCTGAGGCCACCTGCTGGTCTTCCCATGACAGAGGCTGGACAGTGACGTCAGGGAAGCCATCCTCTGGCACGGAGGCTCCAGCCTGCTCCACCAGCTTGTTGTTGGAGTTGTTGGTGTTGGGGTCGTCTCGAGGGGACCGCCTGGGCCTGGAGATGATGACGGTCTCCCTTTCGGCCGTGGCAGAGGCTCCGCCCTTCCTGGGCAGCTTGGGGGACTTGTTGACCTTGTACTCGATGATCTCCTCCACCTCCACCCACTTGGGCTTCTTCTCTGCGAGCCTGGCCGTTGCCCCTGCCGGCTCCGTCACATACAGCGTGGGCACGATGGTCTTCTTGACGGTCTCCTGGTGCAGCCGGGCAGCCGGACGTCTCTGTCTGGCCGCGGCGGGCTCGGGGGTGGGGGTCCTTGATGGGGACCGGCCCGGAGACACGCGTCGCTTCATCCGCGTGTTCTTCACCACCGTGGTTATAGTTTCTTCTCTGATGGCGGACAAAGCACACAGGGTTTGAGAATAACGCCAACAGCGCCTCCCGTGGGATCCACACTGGTGCATGGCATGCCCTCTTCACACTGGGTGAGTTGAGTAGGGGGTTAGTGTGCGCCAAGTCCAAACTCACACAGACGTAGGCCAAAACAACCTGTGCGCATCACCATGCCCTAAGCAGACCTGTCTCAGGTCCAGCAAGCCAGAGAACCGAGCACTAGGCGCAGCAACATCAATCGAGCCTCCAGATCCAGTGCAGCTCTCCACTGTTTTCTAAGCCTACTGAATATTCACTGAACTCCAAAGGGATCCCCCTCAAGATTCATGTTAAATCTTGGTGAAGAAGATCACACAAATAGCCTGGCCACACAGTCACACATATTTCAAAACTTGTGAAATGTGCTCAAAAGCAGTGTAAGTTTTAAATGGCTCATTGAATGAAGGAAATGAATTTTCCTTATCAATATTTAATTACCGGATGAAACTGGGCCTTAATTAGACTGAGATGAATTCACTGCCATCATCACATATTGCAGTGCAGATGCAATATCTTACATTTGACCATTTGCATCTGTTGCTGTCTTTTAAAGATGAATTAGAAAATGCCAGAGGCCTACTTCAATTCTTGCTTTTTGCATGGGGCTATTTTGTGCATAACATTCTTTGCTCTGACCATTATAGATTACCTCTCTGCAGCCCAAGCACAGTGGCACAGAAAACATTAGTTAACATTAGTGTTAGTGCCAAAATTGGTCATTTATCAATATGTTTTTATTGTGTGAAGGGGAACATGGAAATATGTATTGCGATGTGTTTAGAAAAGTATTTTGGCATTATAACTACATTACCATTGTTATTTTTATTTGCAGACTGAAATTCCACCCAGTAGCATTTAAGGACAGTAACAGAAAGACACAGATGAGTGAAAATGGTGAGTGAGTCAAAAGGATGAGAAATATGATGGAAATGAATGAAGATAAGTGTTTGCACTTGTCTGGTCAAAAGGTGTGTATGTTTCAGCATATGGAAACCCACGCTACAATGAAGAATGCCTCAACAAGGAGGAGGCACATAGGCAGGGAATCAAGTCCAGTATTTTAGGTATGTCTGCTTTGTATAGACCTGTCTATTGACCCTCCAGGTGATGAATGTGTTGTACAATAAATGTAGGCACAATATTAAATTTTGGGATGGAGCTGAACATTACATTGATAAAGCAACTCCATAAAACAAAGGACACGGAACCAGAACAGGCATTGGTCTCTCAGCACATGTGCATGTCACACGTGCCTAATGTTCTTTGTGCTGAACACAGGGCTGTTTGATTCACTGCGTATGAGTCTCCCAGGCTGGTGAGGATGGGTTAGCCAAACATGCACACACATGAGACAGGAGAGGACACACGGACATGCACTCGGCAGCCGTCAGTGTTATAAGTCGGTGACACTTACATGATGATGGTTTTCTTTGGCACTTTAGTCTCCTGCTCTGTGACTACAAGGAAAACAGGATGGAAAGCATGGGGTTAGAGAAAATGTAAGAGCTTGAAATGACTAACCAGCCTCCAAAACGCCTCTCAAGCACACTGACCCGACACTGATTTCTCCTCCCATAATAATAACGTAATGGGCATTAAAGAGTGTATAAACATTATGGGACATTCCTGGATCTATACACATGTGACTGATGTGAGGTCCTCTGTTGCCTAGTGATGACTGCGCAAAGGTATCACCCTTGATGGCCGAGCCACAACCACGTCCACGATCAGTACGGTGCTCTTGTGTTGATACATACACTCTTACAATGTTGCAGCAACATTGTTGTGTACACATTATGTGAACGTTATGCATTAGCTATACTGTTACTCAGGCTACTGTGGTAAAGTGAGGTGTGTGACTTATAATGAGGCTTGTTAAACTATGGAGACTTCTGGTGATGTTAAAGAGGTCAGTGTGAAAGAGGAAAGCCCTTGTTGCTGGTTACATGGAGAAACAATGCGATGAAAATAACAGACAAAGTGTTGGGGGTTTAAAACGCAAGCGGGTGCCGTTTGTCCATGAAAGGGGAATTAACCTGTTGTACTTTGGTTCAGTTCAAGTATTCAATTGTTCCCACAGACAGTACCAATACACTTGCTCCCCATGAAGGATTGAATCAGGAGAAACAAGGATCTTGAAATGGCAATTAAGAATGGGTAATAAGTTAAAAGCCATGTCAATTTTATGGGAACATTACTTCAGGCTTTGTCTCATTTTATCAAAACATACACACATTGATAGCATAATTCCCTCATTAATTATCCAATTTGACTTTGGAGTGAATTTTGAGAGTTGAGCTCTTGGTGGAGAAAGCAAACCAAGCTCACCTTAAGTGTGTATTAATGGGAGTTTGCATTAATGCGCATCACTGCAAGGTTTTTTAGCAGATGAGTGGGAATGAAGTGACGGACAGTGGAGGGGGTGGGAAGGGGCTGGGGTGACATGCCACAAAGTGTTAGGCTTCAGAGTGGACTGTAGGGGGCACTGTTCCCCCGATCTGCTTCAGTAAAGGCTGAGGTCTCCAGCAAAATCGTTACCATCTCTACCATCATTGAACCTAAGCGTGAGTTTGAAAATTCAAGCAGATTCAAATTAAATTAGGAAACTCCATTTGGGTTGCCTCAGATACTGTTTCATTTCTCCATTTGCAAGCTCCATATCATGTAAACAGCGTGGCCTGCAGAATAAAACTCAGCAAGAGGTGCAGCATGGTGATGAATGAAAGTGTAAAGTGAGAGTACAGACGGTGACATCATGGATCACGATATTCACTCACCCTCATGCACTCACTCTCTCCAAGTGAAACCCAAGCCTATCATAAGCACGTACTTGCCAATATAAAACCCCTGACCCAAAGCACTCTGGCTTTATGCCCGTTGTATAAATCATGTTATCAACCTCACCATCATCTCCTGCCTTGTAAATGAGCTCAAACCACTTCCGGCTCAAACCAGTACAATGTCTCTAGCTGATAGCTGCTACAACCTGAGTTTGCTGAATTATGGTTGGGCTCTGTATCTGTCACTTTCAACACTTTGTTTAGCACTTCAGATATTTTACTATACTGCAACATTTTGTTAATAGAAAATGTTTCTTTAAAATAGCAAAATATTTCTGTAGTGCTGTCCCCTCATTCTCTGCATCATTTTATTTAATCCAAGTCTAAATGCCGGCCAATGATTTAAAGTGTAATCAGGAAATTTGCTTCTTGTTTTTGCTGTGTTTTTTACTATGTTGAAATGATACTCAGGTAATACTAAACATTTTTTATGTTCACTTTCAACAATAGATTTTGAAATAATATCTTCACTATATTGGAATCAGTGAATAAGGGGAACAGTTTACAGCCAAAGTCTTCACAACATTATATATCTAATATGAAAACAATTCAGAAAAAATTTTATTGTCGCGGTCATAGTTCACCATGCCTTTATGGCATATTATTCTGAAGAAGACGCATCTCTCAACACACGGATAGCAAAATATTCCAGCATGTAACACATAAGAACATACTCTGAGATTAATCAAATAAATACAATGAAGGAAGAGAAACCAGAGACTAAGTAGGTATAGTAGGACATGAGCTTGGACACAAACTTTTAGCACCACTGAATTACTTTTGCAGCCAGCTACCAAATAAAGTCATAGTGCTGAATGGGATATGTAGCCTGAGTGTATAGTCACTGACAAAAGAAACTTTGACCAAAACTGCTAAATCCTACCCAGATAGTATTGTAAACTGTTAGGCAAGAGAAATCTTTCCTTGGTTATCTTGAACAATAAGAGATTAAACAAGTTCAAAAAATTCTGAATAAAATGAAAAAAGATGAAATAACGCATTTGTCTCCTGTTATAAAATTATTTGATTCTGTCCAAAGCATTGGAGAACTAACTGTCTAACTCACAGCACAGCTGTTCCCAATGGCCAGGCCTGGAAGGGTGGTCTTGTGCTGGGTAGATGTTTGTCACTGCGGTGTGCTGGGTGTTTGTACAGTACTGGATGATGTATGAACTCCTGACCACACAATTCTGCTCCCACTGATAACTGCAGGAGAAAATGCGCCCCCTGGCTGTGAGCGGTGGGCTCTCCTACCTTCGATGGTGATGGCCTGCTCCCCGGTCGTCGCCATGGCGGACTGCGGGCACAGCTCTGCTGCACACCTGGCACTGCCCAGCCGATTGGACAGCTAAAACAGAAGGGGAGGGGCTTAGAGATGGGGCAAATCTGTACACTGTGTGTCTGTATGCACAGACATCTACTAAAATTAAACCAAATCAAACTCGAGCCCTATCCTGCCATTAGGCAAAACCTTTAATGAGGTATGTACAATAGATAGGAGAGCTGGGAATGTGTTGTTATTTAATCATGTGACACATTCATTTAACACCAGCGGGTAACGATTTCAGCCTGTAAGGCTGAAAAAAATGCTGAAGGATACAACAGAAGCCAGTGTCATACCCACACTAGTGACTGCCTCAAGTGAGTGACAGAAAAGGAGGTAGGGGCGGTACCTCAAATTTATAGCCTAGGAGAGCAGAAAGTGGGTGGGACCAGTACCTCACACTCGTAGCGTCCCAGGTCTCTCTCTCCAGGGTTTTTAATGACGAGGACCAGAACCCCGCTGCGCTGCTCGCTGTAGGTCTGGTACTTTTCCTGATCCGTCAGCAGCCGGCCCTCCTTAAACCACCTGACCAGGACACACACAGGCCAGCTCACACACACCTGCTGACTATTTTGACTTGCTTGGAGAAAACACTTTTCTGTAAATTCTTAAATAACTCACATATGTGTTATATATACATATATAGTGTTATTTAAGTGCATATATAAGCGCATATCTACTGTTATAAAAGTGCATATGACACTGATATCACTAGATAAAGTTGGCTTCAGTCAAAGAAGCAAAACTAAAAAACATGGCTTGTTCAGTGGATTTACACTGTGTGACACTTCTGTGTGAAAACCGAATCTGTGTGTGTGTGTTGTGTGCATTTGCGTATATGTGTGTGTGTGTGTGAGGGTGTGTGCATATGCGTGTGTGTGTGTGTGTGCGTGTGGTGGCATGCTCTGGTACCTGATCTTGGGGGTGGGGGCGCTCTGGATGGTGCATGTGAATTGGGCATCCTCGCCTGGTATAAAGAAAGCATTCCGCAGCTTGTTCACAAACCGGGGAGGAACTGCAGGGGGTGAGAAATCCAGGAAAGTTACAGAGAACTGCTCACAAAGGGAGGGGAACTAATCACCTTACCATGTAAGAATGGGAATATAAGTGTGAAAATCCCAGCAAGCCCTGTCTGCCCGTGGTCGGATGGCCAGCACACAGCCTTTTTAACCGCAGTCCTGCTCGACACCCACCCTGCACGGTGATCTTGCCCAGGGTGCTGGCGTTGCCGGCGGAGCTGGTGGCGAAGCACATGTACTGGCCCGAGTCGTCAGCGGTCATGTTGTCCAGGATGAGGGTGCAGGAGCCGTCGGGGTCCTCGATGATGATGTGATGTGGGTCAGCCTCCACCGGGCGGCCGTCTGGCGAGCACAGGAAACCGCTTTACATCTTCTCTTTCTCCGGTCCACACAAACACGCACACGCTATCCATGCATGTCTGCATTTATTCTTTACAACTTGTGATAATACCTGTTTAACCACATGGTTTTACCCGTGACTATGTCAAATAACCAAATAAAATGGTGTTTCGCACTTGTCATGAACCCTGTAATCATTAAGACTCATTTGCTAGGCTGACTGAATGGTGCTGGCCCTGGCCTCTTACCTTTGTACCAGGTGACCACAGGCTTGGGCACGCCTGTGACCTTGCAGGCCAGCTTCACTGTCTGTCCAAGCTCTGCTGTGCAGTCAGCCAGAACCTCCTCAAAGTCTGGAGCACCTGTGGAAAGACACTAAATTACTGAGTGATTCACAGACAGAGGCCTAAACTGCATCAGTGATTCAATGATACTCCACTAAACTATATTCACTGCTACAGGCTGATGGTGTAACATTGAAAAGGATCAAGATTTGGCTGGTTAGAGGTTGGGACAGGGCCAGTCACTCACTCCAGGCGGGCAGGCTGTAGCGTTGCTGCAGATCCCTCAGGTCCCTCAGCCAGGAGTTCTTGATGATGATGGTTCGGGCCTGCAGTGTGTACTTCCTCACAGAGTCCTCCCGCTCATGCCAGATCTCGAAGGCACGGTCGTCGCCCTCCACCGTCTCGTTCACATCGATGTTGGTCAGCTAGGGTGGGACAGCAAACTGTCAGCTAGGGTGAACTGGGCGAAAAGGCAGAAGTACACTAGACCCAGCTTCCTGTCTGTGTCACCCTCACCTTCATCATGTTCTTGAAGGTATAGGCCTGGGTTTCTGTATTGGTGTCTCTCTTGGGCTTGCAGATGATGACGTAGTTCTTGAACAGGAAGACGTGGCGATGGTGCCCCCTGGAGGATGTCCTGATTCCGGGGGCCCCCTCCCACACAACGAAAGGCCCCTAATAAAAAACAGGAAATCATTTCCATTTGCAGCCCTGCTACCAGTACTCTCATCGGGTTCATCTCCAAATTCTCATGCAAAATTACACCAAGACCATCCAAGAAAAAACTGCAACACCTCCTCAACTCTGTTTAAGAATCAGCTCTAACAACAGGCTAGCTGTATTTAACCTTAACCTGTAGGTTGAAAAATAGAAGTGTACTCATACACGTGAGTAATAAATCTGCTCATCTGAAGTAAATATAGAATCAGAAGTTGAACTCCCACCCTAAAATTGTAGTCCTCTTTGTAACAGACACTGTAAAAATCTGCACTCCCATCATGATACCATTTCACATGGAAGCTGCAGAATGGTCCAGAGATGCAATGATAGTACTGTCTTCAGACACTGCAGCCAGACACTGGCAAGTCACCTGTCTGATGGGCTCTCCCAGGGAGATCAGCGTGGCAGGGTAGTTCTCGATCAGAGAGACGTGGTGCGTGTTCTCTGAGCGCTGCGGGAGGGATGACACTATGGAGTAGGCCTCTTCCAGCAGGCAGCAGTTCTGGCCGTTCCTCGCTTTATTCCTGATCAGCTCCTGCACACGGACACATTCCGGGCGAGAGGGTGCGATTTTAGCCAATCACAGATGGATGCGTCTAGACCACATCTTGGGCCTAGCTGTCAGCATTCAACAGTGTATGCTACGTAAAATGTCAAGTGTTCAGAATACCACTTACAAATTATTTATTTTTATAATATATTATTTCACAGGTTTAATATTCACAGGTAAAATATAAAATTGTTGATGCATTATTTCTGGCCAGTATGATACACCCTAAAAAAGTGACAAAATTAAGTGACTGTGGGCAAAGTCTAATCATCTTGGGTCCATTTGCTGAAGTCTCATAGCATGTTTACATGTGCATCTCAGCTTGGTTTTTTAAAACAAGAAATGAAGAGGAAAAGTCTGACAAAAGATGTGTTCTGAAAAAACAGAAAGGTGAAAAATGTCAAAATGGTGACAGTATGGCTTTAGGGTCAGGGAAGACGAATTAAAGTGGTCTATTGTGCTTGCTATCATATGAGCGCATTCTGAAATGGAGCTGGCTCTCCCTTACCTTAAGTAAAGCCTTGTACTTCTGTATTCTCTCCAGGGGCTTCTGTATGTAGGCATGGATGCTATGCACCGGGCCCTCTGAGGGGTCAACATTGGCCAGCTCCTTCTCTGTGTATTCCTGGTGCAAGAGATAAAGGACAAAGTTAAACAAGATGAGCAGGGTATGAAAAACTAAGAATTACACATATGTCCCTATGTAGCATCTGACCATGAGAAGCTTCAGTATGCTGAAGTGACAAAATGGCTGCTCATTGTCCACTGTCACCAAAAGGCCTGACTACACAAATATGTTAGGAATAGGAACTGAAACACAAATACAGAAAATAAGAGAATACTGCAAGTCTTCAGGATACAACAGTCTTGTTTTAAACTGAAATCCTAGCAGCTGAATCCCTACCGCTCTGGTGCTCTTACCTTAAAATACTGGTGGACAGTTTTGTCACTGATGGCTGCCTCAGCCTGGGACTGTCCCACCAGGTACTGGAGGTACTTCTCAAAGCCCTCCACGTTTCTGAGGAACTGCAAGGCCACGTCATCATCTGTTTCACAGTCTCTCAGACTTGGGAACAAGGAGCTGAAGGGTAAAATGAAAAGATTGGCTTAGTCAAAGACATGTATTTTCCGTCCACACACTATTGGCAAAGTTATTTTTCCATATAAATTGATTGAAATTACGATGAGAATGAAATGAAATGAGGAGGATAGAGAGCACAGGCTGTTCTTGGGAGAGCTGACAAATGTGTGATAAGACCCTAAGCAGGGGAATATGGAAGAATGGGTCTGAATTAAGAGGCAAACGGACACCCTCACCTGTCATGGAAGGCCTTGATCGCTTCGATATTTCGGAAAATGGCCTCCTTCTGGCCACTGATGTTTGATGGAGTGTCAGGGCTGCTCTCGACATGCTTCAGGTGGTGAGACACAAAGAAGTCCATTTCCTTCACAAACTCTGCCTCAGTGCTGATAAGCTCCTGAATCAGTTGGCTAAAAAGAGATGATAATGACAGTTATGACAGCAGAGTCATCTTTAAGAAGTCTCCAAGACACATTTAACATTTGAAAAACTGGATAAGCCACAAACATTCTGACTCTGGACACCCCCAGAATGGTGTGTAGCCTCTGAGTGCCATCAAATGAAGGTAATTGTCCAATCTGTGAGAACTTTTACATTCATATGCACAGTGTTCCAGTAAATCCATTGGGGACGTACCACAGTCTCCTTTTGTATTCACCCTCAGTGACCTGCTCCACCCCCACCTCTGGGACCTCTGCACTGTCTGGGGACAACTGTGGCAGGGAGCAGGAAGAAAAATTCAGTTATTTGTTTAAAAAAATAACCTATAATCCTTCACACAGAAATCAACAGTTTTATTACTTGTCTCCTTAAATTCTGCTGTCATTTTTAAATATATATCCCAACTGTATATAAGTTAATCTAAAATTAATATTGATTTTTATAATTTCATATTGAAATGATTTCACAGTAATTTGCAAAATAAAAATAACGTAATTGTGTGACTGTTTGGATCTCTAGCTGTGTTAACTGCTTCTGACTAAGTATATGTTGTTTGGTTCATGCTTGTGCATGCACCACGTCTCTCTGATCATGTTGAGTTTAGCGAGGTGCTATAAATTATTGGGTAGCAGAAAATGACACTATGACATTGTCTGGAATATGCAGCATTTAAAAAAACAGGAACTGCCATCCTGGTTGTAGAGTAGTGAATTTTTGAACTATGACTTTGGTGGTATTCGGAAAGTTTTGTACCTTCAGTTTCTTGTCGAGGTAGGCAGGGGAGACCCAGCCCTGGCGAGAGGGCGTGGTTTTGGTGGGTTTGGTGCGGACCAGCCACTTGAGGGGATGAGCGGAGTCCAGCACCTCCACATACTGCCCTTCCTTGAGAGCTATGGTCTCCACATTGGCTCCGGTTGGGTTATAGTCAGCCGTGGCAACATAGATATCAAACATCTACAGAGAGAATATCCATACACCGGACAATCATCACTGAGACACTGGTAATGCCTGCATGTGTATAAATGCATCAAAGAGCAATCAGGTAAAACAATAATAAAATACTGCACATAATAATAGGAAATTGATCATTAACGTCTCTTCTGTTATTCATTTAGCAATACAAAAACATAATATACAATTACTGACCCCTTTTCATAAAGCCTCTATATTGGTTTAATTATGAATAACCTGTAATAAGATGAAATAACCCATAAATGAAAAAGGATTTAAATTTAAAAGGATAACCCAGTACATAAGATGCTAGAATGTGATTTAGTTCTTTCTTTATCATTTATAGAAATAATATAACTTGAGATGGTCAATTAATCATTATCTTAGCCACTCAAATGGTGTGATGACAGGGGTTTTGTAGCATTCAAAGTAATAACACATATTTCTGACCAGCAATGTAATTATACTTTTCATCCTAAAATAACTTTCATGACCTTTATGATAATGTGTTACATTTTTGGCTGAGAATTAGAATATAATAATGCAAGGAAGTGAGTGAGTACAATGGAAAAGACTGACTGAAATGAACTAAACTAAAGATGACTGACATGAAGTTCAGGAGACGCTGGAAGAACAGAAAGAATACGGTCCTACCTCTCCTCTGGACTCGTCATCGTCTGACTCCGATGAGGAGTCCACGATCAGAGAGGCAGGGCGAGAGCGTCCGTGGTGAGGTGAGGCCAAGGGAGTCTTCGTCTCGTCATCGCTGTCAGCCCCCGGCACACGTAGAGAAGCTGGAGGGTCAAGGAGACAGAGAGAGAGAGAGACAAAGAGCTTAGCTCCACACAGAGCATGGTGATGCAGACAGCAGCAATTATTTAATGCTGGGAATGAAGTGAAGGCTAAAGTACTTTATTCATGACACAAGAGGAACACTAATGCATCTAGCATAGAAAGCTGTCTGCACTCCAGAAGGAAAAATTTCACCATGATCTGTTGGAGAAAAATGTGGAAATTAAATAACAGACAATAACTTTTCAAGAGAGACTGTTGTCAAGAGGCTGTTGTACCAAAGACAAACAACTGGTAAAATTCAGACAGCAGATTGCAGCATAGCACCGACAATTCTAGACAGTTCGGACAACAACTTGGACCTTTGGTCCGGCTGGGAATTCAAAAATATTATTTCCTTTTAAGCAAAGTGAACAAAAGGCCTTTTAATTTTGACTGTAGAGTTTGGATAGAAATTTTAAAACTACGCACAGTAAAAGGGAAATCTGTGAAAGGAAGACATTGGCGACATAATCATCCGTCAGATTAATATGCAGAGGTCATTGCATTTCATTTAAATAACCTCTAGTAACCAGGCTTTTTGCATTTGTGGCCAGTTAGTGCTCTAGTGACATGCACAGGAAGATAAAGCACATATATCCCATATATTCAGCTGCATCTGCAATTCATACATGTCTGAATATGAGCGTATATCCATAAAGTATAAATGCTAGAAATTCATTTATACAGGACATAGACCATTTGAAGCAACAAAACTGGAAGCCACACATAAAAGCACATCTAGTACAAGAGTTAAGAGTGCATGAAATAAAAAAATTGGATTAAAATTGATTACTTAAAGGCATAAACTAATTCATATATTTGTACCTAAACATGATACATTAATTACATAATTTATCTGACAGCTCACCACCATCACACAACAGAGATCTGGCCTGCTGAAAATGGTCACATGTACACTGTTCCATGTACCGTCGGTTACCCTCGAATCAATCACGAGTGAAAAAAGTGAAAGTGTGAAACCTAAATAGCAAAAAGCTGTAACTTGTTTCCACAAGACCCCCTGCTGTTAAAGCTTAATAGGCACAAAAATGAATGCGTGCCACACATGATCTTTAATATTCCAGCCATATTCTCTGTCTCTTTTTCATTTCGAGTCAGAAGTTAATGAACAATATAGCAATGGTTCTGGCGCTTATGTTTCTCAAAACATCCTTATGAAAAACTTTTTTATATGCCACTGCACTGTGTATGAAACTACGAAAATGTAAAGAATATTCCAATATGTGTAAAAAAAAGATGCTGAATTTGTTATGAAATAATTCCACATTTCATTTTATATTTATAAAGGTATATTTTGCAATAATTTGCAATATATGATTAATCTGTCCAGCGATACATACATTTTCTAATGAATGCAGTATTTTATATTTAATATATATTGTAAGCAGAGCATAAACTGTATAGAAGGAGACAGAAGAGCATAGAAGGACAGTGTGGCAATGTGTCCACAGACAGACAGGTCGAGGCTGACAATGTCTTGTGGAAACAAGGTTCAGCCATTGTGAAAGTATGACTTGATGGACAGCGGATACATACTGGATACTTTGGGCCATGACCTCATCCACTGGAGCACTTGTTCGTTCTGAAAGCTGTCTGAATAACAAATGAATGGTTGAGTGAGTATGTGAGTGGATGGATTGATGGTTGGATGAAGGAAGAGATGAGAGAATGAAGGAATTGGTGACAGGGTTGGAGGGGATGAGGGAGAGGGAAGGAGGGGATGCGAATCTACCCAGTGCCAGACAGATGCTGGCGCCGTTGACCCAAATCAGACAGACAGACATTAGCATGTGTTATGTAAGAGGCACCCCTCAATTTCTCAGTCAAATGGTGTCAAGCAGCCGAAAGAGGCGATTTTGCATATGTGCAAGGTGACATTAATGAGACATTTTCCAAATCTAGTTTTCTAAACTAGTTTCCTTTTCATGTGTCGAGAGGCCAGTTCTCTCTCCAGTTCACTATGACTAGTTTCAAATGCATCTCATGCAGTCCCCCCTCTGTGTTGCCCATGACAGACAGTTGCACACTTTTTGCTTGGTTAACAGTTCACACACAAAGCACACACAGAACAATGGCATATCACAATGAACATTAGCATGCTTCCAAGAAACGTTTAACATACAGCATCAATACACTTCACGAATAGGTGACATTGTACAGTTATCCATGATAGTAACATGATACAGGGTGATATAGGTTTATAAAATCAGTAAAAAATGTACTTAGTCTGCCATGTTGTCAGGGTTAATAAAATTTAAAACATATTTTTAACTGAATAAACATAAAATAACTACATCAAATCATAACTCATATAGTCATTCAATTAAGTTCTTGATATTATTAACTAGTTTTACCTATGATTATAAATTTATAAAGAGGTACTGACACCAGAGTACTGCTTATATTGGACGTGCAAAAGGCACATGTTTTTTGGACCATTGAAACAGAGCCATGCATGAGCTTAAGGGTCTGCAACACTCTATGTAACATGAGAGGTAAATGGAAATGCCATCCAAACATATGTCCAGTAGGGGATGACTACAGTCAACACTCCCCCTTGAAGAGTTTCAATGGTACATTCCATGGCTTATCTCTCTCACCTTGACTGATCTTGGCAGATACCATCTCTGTGATCTGGGAGGTGAGCTTCATAAGGAACTCTTCTGTACCTACTTGGCCCAAAAAGGTGCTGGCTGCCTTGCTCTCCTCTAGGAATGGTGAAATAGATGGGTCAATTGATGGGTCAATACTGGATATATAAAACGATTTTTGACAGAGAGAGAATTCATCCAGGAAATACTGAAGCATTTCCATTAAAAACCTATCTTCAGATTTAACCACTGTTAACCTGCATGTCTTACTCACCTGATATTTTAGCCTCATCTTCTGGGGGACTAATAGTGATCCCAAGAACCCTGCCAAATGCAGAACACATGATCCTTCATACAACATACTGTATATTAAAAACCCTGAAATGTATAACTAGCTCAAATATTTATCAGTCATCATAGTATTCTCTTTAGCTTCCATCCTTCATTGTCTCTCATTGGATTGGGTCAAGCCTGTTAACTCACTCTTGAGGAGCCTTGGGTTTTGGTTCCTCTACTTGGGCCACTACCGGAGGGGCTGGAACAGAAACAGGAATTAAACATACAATACCCACACCTACATGTATTGGACTGCAGAAGGCTAGAGACCTAAGTAAAACTGGCAAGGATTTTATTTTCAAGGCCTGGTAATTCACAGGGAAATTCATGGGAAAGAGACCAATTTCCTCAAACTACATAAACTTTATATGAAAATGACAGGCATGCATACAGTACATACATACATAACCACAACTGTTGATGTATACACATCCATATTGAAAGACTGCTATACATATACCATTTCCACTTAAATGTATTTTAAGATGTAAGATGTATTTTAAAAAACAATTCAGTTTGCAAACAGTTTCCTAAGTCAATGCAACAGACTAATAGGTGGGCATATCTAAACATAGCGCCCTTGCTTGGCTGTGGGATATCACACAGGAAGTCCTGCCTCTTACCATCATCCACCTCCAGGTGAGCGGTGCAGATGGACTGGCCGCCCTTGTTGGTGGCAATGCAGGTGTAGGTGCCTGTGTGCTGCTTGCCCACGTCCATCAGGATGAGGCTGTGCTGACGGTCGGAGCCGGCCACCTTGTAGCCCGGCGTGTCGGATTTGATCCACAGCACGTCCTCTGGGGACTCCTCTTTCAGCCAGGTGATCAAGGGCACAGGGGAGCCTGTCAGAGACACAGAGAGGTCACCTGAGGTTCTGAGGCAGGCAAAACCAGCCCTCATTCATTTATATTTATCTGGTTGGCAGGCACAATTGTTCTGGGAATTGAACACCCACAATTTAGATACAATAAATACATTAATATTTTTTTACATTACATTACATTATTGGCATTTAGCAGACACTCTCATCAAGAGCAACTTACATAGGTTACAATTATTTACATGTTACCCATTTATAGAGCTGGATATTTACTGAGGCAATTGTGAGTTAAGTATCGTGCCCAAGGGTACAACAGCAGTTCCCCGTGGGGAAATGCTAACCTCTCAGTTATTAGTCCTGCTCCTTACCACTATGCTACACTGCTGCCCAGTGAACATTTTTATTCCGGGAACTGAGGTATGCCACTCAACAGTACAGCAAAAGGAAGCAGCCTATTAAAACACAATAAAGCAATAGGCGTGGTTACCTTCCACTTTGACGGACAAGGTGATGCTGGCTCCCTGCTTCACTTTCCTGTTGGGGAACCTCTCCAGGAAGCGTGGGGGCACCAGCAGCTCTTTGGCACCTTTGGATTAAACATGGTTAGGTCTGCTTTAGACTACACATTAAAACATTAAATCTACACACATGCTTTAGAATACACCCTTAAAGCCCTTCAGCAGTGGAAATAAATGCAACTGTTTTTCATCTACTATGTCAGGGCACTAGTTCAAATGTGCTGATTACACATAGTCATTGAGATAAGAGTAAAAAAACTTTTACTGCTCTAGGACTGAAACAATAGTGGTAAACCTACCTTTGATTTTCCCAGCTTCATCAGGCAGGTGCTCTCCGGGAGCTGGTGAAACAGGACATCCATTACCATAGCAGTGTTTTTGTTACGATTTGAGTTCGTTCAGAGCAATTAAGAGAGCTGATCAAACAGATCACTGCAGAGTGTACACACTGCATGATATCTAACAGGTACCTCTACAGGAGCACTGCACTGACAGTGAGATAATTCAATGGATAAGTTCATTATTCAATGAATACTGTTTATTTAACAACATGTGATAAATAACAAGGCCACAGTGAAAACCCCAGATGAGTGGTTGTTCTCTGGCACTAAGGGGAAAGGGCCTGGTAAACGCACCAAGGACGAGCAGCCTGGCAGAGGAGTAGGCGGAGCCGGCAGCGTTGCTGATGTAGGCGGAGTACTCTCCCATGTCCTCCCGCGTCACCTCCAGGATCTCCAGGCTGTGCAGGCCCTTCTCCTCCAACACCAGGATACGGTCTGAAGGCCGCAACGGCTGCCCGTCTTTGAACCAATACACCCTGGGCCGGGGGTACCCTGGAAGGGGTGAACAAACAGCGTCACACGGAAACATGCACCTGCAGTCCAGGAGAGTGGGCTAGAGGGAGCAGCTAATTGCTAACTGAGTCACTGCTCAAGGGTTTCTCAAATGCTTAAGGGAGAGGTGGTATACAACTGAATGTTCATAAGGAAAAATCATTGCCACAGTGAAGGAAGAGTCACCCCCAAAGGCCCAATAATTTAATGTTCTTTTCCAATTCAACACAGAGACACAGAGGCACAGAGTGCAGGGTACTTACACTGCGCCTTACTTCCCATACAAAGTATGCATACTTTTTTCTGCCATAGCCATTCCCTCTGCATCAACCTGCATTATTCAATGAGCAGGGGCAGCGCTAACCTTTGACCTTGACCTGCATCTTGGCAAGGGGCGCCCCAGGGGTGACATGGACATCGTGCAGCTCATCCACCACCTGGGGGAGCTGTTCTTCCTCTGTCACAGATTCAAAAGCTTCTGTTTCCCTGTGGAAAGAATGTTCTGTTCTTCAGCTGTACCTAGCAATGCCTACATTTCAGATTAACTTTCAGATTAACTCAAGACCTACCACCGTACAGTCAGTCTAGCTTTTCTGACAGACACCTTCATGAGTTACTGTTGTTTCTGTTCTGTATCTGGGGTTACTCAACACTTTACAGCCTGGAGGAAAAACAGGGGAGAAATAGCATTAATGCCAGACAGAGCACAGTGGTCTCACCTGGACATGTATCCTTTGGCGCTGATGTAAGAGGAAGTCTCTGTGGCATCAGCCGCAGTGTCATAGTCTGAGCTGCAGGACACTGCAAAGAGAGAGACCTTATTAATACACTCATCTGATAGAGTTTACTGCAGCTGTTCTCATCTGATCATGAGCAGAGCCTTCAGAGGTTTGCAGAGAAACACAGCCTGTTGGGAGCAACACACAGTGTAATTCTGAGAAGTGCTGACAAAGCATACAAAAGTCCCATACGGGCCAATGAAGCATTCTGAAACCAGAAAATCACACAGTGCTGAAGCGGAACATGACCTGAAGTGAAGGTGTTATTAAATACTGGTGTATAACGTTACGAAAAAAAAAGTGATGCTTCAGTGTATATTCATCGGAAAAAGTCCTTTGTATCCTTTAAAACACAAAGCATGAATTAGAACGTAATGTTAGGGCCACTCCTGACAGCTAAAGCAACACTATGGGACGGAGCTTCAGAGCTGGGGGTGGGGCACTCACCGTCCACCCTGAGCTCGGCCTTGGTGGAGGCGATGCCGCTGCTGTTCTCAGCCATGCAGCGGTACACGCCCATGTCAGAGGGCAGTACGGCGGTGATGATGAGCTGGTGACAGCCCTCCTGGTCCTCGTTGATCATGTAGTGGTCGTTCTCCTCGATCAGCTTGCCGTCCTTGAACCAGCGCACAGTTGGCGGGGGCTTGCCGATGACCACACAGTCAAAGCTGACCGGGTAACCGTCCGGCACGTCCTGGCTGTGCAGCTCGGTGAGGAAGACCGGGGCCGCTGTGGTTGAAGTAAGGAATCGAGCAGGGAGAGATATCAATCATCAGTTCTGCCTGTGTACTGCTCAGTCATTTCAGTCTTACTGATCACCAATTTCAGGAACAATCTTGTGCTTATTTTATGGTCAGTATGCTTTACCAGAGGAGAGAATGCCTGACTGAATGCCTTTGCATAACCTTAACTTTACAGCAATCCAAGTTCTGTAGTAACACAGTTATACAGTAAGAGATGGTTTCTGTTCTAAAATTGATTTTCAGGGGTAGGATTTCTCCGCAGTTTTTGGATCAGACGGCCTAAGATTGCATATCAGTCTTCTAAGATAACATTTAGGCTGTCTGAGAACATACAGTATGTATCCTCAAAAATTAGCCACACTCAAATGAACCTACGTCCAGTTCCATTTTGCAAAGCAGTGTGTTGGAAAATAGTCATGAAATAGGCCCAATAAGAGCCAGGGCCCTCTTGCTTATACATGACATACAGACAATAAGGCCAGTTTGTGTGGTTTTTGACTTGGACAGTAGGGGGCGGCATACCTGGAGCTCCCGTCATGAAGGCGGGCAGCTGCTTCTCCTCAGTCTGAGTGGAGGTCATCTTCATGATGCGCAGCTCCACCTTACGCGGGCCCCCCTCCAGGATGGTGGTTTCGATGGGGACCCCCTGCGCGGTGAACATGTCCTGGAAGCGCTGCGAGGCCGTCTGGGCCTCGGCGAGGGTGTCAAAGCGGATGTAGATGTACTTGTCGTCCTCGCGGTACGAGTGGGGGTCCGGGGGCGGCAGGTCGCCCTCGTCAGCGCTCAGGAAGGGCTCCTCCTCCACGTCCGGCGGCAGGCGGGTTCGCAGGAGGCGCCGCAGCCTCTTGCTGGCCTGCCGCAGCGACTCGTCTATCTCACTGCCAGACGAGCTCTCTGGCTCGCTGTCGGCGCTGTAGCCGTAAGGCAGCTGCAGGGGGCGCCGGCCCGATGACTCCCGCAGGCTGCCCACCGTCACCTTGGCGCTGTGCACAGCCACGCCAAACTTGTTGGTCGCCTCGCAGGTGTAGACGCCCGTGTCCTTGGTGGTGACGCCGGTGATGACCAGGGAGCAGGTGCCGTCGTTGTAGATGTCGATGTGGTGGTGCTTGCCGTCCGTCAGGGGCTCGCCGTCCTTCAGCCAGCGCACCTTGTCGGGTTTGCCCACCATCACGCACTCCAGGTGGATGGTGCCGCTGGGCTCCTTGGTCTGTTCCTTGAAGACTTCCTTGAAGACCGGCCGTAGGTCCTTGCGGGCCTTGTAGCCCTTGAAGGCGGCCTGGATCTTGATGGCCGCCTCCATCATCTCGGAATCATCATCCTTGGTGATTTCCGTGGCTGGGGGCTCGGCGGCTGTCTGCTGTATCTCCTTTGTCACTTGCAATTTCTCAGAGACAATCTGGCTGCCAGTGACAGTTGACTTGCTGCTGATTTTGAGGTAGTCCACCAGGGAGGCCTCCACCTCCACCTTCTCTAGCTCCTTCTCCTTTGCAGCCTCCTTTGACTCCTTGCCGTCTTCTTCAGGCAGCTCGGAAATGGAGTCCAGGGTGGGCTCCCGGCTCATGCGGCGTTTCTTGGCCATCACCTCCCAGAGGAGGTGCACGTCTCCCTCTGAGGCAGCTTCAGGGGGCAGGCTGGGCTGGCCTCCCTCCTCTTCTGTGCCTACCCCTGCCTGAGAAACCTCAGCACCTGCATTCAACAACAAGGAACAGTTCACTTCTGTTCAAAGCATCTTTCCATCTGCTAACTACGTCTAATACACTCACAAGCACAATGTTCGGTCTGCTGGAGCAGCAGATGAGATAAGCAATATTCTTAAACTGAATTGCTTCAGTAAAAACATCCAGCTGTGCACACTAAAACTTGAACCTGTAATCATGCTTGCTTTGAAATCATCAAATAAGTGCCAGCGTTCAGGGATGGTACCTTCCAGGTAGAGGTTGAGGGAGGTCTCGGCTTCTTCTGAGGCCACGCATGTGTAAACTCCCTGGTCGCTGGACTGGAAGTCTGAGATGAGCAGCACCTGCTTCGTCCCCTCTGTCACTGACTGGTACTTTGTACCCAGCTCCAGCTCCTTGTTGTCCTTAAGCCAGGTGACCTGGGTGCCCTCGCTGGAGAGCTGGCACTCCATTCGAGCTGACTTGCCCTCTTCTGGTGGTGGGCTGGACAGCTGCTCTGTCACTTTCACTGGTGCTTCTGTGGAACGTTCAAGATTTAGAGCAAGGCTGTAGGAACAAACTGTTTCATTCAATGCATTTTACTACATGCTACAATTCACAGCACAACAAAATACTTAGTAATTATAGAGAGAAAAAAAAAAGAAACGTTAACCTTCTATAATACCCTGCTACTGCTTTTACTGTTGAGAAACATAATTATACGTTTCAAGTTTTGCAGTGCTAGACTAATTGGAAATTCCCTTTCCCACAGAATCCTAACACATTCTGCAACACCTTATGACTACTATGGAAGACAACAAAATGACCCACAGTTATCAGTGTAATTTAAGAAAATACATGTACAAATAATTTGAGTCTCTGAGTCCCCACACCTCTCTGATTCATGAATCATTTATTTGATAGGGTTTCTTTGTGCACGTGCGTAATCAATGAGAAGTTAGATTCTAAAAAAACCACCGTTCTGCAAACAAATAGTTAACGAGGAGAAAACAGTGAAAATTATTGATAAGAACAAGAATGCTGGCAGACACAGTGAACTACAGTTGTTAAGGATTGTTCCAGGTATGCAAGCAAGAAAAGCAGGCAACCATGGATGTTAATTACGAAAATGAGATCAACGGTATTGGATTTTTATGTGTTTCACAACCAGAGATATAACAGATATTCATCAAGAGACTTAAATGCATCTTTGTTGCACATGCAGACATTTCTAAAGAAGCCAACAGAGCTCAGCCACACAAGCCAGCGGTTACAGATGAATTGTGGGTAAGCACTGATGTGACTGAGCCTTAACTGAGCTCAGGTACACAGTTCATGCATTCCGGATGCGGTACCAACGCAGCGCAGGTGGGGCGCTCTCACCTAGCTGTACAGCTTGCGGCAGGTGGACGGGCTCCCCGATGCCCACTCGGTTTAGCGCTGCCACGCGGAACCTGTACCCCGTCCCGGGGATGAGGTTGTCCACCACAAACTCCGTGCTGCAGATGGGCTCGGTGTGGCACGGCAGCCAGAGGGCGCTGTCGGCCAGGCGCATCTCCACCCGGTAGCCCAGGATGGGGCTGCCCCCATCATTCAGGGGCGTGAACCAAGACAGCGTCACAGATTTGTCGCTCTTGCTCACCAGCTCGAGGTCTTCGGGCGGGTCAGGAAGACCTGCGGGGGAAGGGTTAGTATGGGTGAGGCAATGCAAACATGAAAATTAGCACGGAAAAATAACCCTTCTGAGCAGCTTTTATGTTGAGGCAAATGCTCTTTTCTGCATGGCATCATGGGCTTAGGTGGTGGTGGTAATGACAGTCAGAACTACCCATGTATTTCATGTATTCAAGAATACTACTCTAACTGTAGTATTTCTTAAGATTATGGTTAAATCATTCCTTAAGAGAAATGTTCTCTCATCGACATTAGGTCCTCCAGGTTACATGGGTTAAATGTTATTTATCATAAATACGGATATGGATACAGATATGGTTCTTCCCTAATATTGAATGATTCTGGAAGTGGTTCTGCATTCTACATAAAATATTTCTAATGCAGTCAAACTCATGTAACAAACTACCAAAGCTCTAAGAAACACAGAATGTAACGGATGCAGAGGAGCTGCTTACCAAGGACCGTGAGCTTGGCCATGGAGATGGCGTCGCGGGCGGCGAAGGTGATCTCCAGGGGAGGCTGGGGGCGGACCTGCTCCAGAATGAGTCGGTACACGCGGCCGTCCACCTGCATGCTCCAGCCGTCGCCGCGGCGGAGCTCGGCGCCGTTGGCGTACCAGGCGACCTCGCTCTCGGGCACCGGCTCGCTCAGCGCGCAGCTGAACTCCACCCGCTCGCCCACGGAGGCCTCCTTATCCTCCAAGTGCTTCACCACGTTCAGCTGCCAGCCTGCGGACACAGCGCCTGCAGGGTTAATATGCACTGTGGACCATCATGGTCTAAATGTGCTTAAAGAAGGAATGGTCTCTGTAAAGGATTATTCAACAAGAATATACTGAATATATTTATTGATGTTTCCAATTGTTAGACGAATTGTAGCTCACATTTTTATATTTTTTTATATGTCACGATTTTACTTCAGTGGCATAAAAGACTTCTCAAGATATCTCACACTACAACAATCACTGATACCTGAACAGTGATTGACTATGATTACAACAATAGACAAATGGTAGCAGCTTTTTTATACAGAAATAAGACTGCAAGTTGATTACAATGTCTTATTTTTACACTTTCTTAAACACATGCCCCAACCTTGCTGTGAGAATAAGCCCAATTTCTAATCATTCGTTTTGAATCAACGGAAAATTTACAACACAGTCTACAAGTCTGTATGCCCTGAATATTTTACATGAAAAATAAGAAAGGCTTGTGTTCACAGTGAAAGTCTTCACTGGCAGCTGTGAAACTCTTTAGTCAGTTCTACTGCATATTAGACAGTTAACATACTTTCTAAAACCTGATGTAACAGGTATACTGAGGTAACCTGAGCTGACAGGTGTACCGCACCTTTGACGGTCAGGAAGGCGGAGGTGACCGCAGTGCCGGCCAGGAAGGTGACACTACAGCTGTCTCCGACATGCAGGTCCTTCATCAGGAGGAGGTGGCGGCGGCCGCTCTCGAAGGACACGATCTCCACGTTGGCCGACTCCTGCACGGGCCGGTCATTGACGAGCCAGTGGCAGTCCTGGGTCTCCGGTCGGGACAGGGAGCACTCAAACAGCGCCTCCCCACCGTCGAAGGTCTCCACGTTTTCTAGCCCCTGGACGATATCGATGGGCTTGGCTGTGGGAGGGAAGTAACACTGAATAGCATGTGATGACAGTCAGACCTCTGATTCTGGGTAAAAAGGACTAAGACCCAAATATGAATTCTCTCTTTCTTTGAGCATTGGTTTTTCTCCTCTTTAGCCCTTGAAATTGTGTGAAATTTATGGTGGAGTTGATGAAATCAAAAAGCTAACATGGCCACTAAATACACACAAGGACACACACACACTTTTGGAGGTGTCATGGCTGGCATATTGCTAGAACAGAAGTATCTCAAATGAGCTCATCCGCAGATCCATTCTATTCCTATTCCTATCATAACTGAGCTGACTGTCAAAATCTATGAATGAAGCCTTCTGAAAATGTTACCTTTTGGACCTGCCCTGTTGACAAGAAAGATCAGCAGACTAGCTGAGAGGACCCACCTTAGTTCGTCAAAGTCACCTGGCCTGAGCTACGCCCCAGTTGGAGCGTGGTTAAGGTGACTAGGCCCGAAGACAGGGTACACCTGGGTGCTCACCTTGCACCTCCAGGAGGGCGACCACACAGGTGCCCTCCGCCTCGCAGGAGTACGTTCCGCTGTCCTCAGCGGCCACGCGGCTGATGTACAGCCGGGCCACGTTCCAGTCCTGCTCCTCCACCACACGCTTGCCGTCCGCCTGTACCGGCTGCCCGTTCCTCTTCCACACTGCCTTCACCGGCCGCGAGTACTGGCAGATGAACTCGGCCGGCTGGTCCTCCACCACCCGCAGGTCCTCCATGGTGCTGACAACCTCTACTGTGGGATCTAAAGGGTTTTTTTTTTTTGGGAGGGGGTGGGGGACATGGGGGTCAGGACATGCACTGTACCGGCTGACCCTTAGGCAGCCAGTCCCCAAATAGGGTGACTCGATTGGTTTCAAACGCCTGGGACACGTTGGGGTAGGGTTTTCTTTCTCCTTCTTTACATAGACCATGCTCACACATTTGAGGGCGCCATTCTAGAAAGCATGAATTTCTGCTGTTAGCAGTTGGTTGAGTAATCAGCCAGACTCTCCCTTGAGGAAACACCTTCAAGTGTCCTTCACCTACAGATAAATTATGGTGAGCCAATAAGAGAAACAGTAAATTGTCTTCACAAACGTGTGACACTCAACTTCATTTTTTCCCTAGTAGAGTCAGAAAAACCTGGTCTACTTCAATGTGTCCCATAGCTACTGCCTTAGTAGTGCCCACACACCACAAGTGCCATAAGCGAATGGGAGGAGGTGAGGGAGGGGGTTGGAGGGGTGGGGGGGGGGGGGGTGCAGATGCATACCAAGGCTGGTGTCAGAGGGGTGGAGGATTTAGCAAGCTTTTAGTGCTTGCAGGCTGGAGGACCAGAGGTGAGAGTGAGCGTGGAGGTGGAGCTGGCCGGTGCAGGTGGGTGGAGGAGTCAAGATTTGGAGCAACACGTCACGGGCTTTCCTTCCTGCGCACGCACTCAGCCTCTTTCTAATTATACTGACTGGTTTTTCCGTTCAAACTGGACCATTGTTTCAATATACAGTAATTGCACAAACCATATTCCACAAATCCAATCAAATGCCTATGTCACAAATCATTATTACCAATTTACCAGTGCAATTATCAATCAACCCCACTCTATGGATGATAACATGAGCATATACTGCAACTTACCAACAATGTATTACCATTGATTCTATGTGGTTTTAACACCCCTTTAGATCCTAGATTAATTGCACTCATGGTATGTATTATCCGTGGTTCTTAAAGAAACCCATATAAAACTAAAAAAGAATGCCTTTGTCTCATTAGCATGAATGCAATTAGTTCTAGATAGAAAAGCTCTTATACGGGTCCAAATGGCCCTTCTGCAGATAATCACAATAGTCCCTTGCCAACGGTGGACCAAAGTGTAATTATTTCATCAACACAACATAAAAAATCTAATGAAAAACCATATCAGATGCTTTGTTGTCATTGTTTTGCTTTCACATGGCAATTTTTTCCTCAAACATTATCATAATTACATAATTACACAACATAATTACACAAATATGTGACTGGTTCTTTATCATACACGATCAATCCATATGACTGATTTTGTGTTTTTTACTGTATGATAAAACTCATACATATACATACTTGTATACATACATACTTGTCTCATTTTTCTTAAATAAAATGACTTATTTTTTAAAAAAGTAACACTTCTTGAAATAAAAAACATACATAAAAGCAGCTATATATGACAGCTATAGGGTCATTATCATGATTTTTTTAAATGTAAGAGAATCTTAATATGAGAAAATAAGAAATAATACTCTCTCCATGCACTCACTATTTATTTCTTACTTTTACTGCACGATGACCAAGGTAATCTGCATTAGAAATATAACTCTCATTTGAGATTTCAAAAAAAGATTAGAAAGATGAGGCTGTTGGCCTGAATTGATGAAATTAATATTATTAGTTTGTATACAAAAAAAAAAAAAAACTTTTTAATTTTGGGGTGGGCCAAAAACAACCCACATATCGGTTGGATATTGGTTTTGTATTAGTATCATGCTTTCTGTTGGGTTTGTTTTAACCAAAAATTGCCCCACATGGCTGTGCCAGTTATCAGATCAAGGCCAGTTTACAATGTAGAGCCATGTGTGAAATATCTAGCGGGCGGGAGCCACCTTACCGTGTTGCTCGAACTTGTACATGTATGTTTGTATCCACAGTGGATAGAAGCATACAGCATGAACCATGTTTGTATGTTTTTTTGGTTAAAATGATATAACTAACCAATCCACTCATGCATAAAAGAGGCACAGAATATTATTAGCTGCCCAGACCTCGAGTCTACTGAAACTCATCACCATGGAGAGCTATTAACCCTTCTGAGACAGGACACTGGCAAAATTTCAACCAGATCCTGTAGGGCCCTCCAAATCTATATTGCCTGATGTTCACTTAAACATTAAGTGAACCACTCACTGACTCTCAGCCTATCAATTATCAGCCTAGAAACATCAAAACCAGTTAGAAACTATTAACAGTTTTAACGTTGACCTGGAGTAATGCATTTCTGTCCTGATGTCATTATTAGAATCAGTGCAGCTTTTAGGAAGTCACATTTTAGTTTAATTAAAAGTGCTAAATATTTCTAAAAGCCAAACCAACTGTAATTTATGAATCATGATTAAACCTAAATAGCGCATAACTATGTTTGATGGCACTATATGCCGCTACTGATTCAGTATCAATACAGCTACCTGGCTGAACCTATTGACTGTATTTTTGTGAGTTTCTCAGGATTTGTGTCTGCCAAATGAATCAGTGTACATGTTCACTTTGAAACTGGGCCCAGGGGAAAGGGTTAACCTGAGCTGCCCTACTGCATTCCTTGCTCTCCTCCCTCTCTCCTTCTCCACGGTACCTTTGACTAAGAGCTTGGCAGTGGACACCAGACTCCCGGCTTTGAAAGTGACCGTTCCCGAGTCGTCGTGGGCCAGGTTCTTTAGGCAGAGCGTGTGGACGTTGCCCTCCTGAACCCCGATCTCGCTGAAGGCGCTCTGCTGCAGGGCTGTGCCGTCCAGCCACCACTGCGCCCGCTTGACCCTGCGGGACAGCTGGCAGGAGAACGTGGCCTGCTCCCCAATAAAGACATCCGTGTTCTTTAACCCAGACACTATCCGCACCTCTCCTTCTGTGGGGCAATGCAGAGAGACCAGGCCTCAGCCATGGAGAGCCATCTCACTGATGGCCAGAAACGTGCCCTCTCCCTTCTTCTTTCTCACGAGTGTCTTCTTTCTGTCCCTTTTCCACACCCTTTCTCTCCCTGCAAACCCTTTTATCACTCTCACTTTCCTACTGACTTTGGTTGTACATTTCTCTGTATGTGTCTGCACCTGTCTGCATGCATAAGGGTGCCATTATAACCTTTTGTCACTAGAGTGTGAAGTTGGATCAAAGAGGCAAGTGTATAGAATGTGTGATTGTATTTTGTTATAAAGTATATTCTGAGATATCCTAACCATTACAAGCTGCTGTCAACTGGCCATAAGATGCGACATGTCACAAAAAAAGCCTGACTGCACACCACAGAAAGGCATATGCTGTACTCAAATACAAGTGTAGCTGGTAGCAGTGCTTTGGCTTCTTTAAATGTACATTAACAGCTAATGCACAGACTGAAAGTATCTCACAACCAATGTTACAAGGGGAAACCTTACAATTTCTGGCATCTGGTAGTTCTATCAGATTCTTCTAAACTATGGCACCATTTGCAATTCATCATGTGATGCTGTCAATGATAACACCACTAACTGCACCAATTCTAAGAGCACCAGTTCATCATTATCCTAGGTGGGGGGGCAGGTTTGTAATATTTGCTTTGCACCCTCTCTTCTTTGTAATTGTGAATAACAACTGTAAAGAAGCATAACATTTGTCATATCATGAACTCCTGAGGAGCACACACACGTTTGTGAGATTGCTGAAGTTAATAACAGTAAACAGTTGTTCGAGAATAGAAAATGTTTTAACTTTGTATTCAAAGTTAAGGATAAGATTCTTTATAACTAGATGGCCTTTCTCTCTCCCTCTCTCTCTCTCTCTCTCTCTCTCTCTCTCTCTGTCTCACACACACACATCCTATCACACATTACAATCATTTACTGTTTGTTCACTGTCTCACATACCCATACATATACTTGAGAGAGTTTATCAAGGTGTATAACAGGATTTGCGGATGGCCTTTTTTGGAATATCAATTCTTTATAATATGATATATAATACACTGTCTCATATACAGGGTATACAGGTTCTAAAGGTTTATGAATGGGTTCTACACTGCTTAAATCTGGAGGGCCAGCCATTTTGGTGTGTGTGCCCATGTGTGCATTTGGACTCATGCAGCTCTTTTGGGTCTGCTGGTAAACAATGACAAAAAAATGTATTCTGAGTCATTTAGTGCTGATCACCATTCCACTAGACCACCTAAAGAGGCCCCCAAGTGGTTTGAGTTACCTTGCACCGTCACAGAGGCTGTGGTCAACTGTTCTCCTACATCGCAGGTATAGTAGCCATTATCCTCGGGCTCCAGGTCGCGAATCCACAGCTCCAGCACACACCCCTCCTGTTTCATTTCATACTTTCTGCTGGGCTGCAGCACCACTCCTCCCTTCCTCCACTCCACCGAATCTCCGGGTTTAGAGAGCTCACAGCGCAGGATAACACTGTCCCCCTCCTCAGCCTCTTGGTTTGACAGCTCCTGCTGGAAGAATATGGGAGGCTCTGGAAAACAGGTGGGAAGAGAGAGAGATGTCAGGACCCCGCGGTAAAAAAGAACAACACAGGCATCATGGCGCATGCCTGAATAGCCAATTGAAGCCAATTGCAATTGAAGACCAAGATTTTTCTGTGGTTTCAGCAACACTGACTTTGCAGTGGAACGCCTCTGATCTTCTGCTCTACTCCTCTAGACCTTTCAAGTTGGACCCCTTCTGTTGTCTCTCTCTACCTTCCACAGCCATAGGTTTCCTCAACTGTACGTCCCATGTGACAGGGGAAAAGGACATTCCATCCCCTATTCCACTCTGGAATGTGGCTGGTGGAGTCGGTGGAGTTTCTGTGTGCACCTCTTCTACCTCCCCAACACAGCTGTCTCACCACCACTTAACGGGGATGCTGAGGTCAGAGGTTCTGCAGGACAGGGTGGCTGTATCACCCGATGTGTCCTGAGGCCATTGAATACTGGCCTAAACCCAGCCTCACACCTGATGAGGGTGTACCAGGGTATTCTTCCTGACAGGTGCTTCTTTCAGCTTCAAATGTAATACTTGAAACTACTGAATCTAACAACTGAATTTTACATTATATACAAATATAAGCAAATAAATAAAATTATGAAGCTATATATGATGTTTATCCCTTTTTCTGAGAATTTCAGAAAAAGGCTGAAGTATGTAAGACTGCTGTGGCAGCCTTAAAGAGAAGCAAAAGCATTTTCATCACTTAAGGTGATGAAGCCGCTGCAGCTGGTGAGGTGAAATGAAGAGAAAAATCTCAAACAAAACAAGAGAAGTTGTTCAAGTGCCTTTTTACTGAGCTGAATATGGAGAGCCACAAGAGCCTGGCTCTCAATAATTAACGTACTTTGCACTCAACGATTGTTCTTTATTTTTGGATTTTTTGATTGCTCCATCTGAGTGACCACTCTGTTTATGAAATGAAGTGGCACATGACAGAAGCAGGGGGTGGGGGAGGGGAAGCTGAGCTAGGCAAGCTGAGATCGGTGGTGGCACACAGCGTCTTCCTAGCGAGGGAAGGCGAAGATGCAGGGAGAGGAAGCGCTTGCGATGGAGAGAGAGGCTTCTCGCCATCCTCGCCATCTACCTTTGGCCTTATCCAGCACCCGCAGGCGGGCGGTGCTGGTCTCGCCGCCCACCACAAAGGACACGGTGCCCGACTCGTCGGGCGTGACCATCTTGAGCACCAGGCGGTGCTGGTACCCCTGGCAGCTCATCTGGTTCAGGTCGTTGTTCTGCAGGAGGTTGGTGTCCAGCCACCACTCCACGTCCGTCACCCCGGGCTGGGACAGCCTGCACTCGAAGCAGGCGTCCTCCCCCGTCGTCATGGTGACGTCCCGCAGGCCCGCCAAGATCCGCACGTGCTCTGCAGGGGGAGAGGGGCGTCGGAGCGAGACCCACCACACGTTACCCAGGTAACACTGGGGCTTTTCTGAGGAGGGCTTGAGCGGCAAGCGCTAAGAGCAAGAGCACCATATGCAAGTATGGCTGAGGCAGATAAAGAGTTAAGAATGCAGTACACGCAGTACTTCAAGGGGCGAGTCTTCTAAATTCCTAAAGCTTATGCAAAATGCCAAGAGAACAACGTCAGTTAATGCTCAAGACACTGCTTCTACTCATGCTGAATTTCCAGTCTTTTCCTTCATACACATACACTGCACATGCAGCTTCATAACTCTGCTAGCACTAGGTAGGCTATACCTTTCTGCTAGCACTAGGTAGGCTATACCTATTTTTGTTTATACATACACAGTTTTCCTACTTCGTCTCCCCTGCATGTGCATTGCCAGAAAGAGTTAGCCCGTTGGCCCATTCGTTGCGAAATAAACACCATGTTAAAGTACAAACGGATGTGCACAGAGCCGCTGAATTGGCAGGGTTACCTTTGACGGTCAGGGTGGCTGTGCTTGTGCTGGTCCCCGTGTCACAGGTGTAGTCACCGGTGTCCTCTGGCCTCAGCTTGTGGATGACCAGGGTGTGCTCGCAGCCTTGCTGCTGTATGGAGTACTTCCCCCCCTCGGAGAGCACTTTGGAGCCCTTCCTCCAGGTGACGGTGGCGTTGGGCCTGGAGGTCTCGCACCGTAGCGTGACGTCCTCTCCCTCTTTGGCCTCCTGGCCCTCCAGGTCCTTCTGGAACACCACCAAGGGGGCTGTTGGTGGGATAGAGTGAAAGGGAACATCTTTTTAGCTGTAGACACCTGAGTGACCGGCGCCACAGGCGCCTGCATGTCGGGAATGGCACCCTTTATAGCAGCGGAATTATCATGGAACCCAGGAGAAATCTCCATGCGTCGCTCATCACGACAACAGTCACAAATCACTATTATTGGGACAGACAACAGAGAATACACAGTTTGTGAGTTGCTAAACCAACGCCATCCATGTTTGACACCCTTAATAAAATCCAAAGACGCAAGTAACAGTTATTTCAGCATATGGGATTACTTGATGCGTTCCGACTTCCCACCTCTATCAATGTTTCATTATGCTTTCTGTCATAGTCAGTATGTTTCCAGCAACTAAATTGCAGCACACATCGTAAACGTATTTCTATTTCCTTCAGACGACTTCTAGATCACCTTTTAGATCACCCATGGCCATCGAGGCTTAAACACACAGGACGATTAAAACTGGATGTAGTTAGCCTGAGCTGGACTCTGGACACTCCAACAAAACCAGACATTATGGAGAACACAATATTTTTCAAGATTGGATCAATTTACAAGTACATACATACAACGCACCCACAAAAAAAAAAACATAAACTTGCCAAAGAAGCAAGCGTAACAATGACGCTTCTCAACTTCTGGCCTGCAGCTGTTTCGTGTCAAACATTGTGTAGGATGGAAATGAAGACTGTGTGTGACCTTGGCTGATGAAGCATCCAACCCCAGCTGTGTAGAACACACCTTTGACCGTGAGAGAGGCTGTGGTCTGCTGGTCGCCTGTATCGCAGGTGTAGTCTCCCGAGTCCTCCGGTGTCAGGCTGCTGATCACCAGCTGGGCCTTCGTGCCCTCCACCTTCATCTCGTGCCTGGGCCCCGGCGCCAGGGGGACCTCGCCCTTCCTCCACTCCACCTCGGCTCCGGGCACAGAGAGCTCGCACAGCAGGCTGGCGCTGCCTCCCTCTTCGGCCTCTTGGCTTTGGAGCCAGCGGGTGAACAGCACATTGGCAGCTGGGCGTGAGGCAGAAGAGAAGGTCTCCTCCGTTACGTGGTGAACTTGGCATCATGACAGGCGTAACGTTGTGAATAAAGGCAGTGGGTGAACGCATTTAGCTGCGACAGGATGGAAAATGTTTTGATGGCAATGGAGCATGATCTGGAGAAGACTTTGGACTGAACTACCCATTGACCATGATTAAACCCAAAATAAGACTGATGGAAGGATCCAAAACAGCAAACACAAGCTAAGGAATGGGACAGATGACTCCTCGTTCCCATTAAATCAGCCATTGGAAAGCCAAAAGAACAAGAAGGACCCAATGAGATGGCTGGAGCGATGAAATGGATGAAGTTGATCCAAGTCTCCCTTCGGAGGGGGGTTCGTGAGGAGCTTCGGTCATCTTACCTCTGACCGTGAGCTGAGCGGAAGAGGTGTGCGGTCCCACGCTGAAGGCCACGGTGCCCGAGTCCTGCCGCGTGACACTCCGGAGGATCAGGGTGTGCAGCCTGCCCTCTGCCCGGATCTCGTTCATCTCATTGCTCTGCAGCGGGACGCCCTGCAGCGTCCACTGGGCCTGGGGCACGTTGTCGTGGGAGACGAGGCACTCGAAGAGCGCATCCTCGTCCTCACGCACTGAGCGGCTCTCTAGGCCCTTAACGATGGTGACCTCACGCTCTGTTCAAGAAAGCCCATCAGGACGGTTACTGCTCCAGAGAGGTCATACACACGTACGCATTACTTAATCTAGACTCTTAATCTGAATCCAAACTTCAGACCCATAATCTGACCAAAGGTCTGCCTACAAGCAAAAATCACTATTTGAAATGGGTAGTGTCTTTTGATTAGAGAATGGGTCAATTTTAGTTTAATCTGACCCCTGGAGATTAAACACAATTCTTCTGCTACAAGATACGTTTACAGAGAAATTGACAGGAACCTAGAAAACAAAGCCATAGAAATGACTTTAGCAGCATTTAACACAACACACATCCAACACAGAAAGAGCCATTGAAACTCCTCACAGGGCCCAGTAAGAGTAGATATTATGACTGCATAATGGCGAGGCTTTACTAAATGGCAGTGCTTATGAGCCACATCCACTGCACTGACAGAGTGGGAACAAAGGTGAGACAGTAAGGCTGTGAGGTGAGCAGTCTTGCACAGTAAGTCTTCTATGTTCCCATGCCAACCACGGCCAGAGTAAACTTAGTCCAGTGAGCATTGCAGAGGAGGTGGTGATGAATGAGAAAAAGGGGAGGAGCTGAGGGGGAAGGAGCAGGAGAAGATTTGTGTGAGCCTTTTGGACGCCATTAGGCCATCTCTCCTACCCTGCACGGTGAGCGTAGCGGTAGTCTTCTGGTCCCCTGTGTCGCAGGTGTACTCCCCCGAGTCTCCCGCCTGCAGTTTGTAGATGACAAGTTCCTTCACTGTTCCCTCCTGCTTCACTTGGTACTTATCGCTGGACTCCACTGCCTGGTCGCCCTTCTTCCAGGTGACAGGGGCGCCGGCCTTGGTGACCTCGCAGCAGAGGGTGACGGTGCCCCCCGCCTCGCCCTCCAGGCTTTCCAGCTGGGTCCTGAAAAAGACGGGGAGGGCTGCGGGGGGCACGGGCGGGGCAGAGGGGGCAGAGAGATCGGTGAGTCAGGCTTAGGTATGCGTACAGATGCAAACTCCACCTCCATGTAGTCACAGGCAATGACAGCGGGTTCCCATTCCATTGCCTTCCATTTTTAATTTCCTGCTTCAAAAAATGTGATCAGTAGAAACATATACACCAGTCTGGCCTGCCACACCCTGTCATGGAGTATAGTACACCCTTGTACCATAGAAATGTACTAGGCAGGAATGTTGCAGTCCAGTGTTTCTGACATGTGGACACTGTAGCCCACAATGACGTTTTTCCACTCATCTCCTGGACCTGGGTTGTGTAAGCATTATGAAGTTCCATTTATTTGCTGAAAATATCAAAATAAACCCAATCATTCTCCACCCCCCAATCTGCGTGTGTTAAGGTTTATGAGTAAACAATACACCTGAAGCAGCTTTGCCGTGGCTACATTCATGACAAATCCTCCATACAGACGTCTCCGAATTAGAGATGAAACTGATAGCATTGCCATCTCATGTATCTGGCCTCATAACCTATACTATTGTAGAGTCTACCGGAAAAGCCTTTTGTGCCAGCCTACCCTTCACTGTGAGGTGAGCTGTGCTCTGCCGATCTCCTGCGTCGCAGGTGTAGTCTCCGGAGTCCTCTGGGTCTACACTGTGGATAACTAACTGCACCCCACAGCCTTCTTGGCTCATTTCGTACTTGCCGCAGGGACAGAGATCCATGCCTCCCTTCCTCCACTCCACCAGAGCTCCAGGTTTAGAGAGCTCACAGCGCAGGGTAACGCTGCCCCCCTCCTCAGCCTCCTGGCTCTGCAGCTCTTGAGTGAAAACGACTGGGAGAGCTGTTGTGTTGCAAAGAAAGCATATGCAACAAACAGATAACTGAATCTGCAGGACATACTGTACTCGGATAGTTCTTCATGTATCACATATGACTCCACAGTCAGATGGGGGTGATGAGAATGGTGAACTGAACTCATGGTGAGGAGAATGGGTCCAAAGACAGAAGCAGTTAAAAACAGATGAGGTATGACTGAGCTGCCGCTCTGAACAAGCTGAAATCCTTGGCCAATCAAATATGTGTGATTGGATCAGGAATCGGGTGTCTTAAAATAGAATTGAGGTGGGATGTAGAAATGTATCAAGAAAATCTGAATCCTTATCGTTTATTTCAGACGCCTCCGCTATAAAAGTGGTATTTTTACTCATTTACACTCACTGATTGCCTTGCTGAAGCTGCTATAACTGTTTATAGGGCGGCACTTCTGAAGAAGATGACCAGATCACAGACCAAACTATTTTCATGGCTACAGAAAAGAGGCCAGTGAGTTTCCATACTAAGTGAAGAAAGAAAAAGCAAGCAGAGGTATGAAAGATGTATGAAAGATGAGAAAGACCAGATGAGGAAGGCTGAAATGAAAGCATATGTAACTGCTCCCAGCATCAAGTTTGGAAGTTCAGACCCACTGAAGCTCAGCAGAAAAGCCTTCACACAATGAGCAGTCTATGGCCCGTGTATGGCCTGATCTGATAGAAGTAGATCACTTGGGGTTGGAATGACAGGTGAAAAGACCAGGATGAAGACTGACTCTTTCCTACCGTTGACTATCAGAGACGCAATGGTTGTCTTCTCCCCAGCATCACAAATATAGTTGCCCATATCCTCCATCTTCAGATGACGAACCACCAGCTCCACGACTGTTCCTTCCTGCCTCATTTCATACTTCTCTCCAGACTGAAGCACCACGCCTCCCTTTCTCCACTCTACCGGAGCTCCAGGTTTAGAGAGCTGACAGCTCAGGGTAACACTGCTTCCTTCTTCAGCCTCCTGGTCCTGCAGCTCTTGTGTGAAAAGAGCTGGGACGGCTGGGAGACCAAGTTTAAAGAGAGAACAACACAAAATGAAGTATAACTGTGGCCTCACAGTTAAGTACAGTGCACGAAAGTCTTCAGACATATCTTCCTCACAAGAAACATCAAACTGAAAATATCACAGATAAAACACACACTTCCTTGATGGAAAATGACAGATTTTCTGCAAGATTTTCTGAAGGTGGTATTCCAAAGTGCAATTGTTAGTGAATTTTGGACATACATGATATACACATACATACACTCACACTACTGTGTATATGTTATATTCACACGTGATCTTTACTAAAAGTATTACCTTTAGAAGAACCAAAGTGTATGGGATGAAAAAAAAAACAACAACAAAAAAAGACAATCTGTGATTTAGAGATTTAGAGAGAATAGAGTATTACAGGTCGATAGGTGTTCTTGGGCAGTGAGAATATATGTTAAAAGACATCACCACTTTCATACAGGTCACAGAGTGAACAAGCAGTAGTGTGAGATGACGAAAACGCACAAAACTGAAGCAGAATGTCAATAATTGTGAAATACATACATATACTGTATATTTTCTTCCTACCATTGACTTTAACATGAGCAGAGCTCTGTTTGTCTCCTGTGATACAGCTGTAGTCTCCAGAGTCTTCAGGCTTCAGATCGTTGATTTTCAGCTCTACAGTAGTCTCCTTCTGCTTCATCTCATATTTGTCTCCAGACTTCAGCACCTCCGCTCCCTTCCTCCACTCCACTGCAGCTCCGGGTTTAGAGAGCTCACAGCGCAGGGTAACGCTGCCCCCCTCCTCAGCCTCCTGGCTCTGCAGCTCTTGTGTGAAAACGACTGGCAGGGCTGAAGAATCAAGTTTAAACCGAATCTTCAGCAACAGAGACCATGATGATATGGTGGCAAAATCAGACTGTAGAAAACAAAAGCTAATATTCTTCCCCACAAAATCAATCCAGAAAAAGCAGAGCTTTCAAGTGTTAAATCTATGGGCTCATCCCAACCAAACATACATTTTTTTGGTTATATTTGGTTCCATAGATTAAAATGTGCACATGGCTAAATCTTAACACCTTAAGATTTTGGTATTTTTGGTATGTATTCTAAAGAACGACCTTCCAGATACATTATAACTGCTTCAAATTTATATTCAAACACTGACCACAGGAATCAAATACATTCACATCATTTAACTAAACTGATTTTAAGCTCAACATGAAGTAAAATATAGTCTATTTCATAATTCTGACAATGCACCAATTCAGTGATTAGGTGTTACATTATTGTACATGACACCAAAACAAAACAAATACTGTAGTCTATTTGCGAAACAAGACATTTTTTATGTAAATAAATGTGCAAACACTCATCAGCCAACACATGTAAAAACAGAGATTGAGAGACAATGTAAGGAAAACAAAGTATTTGCACACTGCACATGTTATATCCTAGTCAATGAGTAAACATAAATCTATATTTTTAGCTAAAAATGATCAATAACAAACTTAGGTTTACATTCATGCACACTGACAAGTCTGTTATAACAGCTTTACTGAACGACACGGCTAATTGCTTCAAAATTGCATTCAACATTACGGGATTCATGCAAAAACTGGGACACTGGAAAACAGAGGTACTTTCAATGCCTGAGGGATTATACATAGCTGGCCAGGAAAGATGACGAAACAAGGGATGTTAAGACGAATGGACGCAGGGAGACAGGACTCTTGAGGAAGGGATGTTGGTCCTACCATTGACTTTAACATGAGCAGAGCTCTGCTTGTCTCCTGTGATACAGCTGTAGTCTCCAGAGTCTTCAGGCGTCAGATTGCTGATCTTCAGCTCTACAGTAGACTCCTTCTGCTTCATCTCATATTTGTCTCCAGACTTCAGCACCTCTGCTCCCTTCCTCCACTCCACTGCAGCTCCGGGTTTAGAGAGCTCACAGCGCAAGGTAACGCTGCCCCCCTCCTCAGCCTCCTGGCTCTGCAACTCTTGGGTGAAAACTACTGGCAGTGCTGGGGAACAAGGTGGGGAGAACATGGGGAATGAAGTAGTATTGACAGGGTCTTCAAAAGGACACTCCAAATCCTCAATCTTTGCAAGGAGTGGAGCGGTCAAAATTTCAGCTTTAAATAAATTCCGCCACAAATAAAAAAATCCCTAAACCATAAAGACCAATATCAGCATGATACTAAAGACAAATCAACGACAATCATTTGTTACCCTCCAGTTGTTCAAAAAATTCACTCTGAAAGACATTCATAAGATTCACAAGCCCTACCTTTCACAAACAACTCCGCAACCGACTGATCGTCTTTGCTTTTACAGGTATACTTCCCAGAGTCATTCTCTTCTAGGTTGTGTATCACAAGCTGTATGACGGTCTCCTCCTGCTTCATCTCATATTTGTCTCCGGCCTTCAGCAGCTCTGCGTCCTTGCTCCACTCCACCGGAGCTCCAGGTTTAGAGAGCTCACAGCGCAGGGTAACGCTGCCCCCCTCCTCGGCCTCCTGGTTCTGCAGCCCTTGTGTGAACGTGACAGGAAGGGCTGGAGAGCCATGAGCAAAGATCAGTCAATGAATCGATCAAATACTGTTCAGTACAGTGACCTACTGACCTTACAAACAGCAATCCAGGTGAGGGCATTGCATAACAAGAAAAAGAAAGTGAGCGAAACAATGACATCAATATTAACCCTTTCGCACGTACAGTCACGCCGGTGTGATTTGACAAAGTACAGATAAATAATAGAAAAATGTCATAACCTAAAAATGGAATGTGATGATAGATCAAAATCAAAGGTGTTGATGTAACGTTTTAAAAAGATCAGTTATGAGAAACAAAAACAGTAGGACTATGCAAAAATCAATTAAATAATAACTGAGGGGAGCTATACAGAAATGAGATATGCATCTCATTTCAGCACAGACATCCTAAACAAAACCCAGACAACAGTTCTGCAAGCTTTTCAGAGGATGCAACACATGGTAGTGACAACAGACAGAAATCGCCCATCATTCATTTCTTCAGACCAGTCCTATTGTATTGAAATGAATGGATATACCCTTTATTGTTGAACTCGTATAACCTAACGGCCCATCTTCATCCATGGTGACAGAGACCCACTTGAGAACACGGAGACGGCATCAGAACGAAGACGTGCACCATGTGACGGTCGAAACGGATGAAGGTTACACATGGAGACCTACCCCTCACGTTTACTTTGGCTGTTGTGTTCTGTTCTCCGGAGATGCAGCTGTATTCCCCAGCATCCTCGGTTTGCAGGTTCTGAATGTGGATTTCGGCGGCCGTCCCCTCCTGCTTCATCTCATATTTGTCTCCAGGCTTCAGCAGCTCTGCTCCCTTCCTCCACTCCACCGGAGCTCCAGGCTTAGAGAGCTCACAGCGCAGGGTAGCGCTGCCTCCCTCCTCGGCCTCCTGGCTCTGCAGCTCTTGAGTGAACGTGACGGGTAGTTCTGATGGACCGTACGCAAAGGTGAACCGTCAAACATATCACAGGCCACAAAGGGGCAGATACATAACTTAGACGGCAGCTGCGAAGGACAATGTGTGTGGACTTTCATAAACCTCCATGCCGTACGATTGGCTCAACTGACCTTAGCCAAAACACGACACACAAAAACCCAAACCTACGGACTAAACGGCTACAGCATCAATGGACTATCTGAACGCTCCTGAGGAGTAAGTCGAAATGCAACATACGTAATCAAGTCAATGGGAAAAGAGACTATAACGTACTCATCTAGTGATATGCCTTCCCATGCCAGGGCGATAGGGCTTCTTTTGTAACAACTGTGAATTGCATTGTACAATACACACAATCATTCATTTTGAAGACGAATATGAAAGATTCCAGACTGCTCATACCATTGACTTTGACGCTGGCTGTTGTGCTGAGGTCTCCACAACTGCAGCTGTAGTCTCCAGAGTCTTCAGGCTTCAGATCGTTGATCTTCAGCTCTGCAGCAGAGTCTTCCTGCTTCATCTCATATTTGTCTCCGGCCTTCAGCAGCTCTGCTCCCTTCCTCCACTCCACTGCAGCTCCGGGTTTAGAGAGCTCACAGCGCAGGGTAACGCTGCCCCCCTCCTCAGCCTCCTGGCTCTGCAGCTCTTGTGTGAATGTGATGGGGAGTGCTGGAGAATCAGCAATGTCAAAAATACCATAAGTACAGAATCAATCCAGACACAACCATTTACAGCTGAGCAGCAGCTGAATGACAAGGCAGCTAAGAATTGTTGGGCCAATGCAAAATTTTCATTAGCCTCATTTCATAGAATAAAAAAGAATAAAATCACAGGTCAGACATGGTTAAATCTGGCTGGTTTGCAACTAATAGTACACTGATATTGCAATGGACCACGTTTCAAAATTTCAGCCTGTACCTTCCTCTTTTCCCTTAATTTGTTTATTTGTTTGACAGGAAACAAGCCAGTCACTGTTGACTGGATGAAATGAATGAACTGGCCTCACCAATGACAGCTTTGATCCATCCACCCCCGAGAAGTTGGGTGATAATACATTTCAAAGTTGGTGCAAATAACAATGAAATGAAGTCTCTTTTTATGAGTGGGAACAGTGAATGTATAGAATCGGGTCAATGGATTCAATAAAAGCCTTCACAAGTCAATCATACACTGACTGACTGGGGCACAAATCAACCTCTGAATGAAACCAAAGCAGCAAGCGCAAACACTCATGAGCTCAATGCCACACAACAGGATCATTTGACAGCAGAATAACTCCAGAAAACACAGCAAATCAATGTTTACAGATTTGCAGCACTCAATACTGGAAATGCAACATCCCATCAACGAAAACAGCAAGTCACCATGCCATAATGTCTCTCCAGCATCTAATCAGTTTCATCTTGAAAAACTGTTTTCGCTTTCTCTTGGTTTCAGAGCACCAGTGTCTACTGGGTAATCTGTCCAAAGTACACAATGATTTCTCTGGGGAGCAGAAAAGAGAACCCACGCTGTCACACTATTATAAACTCCCCAAGGAAATGAATGAGAAATGGAAGGCACACCCATGACATTAACTCATATTCCAACGCAATAACTTAATCAACAAAGCTAACTAACGCAAATAGAAGACTCTAACATACTATTACAGAACACTCTGGTTTACACATACTATTTCATCTTAAAGTTCCAACATGAATGTCTTCTATTAAGGTTGCTTCATGGTTACTTTCATTATTCTGGGCCAACCCTGGCCACAGATGCAAGGGGTGCTCCATTTAGGGTGAGTCAGGGCATCTTCACTCCTCCTCCGAAAGGCTTTGAGAGACACTGTTGTCTTCTGGTCCCTGCTCGGCTAACTGCAATCTGCACTGCCATCCGGATTCAGGTCTTCGATCTTCAGCTCCAGAGAGTGACATTTCTGCTTCATTCACCTTTTCACCTGTTCAGACACCTGTATCACCACCCCCTCTGCATTTCCACCTTGAATCCATGCTGGGGAGTCTAGTGGTGACCACTCTTTGGTCTGCTGGTTCCGGAGTTTCTTTGTGAAGGTGACCAGGAGCTCAAAGGATTTCTCGGCTGGGATCACACTCCGAGGAAGAGACATCAAGAGCCTCTTTGGAGCCTCTCTGCAGCCTCTATCAGATATAAATGCCTTGTAATGCACCAGACAGCCCAGCCCTTTAGCAAATACAAGGAAGATGTAACCTCCACTTAATCAGACATGGGCAGTGCTCATTCATACTGCTCCAAACTGATCAAGATTCAAGAATCCCTGCTAACGAGGTCACTAGGTCTATCCACAGTCAGCATAGTAGCAGCTGGAAAGGCAAACTGGTATGTGCAATGTGACCATGATCCCAGAGATAAGGACATCAGATTAGGACTCCAACTGTTCAGTACTTTTCAAAATGCTTACATCTGCCCCAAATCATATAACATATCATAGCAGCCTAACATGATGATGTATTTAATGCATTGCAATGTGCCATAAAGCAGAGAAATCTGGAATTTCCTTCAATGTTAAGTATTTGCAATCAGTAACGTATTGCACTCCTGTTCATTCTAGCACTCCTACCACCACACCTCAAGCAAAGACACCAGCCATAGCTTACAATAAGGAGCCTCAGACTCATAAACAATAGCAAAGATAGGGCATGCTGGTGAAATGCAGGACAAACCAGAAGGCTACAGATGTCTTTAGTGTTTACAATATGTCTGAACTGAAGTTATTGTTCACTAGCAATGGGTGGATTCTAAATATCTGACAACAGGCCATTGCTAAAAAAAAACTGGCATGACACTAAAGGTTTTATAAAAATTCCAGAAAAGCAGGTCAAGAAATCTTGCAGGCAAATGGACATATTTGCCAGATTGGCAATACAAATACAATTTTTTCTCCTATTATCTGGTTGGTCCTCTTCTTTGGTCTCAGGCTTTGATATCAAACATCAGAAGTGAGAAAATGAAATAAAACTGAACAGTAAACAAAGGCACAACACCCTTGAATGGCACAGGCAAAACAGCTAGCCTCTGTAGAAACCATAAAACCCTGTTCCAAAGACAACAACATTACAGCCAATGGAAATCAGAATCGCCATAACATGCAGGCTTGACAAAAGCTTGTATCAAGACATGTGTTTAAACCTGACTGTGTAATGCTGACTACAAATTCTCAGGCAGTTTACCACTAAAGCACAAGCAGTCTGCACCCTGGACAGCAGCCAATCACTTACTCCATACTGCAAAGCATAGGTAAAACAGACAAATCTCATAAACATGAAACCTTAAACATAAAGAGCATCACAATATTGATCATGCGTGCAGTCGTATTAATTGATTCAACATTCTCATACAACTCTGTCACACAAAAAGTGAAAATAATGAGGATAGCCTCATGGCTCCTTCTAAATTTCTGTATATATATACACACAAGAAGTGCACAAACAGGCCAAATGAAACGGGAGAAGATCAGACAAATCACAGCAAAAACTGTAAGCCATCAACAAGACAACCCAGCAGCCATGAAACAAACTGATTATAATTAACAAAACACAAGGAGAAGTGACAACAGGAAAAGGCATCTCTTTGTAATGACAAACATGATCTTGATCAAAGCCAAAACAAGGTTAATCATCTCTGCATACAGTGCAGTAAAGACCATTATTTGTGCACCAGCATTTAACAGAGAGGAAAATGGTTTGTGCACAATCTCCTGCAATGGGCATCCCCCCTTCAGTACTTCATTGGAGGTGACTGGAAGAGCTGGAGGCTCCAGAATTATGACCAGACATCCAAGCTGACACATGGGTGTCAAGAACTCTAAACTCACCAGCTGCTAAAAGTTGCCGGGCACAGAAAGCACACAGAAAGTTCTGATGGTAGACACAAGGTGCCTTTCACTCTCTCGTACCACTGGCGTCTCCTTCCTGATTGATCTCCTTTTCTCCGCTGCTTTTGGAGGGGTTAGCAGCCCCAGCAACTGACTAAGCAGACTCCTTTATCTATGCCAACATCCATTACTACCATGTTTATATCCAGTTATTCAATAAAATATCTAGATTTCTACTAGAAATCAATTTACAGACACAAACAGAGGGCCCAATGGTCAGGAATCCAGGACCCTAACTACTACACTGCATGGTGCCTCTAAGGCACTAGAGCTGACAGAAGGCACAGCTATGCCATTGTGACACTGCCGACAAATAAAAGCATAATACTGAGAAGATGAGACGCAAAGCAACTCCAGAAAGCATGATGGAACATTCCACAAAGGACCCATCTCACCTGAAATGAAGGGTTGCAATGATGCATTCTATCACTTACACTTTATCTGTTCCAGCGAAACTGACCTCTGTCTTTAGTTTTTACATGATTTGTGATTTACTGTGGTCACGCAAAAACCTTCATTACACCGAGGGACCACTTCCTTCTACCACTGACATTGAGGTGACCTGTTGTCCTCAAGTGTCCATACAGGGACTCTCCAGAGACTCCAGATTTGCCTCCAGATTGAACTTCAGGTCACTGATCTTCAGCTCTACAGCAGAGTCTTCCCGCTTCACCTCATATTCGTCTCCAGATTTCAGCACCTGTTCCCTTCCTCCACTCTACTGGAGCTCCAGGCTTAGAAAGCTCACAGTGCAGGCTAACACTGTCTCCTTCCTCAGCCTCTGAGCACTGGAGCTCTGAACTGTTCTGCATAGAAGAAGTGGGGCACTCAAAACTAAGCAACTGAGCAGTTCATTTCCAGCATCTCTGTTCTCACCAGACAGTGCTCTCAAACAAGAGTCAAGATGGTGGATCTCAATATTCCTCTATGCCTGCAAACCACAAGGTTGTGCAGGCAGTAAGTGGTGTCTGTCTTCTTTAATGACAAGCCATTAAAAAAGTATTGCTTTAAGTTTCAGACCTGACCAATGCTGCAATCCACAGAGGAAGAGAAACACGTCAGGAAAAATGTAGTGATTATCATAATTACAAACATCTTCTTGCAAAGTTCAGCTGAAGCTGAAGACAGAGAAGGGGATCTACTGCTCTTATAACCAACACGACATTACAGTAAAATTAGAGTAACATCACAGTAACCGTGACAAAAAAGAAGACCAATGGTAGAAGCACGCAGCTTGACTTTGTGCATTAAACAAAGGCTGTAGCTTAAACGGAGAGTAGCCAGAAAAATGCACAACAACAGAACCCAGAACAACAGCTGCAGCAAAAAGTTATCATCTTCAGGGTTGGAAAGGTGTGCTCATTCTTGTGTAAGGATGTATGGTACATTTAAAGTAAGGTTTGGGGATCTAAAATCATAACAGAACCTCAACAAATGTGAAGAAAGAAGTTTTTCTCATTGATTGCAGACCAGCCTCCACCATAAACACACCTAACTTTCCCCAGTGGTCACAACGCAGTGACAAATTCCTCCTACCCTTGACTTTGAGGTTCGCTGTCGTCCTCTGGTCTCCACACACACAGCTGTAGTCTCCGCTGTCCTCTGGCAGCACTTTGGCAATCTTCAGCTCTACAGTAGACTCCTTCTGCTTCATCTCATATTTGTCTCCAGACTTCAGCACCTCTGCTCCCTTCCTCCACTCCACTGCAGCTCCGGATTTAGAGAGCTCACAGCGCAGGGTAACGCTGTCCCCCTCCTCAGCCTCCTGGCTCTGCAGCTCTTGAGTGAAAATGACTGGCAGCGCTGGGAAACCATTGATTTCAATTGTAAGTTGCTAACAGTGCAAAAAATACTCTTAAGAAGACTTCTATAAGAGGTAGATGGCTTGACAGACGTTGCCTAATGAGGCTCTTTTACAGTAACATTAAAGGACAAAGACAATCTGACTTGCTCGAGTCCTTAAAGCAAATATATTTCTAGAGGTAAATTACTTTCATTTGTAGCATTGCTGTTTTTGTTAAATGAATTAAGTTGACACCCTCATGGTTTTAAACATGCCAGCAGACCACAAAATGGTGAGTAACCGTCATTGCAATAAATAAAACCAACAATATGAATATGCATAATAATTAATGATTAGTAGCTTTCACAATTAGTGAGAAAATATGATGACGTGATTGACTTTTGCTCACAGTTATATAATAACTGACTGCCATCGGTGTGGGCATGCAATTTTAATGTGCTTTGATATTGCTTAGTGGCAGTGCTGAAGAAGCACAAAAAACAGGAGAAAGTTCCTCTTGTTGGTGGGAAGTTAACATAATAGTGACATCCTACCATGCACTGTAACTGAGGCTCTAGTCTTTTGGTCTGCGCATTCGCAGGAGTATTCTCCAGCATCCTCTGGTTTCAGGTCTGTGATCTTCAGCTCGAAGGACGTGTCCCTCTGCTTCATCTGGTACTTGTCTCCAGATTTCAGCAGCCTCTTTCCCTTCCTCCACTGTGCCTTCGCTCCAGGCTTGGAGAACTCGCAGCACAGGGTTATGCTCTCCCCTTCTTTGGCCTCCTGGTTCTGCAGCTTTTGTTTAAACTCAGCCGGGAGAGCTAAAATCAATAGGAACGGTAGGAACAGGTGATCACAAAGCCTCTCTGGATGATACCTGGAAGACACATCTGGTAGCTGGGATCTTCTTAACCGCTAGTATTATCGGTAGCATTTTTAACTGTGTTGTTGGAAGATAGATGACAGAGGAGAAGGAAGACCCGAAGAGAAGATGTGAGCATGATAATAAATAACACTGTGAAGTCCAGGTTTGTGTTTGGGATTCTCGTGAGTTTCCATTCCATGGCACCCCCTGCAGCTCTAGGCTGGACAGTGGCATCACAAGGTCACACTCCCCGAGTAGTGATGTCTTTATTGCATCCACAGGGCAGCTTCTATCCATGATATTTATACATATGCCTTACAGCCAACTGAAGCAAAATGTCCCTCTAATCTAAAAATAACCCTGGGGACACTCTTTAGTACACCTAAAGAATATGCTCTCTTCAAGGTGTCCTAAGTTGTCCTAAGTGTATAAAACTAAAGCCAATTCTGGGATTTGTTTTTTGACTCTGAAAGGCTGTAAGTGAAACCTTAAGCAGCACTTAAACATTCATAATAATAATTACAATATCATTCATAAAAAGGAGCTACCTATAATACCTTTTAATCTCACACTACTGAGCTCAGACACAACCTAAAATACCAGCCAAAATGACAACTAATTCTAACACTGTCTACACCAATTAAACTAGCTATAATCTACTTCTCAATGATGCAAAGACGCTGTCTATAGTATAAGTAACTCAGCTGCCTCAGGATGTTATAGGCAATCCAGATGTGAAATGAAGATGCTAATTGGCTGATGTGTGAGAGGAAGAGGGTCACATGGCCAGATAATGTCATAAGCAGAGTTGGATCAGGAGTGTCACACAGGGTCCTGCCGCTGTGAGGTTCTTGGGGGGTGATTCTGTCCTTACCCTTCACGGTGACCCGGGCTTCAGTGCTGGCCGTACCAGCCTCACACTTGTACGTGCCTGCGTCCCTCTCGTCCACCCCGCAGACGGTCAATGCAGCTTCCGTGTCTGTTCGACTGGTCTGACACTTGGGGGAGTCTTGTATTTGGAGCCCATCCTTGTACCACTGGACATGACAGCTTTTGGAGGTCTGACAGGACAGGACCAAGTCGTCCCCTTCTTTGGCCTCACAGTTCTTTAGCTCTTTTGTAAAAGAGGGGGGCCTTTCTGAAAATTACAGAAGGCCAGCAAATGCATGATAAGGTGTTCCCTGTGCTGACAAAGGCCTTTTCATCAGCACTGTCCAATTCCATTAATTCAAGAGAATGTACCAGGCCTGTAGCTCTTCAGTCATTGAATAGCACATCAACATCACTCAACAATAACTAACAAAGCTGTGACTCAGGATTTCCATTTCAAGAGCATCACTGTTCCTGTTTCTGCTATGTAAAGAACAGTCAGGACTAGTGATGACAAGATTATAAATCACTGTGGAGTGTATAATCATAAAAACAAAAATATAATTTCATCCAATAAAGATGTAAAACAGACTGGCACAAACTGAAATATGTATGAACACATACAATCGATGCAAATACTCAGCAATATGCATTTAACACAAAGCAAACTGTAACTTATATTAGACATGCTCCAAAATAAAGTGCATGCTGTGACCAGAAATGAAGTCAAAGAGAAAGCCCTCCACTTCTTTTGGGTAGAGGAAGAGAGAGAAAGAGAGATGTGCGGCTTCAGAAATCATCATGAATGCCGATGAGATCTGATTCCTCAGGAATTTTGCTTCGTTGATTCCCGTTAATGTATCCCATTCCCCTTCTTGCAGATACAAACAAAACAGCCAGAGCCAAGGCCACAGCAAGGGGGGTGAACAGAAAAAAAACGGGACGTGACATGATGCCACCGGACACTGCGGAACTCCACTTTCAAGAGACGCAAGTGCATTACAGAAGACATACAAGGTGTTGGGCAGAGAGGTGGGAGAGTGACGCGGCTCTGTGGTCTCCGGGCTGCCAGGGAGCAGGAGGAGGTTACCTTTGACCCTGAGGGAGGCGGAGGCCTTCTTGTCGCCAGCCCGGACGGAGATGGTTCCCGAGTCCTTGCACTTCAGCTTCTTGACAGTGAGGGTGTGGTAGCCTCCGGGCAGGACCTGGATGCCGTTGAGCTCGTTGGCACGCAGCAGAGTTGTGTCCAGGTGCCACTGCACCTCGACACGTTCGCTGGGGGTGATGCGGCACTTAAACGTGGCCGACTCCCCCTCTAAACACTCTACGTCCTCCAGCTCCTCCACTATTTGCACTTTTTGACCTGGGCGTAACACAGAGACACTGATGAGAATGCATATCCCAACATGGGTTCTAGTTCTGGACTTAGTGCAAGTCAAGGAAAAGATTGACAATAATGGTATCAGCTATTCTCTGTGTTCTTTTTTTTACAACCAAAACAGCCCAAACCACACATTTTCACAAATTAATTACGGCTAGCATATGGGATGAAGCAGGAAGACCCTAGTGTAGAGTTGAGCGCCTTTTCTGTGCAACTGTGCAGTAGGTAATAAGTGGACACAAAATTCAGGAAAAATAGGAACATGTAACATAAACATCACAAACTGTCAACACACAATGCAAGCAATGACAAAGCCAGACGACTAGACATAGACACAGGAAACAAGGGAATGTGCTCAATTAAACCTAATCAGGGGCAGTGCCACAACAGCTTTCAGCTCTAATGTGACTATAGTACAATATAGCAGCAAATTGTTCTTGCAAAGTGCAAATTTCATTGGAAAATACCTCACCCCTCCAACACAAAAAGCATAAACAGCACAACAATCACGGGTGAACATCATCTAAGCAACGATCATCTTGCCCATGCAAGTTCAACACAATTACTCTATTTATTACTCCATAACAACAAAAGGCACGCATAAAACCATTGTTCAATTTACAACCTGAACAAATACAGCAACAATACAGAGGCAGTAAAAACCCACAGATTGCAACAGTCTTTCCACTATCAACAACTTCACTTAAACTGTAAGCTGTCTTGCAATTGTTTTAGCTTCCTCAGTAGTCAGCGTGAAGGCACCAAGCATCAAGCCCTAAATTTGTTGACTGCAATGTCTTACTGTTCTTAATTCATTTATGACTCAGTTTAAAGTAGCATAACTCTCTTTGCGTATAGTCCACAGACAGGCAGCGTACCACCCAGGAAGTGGGAAACCTTTGGTCTGTGAGAGCCACACGACAGCTGGTGCTCCAGCCCTGTCGGTTCGCCTCAGGAAGAAGCCCCACCTACCCACCAGGCCACACACCCCTCACTAAGTTCTCACCTTCCACTGTCAGCTTGGCCTTGCTCTGGACGGCCCCCGCGTGGCAGGAGTAGGAGTCGCCATCGCTCTTCTCCAGCTCCTTGATGGTGAGGGAGAGGAGGGTCCCGCGCTGCTTCATCTCGTACCTCCCGCCCGCCCTCAGCTCCACCGCGCCCTTCTTCCAGGTGACCTTGGTGGCAGGGCTGGCCGTCTCACACTCCAGCGTCACTGTGCCCTTCTCCTCAGCCTGTGTGTCCTGCAGCTCCCTGGTAAAGCGCTGGTCTGACTCTGGAAGTAAAGAGGCAAGAGAACTATATAGGGGAGAGGTTGCAGCATTTTAACGGTCATACTACCCCTTATTCTGAGTGACAAGTACTGTATTGTAAGATGCACTGTGGTGCTGTACAGCAGGTGTTCACTGTATGTGTATCCCTCAGTACACACTGAGAAACATGACTTAAAAACTATTCTATTTGTGTAGTTATGCTACAATAGCATTAACGTGGCTAGCATGGCTACTACCTTACCTGGGTTTAAATACTAATCATGTTGTGGTGCCAAGGAGCAGTTCTAAGCATTGCAGAGCTGCAAAATCATTAGCTGTATCACTGTTTAGGCAATGTAGCACAATAAGCATAGATGATATTATGCTGTAGGGCTGAATTAATTAGAATTAAACTATTCTTGCCACACCTGGTATAACATGAATAAAGCTTAAATTCAATTCATTAATGACATATTACAGTTTAAAACCATAGGCAAAACAGTTGCAGGGGACACAAACAAACACATTAGTAGACAAATTCAGTGTTATACAAAGTTAGTAACAGATAACTGAAGAATGCATGAGTTTAAGTCAAGAATTTTACAGCCTAGGTGGAAATGCTTACTGAGAGCACCAGTAAGCTTTTCCACCTAAATTGTGATTCCCTTCATTGTGAAGAATGTTTCACATTAAATACATCACATGCACAGCAGTGAAAGGTTAGTAAACAGGTGCAGATTCAAACTGTGACACTGTGTTGGTACCCTCGATTAAGACACTGAAGCTGACTATGGGCCCCTGGTTAGCAGTGTTAGAAGAGTGAAACTCAGGTCTTTGTAAGTTTGAAGGGAGCGCTGAGGTTGTAGGAGCTTCGCCTGCGGGAGCTTAGCTTGCAAGGAGCTTCGCTGGCAGGAGCTTCGCTTGCCTTTGACATCCAGTTTGGCTCGGGTGGTGACCCCGCCCTCCACTTCACAGCAGTACTCCCCCGAGTCCCTGGTGGCAACGCTGTGGACGACCAGCTTGACGAGGGTCCCCTCCTGGCAGATCTCGTACTTCTGGCTCTTCCTGATGGCCTTCCCGTCCTTGGACCACTTGACGCTGGCGCCCGGCTGCGTCACTTCGCAGCTGAGCTCCGCGTCCTCCCCCGGGGCCACGCACACATCCTGCAGCCCCCTGCTCACCTTGACCGCCCTCCCTGCACCAATCACATTCAAGCTGCTGTGTACTTTTCTCCTTTACTACGGCCTACTTCTCTGCTTTTCAGCCGTTTATGTGGTACCTTGGCTAAAGTCCCAATCAGGCTCTTTCAGTTTGCCCATGTAATAAGCCCCCAGGTTAACTTCAGCAAATAATTCCTTCCCTCAGGTCATCATTGTAGAAGAGAATTGGTTTTCAATCTACACTACCTCACAAAATAAAGATTAGATAAAAAAAAAAGTTTTCTTTGAGCCATCGCAGCATGGATATGCATCCATTGTTTGTTCTACATCATTATCTATCATCCTAAGACAGAATGCAAGATTTACTTTAGCTGTGTCTGCTTACTGTCATTATTTTGAGTTGGACAACTACACAATTGGACGATTACACAATTACACAAGCTAGCATCATTTCCAAGGATCCCCTGTTGTCAAGCAGACAGCGGACAGCAGACTGACCTTTTACAGACAACTCATTATTTTGAGTTGGACAATTACACAATTGGACAATTAGACAATTACACACACTAGCATTATTTCCATGGAGCCCTTTTGTCAAGCAAACGGGGGGCAACAGACTCACCTTTAACAGAGAGTGTGGTCTTAGAAGTCAGGTTCTTGATAGTGAAGACAACATCCCCAGCATCACTGGCAGCCACATCCTTGATGCTCAGGGTATACTTGCGGCCCTTGCTGGAGACCTGGAAGCGACCGCCACTGACCACGGGCTGACCGTTGAGGGTCCAAATGCACTCATCCGTGCTCTCGCGTGACAGGATGCACTCAAAACTGCAGTCTTCCCCTTCCTTCACCTCCACTGTCTTCAGCCGTTTGGTGATGCCGATGGTCAGATCTGCAATCAGAGCAGGGATTTAAGACAGCAAATCTGAACATGGCATTCAGAGATGCAAACCAAGATCACTGGATGCAAAAGCATCACACATTTGGCTACTCTCCTACAAAAAAGCCAAAAGTCCTATGGAGCCCTTTAGTACTCGTGACATACTGTATCTATGTATTTTTTGAGTTTTAGCAGTCCCATCCCTTATTATGTACAAAACTAGTCACCTCACTATCAACCCATATATCAATCAACCTAAATGTATATAGCCAATGTGAAAACCTGATTTTCAATGTGAAAACATGATTATTTTATAGCGTAGCCATCAAGTCATATTTATCAATGTCCCACAGTAGTCTCTCAGTATCTAAGGGTTTTTGATTCAAAGCATGCACATTTTTATAATGTAGGCCAGTTGTGTGTACAAGAGGCTAATAAAACCACAGATCTAATGACCCAAAAAGTACCATATTGTTACTTTGTATTTTACTGATATGGGGGCTTTCAGAACACATAGTGCTGAAAACACCTGTGCAATTTTTTTATCATCGGTCTCGATGGAGCTTGGATACGGTGATCGCACCTTGCACAGACACTTTGGACTTGGCTAGATCGGTGCCCAGGTCGCAGGTGTACTCTCCAGCGTCGTCCTGGCTCAGGTCGTGCACGGTCAGGCCCAAGGACTTGCCGGAGTGTAGCAGCTCGTACTTGTCGCTGGCGGCCAGGACCACGCCGTCCTTCCTCCAGACAGGGGAGACCCTGGGCTTGGATGCCTCACACAGTAGGGTGATGGTGCCCTTCTCCTCTCCCACCACATCATCCAAGGACTTGAGGAAGACCGCCCGCTTCTCTGTCAGAGCCAGGAGAGAATGTTACTGCATCCCATTCTACCTGGAGCCCAGATTGCATCTAACTTTCTCCCAGTGCTCAGGTGACCTTGCACACAAAATGTGACAGTGTGCTGTCATGTGCTTCTTTTTAACAGTATTTCAGACACTTAGTTTTTGTGGTTTTTTTGTCTAAACAACATGCCCGCGGTAAGATTATGTCTCGTTTATCATACGTAATCTCAAAAGGAAAATCACTTCAAATTCACAATCAAAACATTAGCTGTCATTGATTCACGATTATGCCATGAATGTGACTTAAGCACTTAAACCTGATTTACCTACCATTTCCTCCTCACTGTCCTACCAATCAGCATACAGAGCATCAGCACCTCTAAGCATATGGCAGAGGGCTCAGTTCTGTTCATGTCCTCCATGGCACTGAAACTAAACTATGTTACTCTCAGTTCAACTGTTGTGTTGCCTATGGTTATCTACACTTGATCTTGCTTTCCACAAAGGCCTTGTAAGTTGCTCTGAATAAAAACAGCTAAATTTATTAACGTAAATATGTCTGCCGCCGGCTCTCACCTTTGACCTTGAGGGTGGCAGACTCGCTGACCTCCCGGACCTTGACGGTGATGGTCCCGCCGTCCTCGGGGGCCAGGTGCTTGAGGCTGAGGGAGTGGACTTTGCCCGTGTGCTGGATGTCGTTGAGCTCGTTGGTCCAGAGTGGCGTGCCGTTCAGCAGCCACTGCACCTCCTCGTCGGTGTAGTTGACCTCGCAGGTGAACGTAACGTCACTGTCCTCGTCCACCTCTATGTCCTCCAGATGCTTGGTGATCTTCACTTCCCGGACTATCACCGCACAGTTACAATGAAAGGACAATTTCATAATCACAGCCACTAGCTACTGTGTGGGGTATATACACTCAATATGTTATATTTTCAAACATGTTAGTCGGTACCATAGGTACAATATAATGCATATGTTGCATACATTATATAGGTAATGAAAATGCATCTTTATATCACAATCTGTAATCTATGTTATTACAATATGTAACACAAGGCTGTAATACAACAAGGTCAATCATATTCCTAGTTGTAATACATATGTATTCTAACTTTGACATATACTGAATACTGTATGAATTGCTTAATTGAAAGGAGCTCATTCCTGACCTTCCACAGTGAGAGTAGCCTTGCTTTCTGAGGTCCCTGACTGGCAGCAGTATTCCCCAGAGTCCTCCCCTGTCAGGTTCTGGATGGTCAGTTCTACTCGAGCCTTGTCCTGCCTTATGCTGTACTTGCTTGAGCTCTTCAGGGCAGTTTGGCCTTTGAACCAGATGAACTCTTTGGGCGGAGCAGAAAACTTGCAGCTGAGGGTGACTGATTCTTTCTCTTTGGCTTTTGTGTCTTTGATTGGAAGTACAACCTCCAGAGGGCGCTCTAGAAAAAAGTACACAAGAATCAGATTACATTTATTGTACATTTATTTACATTTATTCATTTGGCAGATGCTTTTATCCAAAACGACTTACATAGGTTACAGTTCTTTACAATGTTATCCATTTATACAGCTGGATATTTACTGAGGCAATTGTGGGTTAAGTACCTTGCCCAAGGGTACAGCAGCAGAGTCCAACACTGTTAATCTAGAAGATATTCAGGTGTGACTTTTTTGCAAAACAATCACATGCATGCCCATATTACCAAAATAGCATGTGGAATGTTGAACAGATCAATTTACTACAGCAGAAATACTGGCCATCTTCCAATGCAGATTGAAGACCCACCTCTTCAGACTGCATCTTGGTTCCATCTCGGTCCCCACCCCCTAGCACCTACTTGTATTACTTGCCGCTTATTTTTACTTGTAGTATCGCAATGTGTTCTAGATACTGTGATTTAGTGTCTGTGTTCTACATGGTAGTGTACAGTATGTACTTGACTTCGTTTTCTAGGCTGTATAGTTTCAGGTTAGCACATGTTAACTTGTGGTAGTGCTTGAATGGTGTTGTGCTCACACTCACTGGTCTGAAACTGTTGCTCATTTAACTTGAATGGATACACTTCTGTTCTTGTGCTGGAGGTCACTATGGATAGGGTAATGTGAACACCTAACTGAAATTTCCCTTAGAGACTAATGTAAATCCAAGTTCCATGGTTGTGTTTATGAAACTCCAGCTGAACTTGTGATCTTGTAAATTAGAGTCTATTATGTAATATGAGGCTTTGCTACATATTATATCTGTAGTAGTAATACAGTATACAGTAACAGTATATATAGTATATATAGTACACAGTGTGTGTGTGTATATATATATAGTAGTACATGTATGTCCATGTAAAGAGGAGTGGCATTTTTTGAGCTCCCAGGGTGGTGGGTGTGTCTAACCTTTCACAGTGAGCTGAGCCACAGACTTGCTCTTCCCAGCCATGAACTGCACAGTGCCTGACATGGTGGTCTTGGTCTTCCTGAAGACCAGGCGGTGCACCGTGCCCTCCTGCTCTATCTCTACATCAGCACCGGCCTTGAGCGGCTCTCCGTTCAGGGTCCACTTTGGAGGCTTCACCGCCTCCATGCTGATCTCCACCTCGAAGCGCGCCGCGTCGGGCTCCGTCACCTCCGCCGCACTCAGCTCCCGCACGATACTGATGGCTTGCTCTGTGAGACAAGGGGATTATGGGAGCATATCCGCACACTGTCTGTTATCTACACAGCAAAAAATTCACAGATGCAGCAAGGCAATAGACAAAAGGTTAATGTTTTATAGACTGCAGCATGCCAAGAAGCAGGCAAAGGTTTTTGATTTTTTTTGCACTGTTTGCTTGGATTCAAGAGAGGTCCCATTAAGATTGAGCTTGTGCTTCAACTTCTGATTTCATCTGAGAGGCAGTTAGAGATTTTTCAGATTACAGCCTTCCAAGAAGCAATGCTCATAGGTTTCTGTGCGTTTTTTTTTTTTTCTCGGCTTTGAGAGAGATTTCATTAAGACTGAGCGCCCAGCTCAAGTTCAGATTTCAGATAGGAGGCAGACATCAATTTCGGGGGAACTGAGTAGTTGCTGTCAGTAGACCCCAAATTGAGTGATCATAGGTGCTGCACAGCCACGGTCACCCTTAGCAAGCTCCTTCATCTGCTCAGCTCCGCTCCCACCCCACCCCCTGTACCGGGCAGGAGCCATTTACCCTCCACAAAGAGCTGGCAGGAGGTCTTGTCGTCAACGGCGTCGCAGGTATAGGTGTCCTCGTCGTCGGAGCAAACGTCGTTGATGGTGAGCTTTCTGTAGATGCCCTCGCTCACGATCTCATGCTTCTTGCTCTGCTTGAGCTCCTTCTTGTTCTTGTACCACTTGACCTTGGCGCTGGCGCGGGACACCTGGCACTCCAGGTGACCCCGGTGCTTGTACATGGCGATCTTGTCCCTGAGCTTCTTCACGATCCGAACCGGCAGCTCTGCAAAGACAGCGATGCGGCGTAACCGCCAGGCGGGGAGGGAGGGAGACGTCAGCTCAGGGGTCCACAGTGCCACAGTGCGCCACGTGTCGGGGACAGCGATGGGTAGGACCTAAATACGGCTCCCTACATATCACGCTTCCTTTAACCTGCAACGATTCTATTCAGGTGGGATTAAACAGAGCATATGAGGTACAACTTCTCCCTTAAGGGTAAAAGAGCAGTGTTCCACCAAGGATTCAAACCCAAGGCTGTGAGGTCGAACTGCTATATTAAGTGGTGCTCCCATGTGGTCCGTCTCAGGCACAACAGCATTCACCGTACCATGATGCTGACTCATGTTAGCAAAATTAGGGTTTGTACAAGACACCACCTTAGACAGCTGCACACCTTAAGGCCTCTCTTTGAACTTCTATTGCAAAGAGAAATGGGTAATCATACACAGAAGTGTTAATTGATACATGATAAGAAGCTGCTTTCCTGCTGAGTGATGCTTCCGTGTTGTTTCACTTCCACCACACATCTCTTACAGTTACCTTTCACCTTCAGTTTAGCCGTTGAGGAGGCCTTTTCTGCTGTGAATTTGATCTCAGCAGCATCCTCCACAGTCACAGACTTGAACAGCAGCACGTAGGTTCTACCTGTGGTCGAGAAAGCATTGAGGAAACTGACTCTATACTAATGCACAAACACGGCTTAGACACGTAGGGGGAAAACCGCACGATATATCTTATGGAAACATTTAAAAAATTAATTCCACAGTAAATGTAAGTTCGTCCAATGCCAAGTCAATGGTCCCCATACATCTTTCTATCCTGATGCTGGAACATGTTCTATTTCAAAAGGACAGGACAGAAGTGTCTTCATCACACCTCTAGCCAAACCCATATTTAACCTCACTGGTTTTATATGTCACTTTATATCTCTTCCTGTCTCCTGCAGTAACAGTCTGGTGTTAGCCCAGCAGTTATTATGGACCTTCATAAATTAATTTTAGAAGTGTAGAGGTACCTTCTGATATCTGACTGTCGTGGAAAAGAAACACAAATAACACCATTGGGAGGCTGCATTTAAAAAGATTAGTTGTCTTACCGGCAAATTCTCAATGAATCTAAAAACAGAGCCCTGAGCTCACTGATAACTTTCCTGAATGCATGCCCATACTGTCATTTAACATAAGCTTTTGAGATAGGCATAAACTCATTGATGACACATTGATGAGCATTTTAATTTGTGGTGAAACTATCTGTTTAAAATGCAACTACAGTCATAAGTCCTAAATGACTAACTGACATTGTTAGCTGTACTGGAATGTAATCTGTGAAGTTAAAAGCCTGGCCCCCTCAGATCAAGTCATTCTGTGGTCCAAGTCCTAGCACACTCACATTATATATATATATATCTCACATGCATAGCTGAATTCTACATAATATATATTCAGTAGTTTAAATTACTATTCAAGCTATGGACCAAGAGAAAGTATTTGGTTAGATAAAGCAAGCATACACCAAATAAATTATCTGTGCAAGGCTTGAAGATAAGCTCTTGACATTCCTATGTCACACTTTGATAACCCCTAGGTCCCCGGTGGAGCTCACCCTCTTGTCTCATCTTGATGTTGTCCCCAGCTTTGAGCTTGCTGTCGTTCTTGTGCCACTGGCCCTCCACCTCGTCGTGCGAGACCTCGCACACGAAGGATGCGCTCTCCTTCTCCATGACCTCCACGTCCTCCAGCTTCTTCACGATCTTAATGTCTCGGGCTGAGGGGAGAAGAAGCACGTCAGTGAGGAGGATGCCATTACAGCACCAACGGTGAATTTCCCACACAGACAGCGACGCATTTCGGAGATTATATTTTCTGTTCATCAATATACTGTAATCAGCGAGGTGTATATACCGTGAACTGTGAGTTTGGCGGAGGTCTTGTCGTCCGTCACGTCGCAGACGTACTGGCCCTGGTCCTCGTAGGCGCACTTGTGGATCAGCAGGCTGCGCTTGCACCCCTGTGAGTGGATGCCCAGCTTCTTCCCCGGCTTCAGCTCCACATCATCCTGAACACAACACATCTTTCAGCAGGGCTGTTAACACTGCTGTGTCACTAGTACCTGCTTAACAAAAGCCCTTTTCTCTTTTTATCCCACTGTCCCTTTCCATTTCTCCTTTTTCAGCTCAGATAAAGCTCCCTCTTCAGGGACACCACAGCAGGGCTAGGAGAGGAACTTAGATCCCTCTGGTTCAGACTTCAGTCTTTAATTACTACATCACATGTTGTTGACTCAGCACGCTGTTGAGGTGTATGTCCAATGAATGGCACACCTTGTCACACATGCCCGTTTCTGTCTTTCCCAAACTGCCACTGTTGTTTAGGTAAGCTCTTTTGCAATATCAGTTCTCCTTTGGTTCAGCCTTGAAAAAGGTCAATACAGTACTTTGTAATGAAATCTTAATTAGCAGTGATTGGCGAAAATTGAGCCATACTGCATGTAATCCACCATCAGATATGGGTAACTGACTGGAAATGATAACTACTTGCAACGCCTCCCTGTATAGTTTCTAAAAGAATCAAGCTAATGTTGGCATGATAAAAATGGCAACACTATGGTAACTCTCATGCAAAAATAACTTTCCACGAGATCCTCTAATAAGGTTAAACAAAAATAAATAACCTTAGTGGAAACAAATTACCTTGAACCACTTGACGTCTACATTGGGTCGGGAGACCTCGCACTCAAATGTGACCTTCTCCTTCTCTGGAGCACTGATGTCCTTCAGAGGTTTGGTGAACTTCACAGCAGGCTCTGTGGAAATGCAGCGCTCAATCAACATAAACTGAATTCAGCTTAAACTGGGGCTTGCATGATGCTACTCTCCAACACACACCTTCTCTGACACTCTCTACCAATCATCGTTATCTTACAGGTACATAAAACTCAGGGCTAAAAGACTTCATATGAGGTTGCTTGTACATTAGGTATGCATGAAGGCCATATTCATACCACACACAATTAAGAAAATTCCCGCAACATAACGTAATACTTTTGTATTGTTCTGGGCTAAAGATTTTTGCACAGTGGGTATGTATAATAAATACTGTTCTGTATTCAGAGAGCCAGAAACACAGATCAGGTTTATTGTTTGTATGGGAAAGAACATGTTTTCTGCAGCCTGTAATCTACTGAGACAGCAGAAATGATAGTAATGCTAATAATTAGCTTTTTGTTGCCTGTGGTCTGTTGAGATGGAAGAGATGCCAGCAATGCAAATAATTTTGGACCATAACGTCCTCTTCATAGGTGTTCTGATGACTACCCCCCCTTGAGGTTACCTGTGACTGTGAGCCTGCCAGAGGAGGTCACCCTCTCAGCATGGAACTTGATCATGCCTGCATCCTCCATCTTCAGATTGGATAGGGTGAGGGCGTGCTTCTTGTCCAGCGCAGTGATGCGACAGTTCGACCCGGCTTTCAGCTTGATTCCATCGTTGGTCCAGTAGCTCTCCACATCGGGGTGGTTGAGCTCCACCTCGAACGTCACCGTCTCCTTCTCGTGTACCTTAACATCCTCTAGTCCCTTCACCACTTCGATCTTCCTCGCTGTGGTACAATAAATAATTTGACAATCAATACATAAAGAAATTAAAATAATAAATAAAAAGGAAGTAACAGGATCATAATATTGCATATACAAAACAGAACATAAAGAAGGAGTCACAAAAACCAATCACAAATACTAATTCAGTTCACTGCTCTTCTATGCAGTGGTATGCCAAAAATCTCTAAGATCCCATCCAGGCTGATCTACATGCATGGGACTGGGGCAGTGCTGCGCCTCTTACTTTCCACAGTGAGTTTGGCCTGGGTCTTGTCGTCAAGCGTCTCGCAGGAGTAGTAGCCGCGGTCGCTCATGGTGACACTCTTCAGGACGAGGGTCTGCCGGGCCCCATCAACGTGGATCTCCACGTTGCCGCCGGGCTGCAGCACCACGCTGTTCTTCATCCACTTGACGTCGGCCGACGGCTTGCTCAGCTCCACCTCCATCTTCACCTCCTGCTGCTCTTGCACCGTGCAGTTCTCCAGCTTCTTCTTGAAGGTCACTGGCATCGCTACAAGGACGCACACATTCCCCACAGCGCTATTATTTCACAGATTAAAGCGAGCCGGCTGGGTTTCTTTAATTACTACATTTTAATTTAATCTGAAGGGTCAACTGAGAACTTGATTTCTTTTGCAATGACAACCTAGGGAATCAAGGTGGGTAGGGAGTGAAGGGGATTATCTATTCAGTTAACAGTAAGGATATTATTAGGTGGCCGAACTTTGAGAGCCAGTTTGGGAATTTGACTGGGTCACGTCCATGAGGACATGGTGACTCTAAGGTAAGTCTAAGGTGCTTCAAAATACTCTCCAACAGACTACATGAACCTTGAAGACAAAGACAGTGTAGACTGTGTGCACTACAAAGACAAGCAGACTTCTCCTCACGTTGCACTTGGAGGTTGGCTGAAGAGACTTTGCCCTCGGCGTCAGCAGTGATCTCCCCGGCGTCCTCCGAGCTGACTGAGGTGATGGTGAGGGAGTGGCTGGTCCCCTCGTGTGTGATCTTGAACTTGGGCCCGGTGGTGATGGCCGTTCCGTTGCGGAGCCACCTGACCTTCACGTCGGCCGGGGTCACAGTGCACTTAAAGATGGCGTCCTTCCCTTCCACTGCTGCCACGTTGTTCAGCTTTGCTGTGAACCTCACCAGCCGAGGAGCTGAAACACAGTTTATGTGTTTCAGTATTACAAGTTACATCTTTACATCCTTTGTGATGCTTCATAACATATAAATAATGCTTTATTACACTGCAAATAGGCATTTGAACATGTTCATAATATAATCTATGTGCTACTTTATGTCTCACAGTTTCAAACCCCAAACATTTAAGACTTTTACACAGCAGTGTGCATACTAACAATCCACACAATGTTTTATAACCAGAATATACAATGCATTGTGTATTCCACTGATAAAATGCATTGTGTCAATCTACATGGCAGTGAGGTGTTGTGCCAAAGTAATGGAGTTTGATGACACTTTACTTGCCATTATAAATGTGTACAAATGCCTCTTGATAAGATAACAGTGATGCATTTTGGAAATGTTGTAAATGAAATCATTATGCTGAATAATATCTCATAACGATACACTTCAAAGAAAAATTAACAAATGTTTCCATGGGATTGCATGTCTAAATAGATTGCAATACAGCAAAAAACAAACAGATTGGCTGGATATGACAATATGGATATTACTGTATAACAAAAAAGTAATAATAGTAATAAAAAACCTCTCACAAAAATATCACAGAGGTCATCAGAGGCTGCTAAGAACCCTCACAGGCCTCCAAGCTGAAATGTTGGCTGGATGTTTTAAGGATACGTGGCAGGGACAAATTCTGTCCAGAGACTAAAAAAGGGGTTGTGAGGCTACATATGGGTGAACGACCTCAGTTCATATGAGATCAATGATATTTCTGTCTGCCGAGATTAACGTGCGCAGGGTACAAACTTTGCACCCCACCTTTAGAGTGCAGTATGTAAATCAAGGCAGTGTGTGACCTGCTCTGGTTTACACCAAATTAGAGTGCCCATTCTATCCAAGGGACCGATGCTGCTTGCAACTGAATGAATATTCCACAAAAAAAGATTTATGACCTTCTCTGGACTGACTAGTTTTAAATTTAGCACCACATCCAGCAAAAATAGTTATGCTTTCTAATAAGTGGGCTAATTGTAGTTAGTCACTCCACCAGATGAAAATAAACAGCATTGATGTGTTCTTTTGATGTAAGTTACAAATACAATCCCTTTTAAGGTACTGCACAGCGGTAGGTTCAACAATTTATACAAGGAAAACTAAATCCAGTAATATATTTCATTAAAATATGCATTAAAATCATTTATTTCAGCTAGCACTTATTTACTTTTAGACATGCTGATCTACTCACAAAAAATAAGAGATACGGCAAAGGCAATAACAACGTCTGTCTACATTTCACAGCCCTTGGTAAATTCACAGCTTACCTAACTGTTAAAAATACATTATAAATAATTTGTCTTATTTCTGCCCTGTGAACCAGTGTCATATAGACATCTGTAGAGTCTGTCACTCAGTACCCATTGTAAGTCCATTACAATGTGCACAACACTTTATGGCATTATGGGATGGTGATAACCAGGAGACCCTGTAATCCTAAAGCTACAGTGCTCTCTCCCACCTTTAGTGGAGATCTTGACGGAGGTCTTGTCGTCCTTGCACTCGCAGCTGTACTCCCCCTCGTCCTCCGGGGCCACCCCGGTCACTGCAAGGACCCGCTTGGCGCCGTCTGCGCTCATGCGGAACTTGCTGCTGGGCTTGATCTCGGTGCCATTGTGGCGCCACAGCACGTCCCCTCTGGCCCGGTTCAGCTCGCAGGTCAGCGTCAGGGTCCCGCCCAGCTCGGCAGCCACCGGCTCCAGCTTCACAATGAACTTCAAGGCAGGCTCTGAGGGACAACGGAGAGTTTAGCTGTTTAGTTCTTACTCCAGATAAGACTTTGGATAGTTACTGAGACAAATAACCTCCAGTGTTAGGAGAAAGTGTGATTACATTGACTAAAAAACACTCTGCATCTCACTTACTCTCCAGTACTGATTTTATTTAATGAATATATAAATAAATAGTTGCCAAAACTACTACCTAGCTAAAACTCAATGTCAATGCAGTGTGAAAATAAGTTTACACAATATCTGAATGTCATTTAATAGATATTAAATTGAACAGCAGACAACAACTAATAACAGTACATTTACAACCTCCCTGAAACAGTGCTAAACACAGTTTGACTAAAATATAACACAAATAAAAAGTAGTTAACACCAAACATCTTTACTTTTAAGATCAAAATGAATCCAGATAGAAAATAAATTTATTAATTTACCTTTGACTTGGACTTTGAAGTCAAGCTTGTCATCAGCAGTCTGGCAGGAGTACGTGCCACTGTCTTTGACCTCAGAGGACTTCACCACCAGGGTGCGAGACATACCCTCCTTCTTCATCACATACTTCTTGCTCTCCTTCAGCTCCACACCGTCCCTGAACCACCTCACAGTAGCGTCTGACGTCAGTTCTGTGGCTAGTACAATATCCTCACTCTCCTGCACCATCACCGCGTCCTTCACAGCAGACTTGTTCTGGAATTGGGCAATGGATTCTACAGAAGAAGATATTGCATACAACAGTAGTTAATGGAGACAGACCTGTGGAAACTGAACGCATGACATGGACGTTACAGGAAGAGTGACCTCAAACAAGAAAGTAATGACGTGGCCGAAAAGAAAAAGTGACAGTATTGGGCTTAAACATTTCAGCAGTCAGTAGGAGGAATTCCAGAAAAACAGACCTTTGAGCTCACCTCTGAGGTGAATAACAGATGATAGAATCATACCTAATGATCAGAATCACTACAATGACAAATAGCAAGTGAAAGAAGGCATTTGGGAAAATGTATTAAATCCAGTTGTCCTGGCAGTGGAGAGAAAGTTATTGTGTCTCCAATAAATCCCTAAAGAAGGATCCAACATGGTAATGTCAAACATTATGGAGAGGTGCTGGGTTAATAAGAGCAGATAAGAGAGTCCAATAAGTTCATGACTAAATCCAATTGTGTCCAAAATGACTTCCTCTTCCTATCATCATCATGTCAGTGTTCCAAAATAGCCATATGAGGGTTTTAATATTTCAGTGCTTCTGTAATTCCAGGAGAAATAAGATAAAACAGAGTTATTCATTTCCAAAGTAAAACAAAAAAAACAACCTCCCATGGAAGTGGAACCTGAGTGTGAGCAGCCCAAAGTTTCTCTTCCAGGAAAAGTGTTCCAGTTAGATATTTCCGCAGCCAGACACTGACAGTGTCCAAAGTCCAAAGACTGAAGCCAAAAGCAGAGACCCTCCCTACCTGCCACCTGTATCTTAAAGAGCAGCTTCTCTGCTCCAGCCTCACAGGTGTACTCCCCAGCATCCTTCTTCTCCACGCTGTCCAGCACCAGCTGTCGGCTCTTGCCCTTTGACTCCACGTGGATCTTCTTGCTGGAGCTCAGCAGCTTGCCGTCTTTGTACCATTTCACCTCAGTCTGAGCGTCCGACACCTCACAGCTCAGGGTGGCTTTCTGGGAGAGAGTGGCTTTCACGTCCTTCTGAACGGACTCCTTGTTTGCAAACGCAGCCTGGGTTTCTGAGGGGAGAGTGGTGGAATGGGCAGGTACATCATCACTAACCTGCAGTTCTGTGCAGCTCAGTATCCCAACTTCACAAAAACAGACTCTGCTCTGGACTGAGCAGACATGGGGAGGAGCTGGAGCCTCAGACAGCCTGATTTATACCTCTATCAGGAACTCAAACGAATAGTGGCGGGAGTGACACAAGCAATACTCTAAATAATAATAGGAAAGGTACATACTTCATGATGAAACTACAGTATCTATCATTAACAAATGTAGGATAACACTATTAGTGAAAGTGGAAAAGACAATTTCACTGACTGAATCAACAAACAATTAAAGGCTCACACAGCATTTTCAGACAAAATAGCTTGAATCCAGTTTGCCTCAGAAATACAGAACCCTTGAATATGAAAAGAAAATGAATCACTTTCCTTACATGTCTGTGAAGAAGAATTTTGCAATTACAAAAGAAATACTATGGGGTGAAATCTGCTTGGGACTTATACAGGGAGCAAATGAGGGCATCAACATATTTTTAGTGAGACCTTACCGCTGTTCCAAAAAGTGAAAGTTCTAGCCACTCATATCCCACCGAATTAAAATTTGATTTTATGAGAATCTTATGCCTGATTTTGGAGTTCTCCATTTTTAAGGCATCCATAATTGTTTGAAAGTGAACATGGCACAATGTGAAAATCATGCTGATAAAATGGTGGAAATGCACCATTTGCACATGTCCATGGAAGATTGCACTAAAAAGAGAGATCCCATGGTTCCCACTCCATAACAATGTTGTTCCTTGTGAAAGCAGCAGAACAGCAGAAGAAACTAAGTGATGAGAAGTCCAAAGACTGAAGCAAAATGCAAAGTAACCAGAAACAGACAGCAGAGACCCTCCCTACCTGCCACCTGTATCTTAAAGAGCAGCTTCTCTGCTCCAGCCTCGCAGGTGTACTCCCCAGCATCCTTCTTCTCCACGCTGTCCAGCACCAGCTGTCGGCTCTTGCCCTTTGACTCCACGTGAATCTTCTTGCTGGAGCTCAGCAGCTTGCCGTCTTTGTACCATTTCACCTCAGTCTGAGCGTCCGACACCTCACAGCTCAGGGTGGCTTTCTGGGAGAGAGTGGCTTTCACCTCCTTCTGAACGGACTCCTTGTTTGCAAACGCAGCCTGGGGTTCTGAGGGGAGAGTGGTGGAGTGGGCAGGTACATCATCACTAACCTACAGTTCTGTGCAACTCACTATCCCAACATCCCAAAAACAGACAGTGTTCTGGACTAGACAGACTTGGGGAGGAGCTGCAGACCCAGAGAGACTGAACTACATCTCCGTTAGGAGCTCAAATAAACAGTAACAGGGCTGACACAGACAACGCATCACACAGTATCGGGAAAGGTACATATTTCATGTTGCAAATACACTATCTAACAGAAAAAGAAGAACAACATAAGGGAAAGCAACAAAGATAATTTCACTGAGGGAAACAGGAACTTTAAAGATGAATAATGACAATCAGGTGAAGACTGATGAGATGTCTTCTGTCCAAATAGCCTGAATCCAGTTTGCTTCCGAAAAAAAGAATCCTTGAATACCAAAAGATAATGTTTCACCTTCCTTACTCATAAGTGAAGAAGAATAATTCTGCACTTTGAGAGGAAATATTATGTGGTGAAATATGCTTGGAGTGCATGATGAGAATCAATACCGTCATCACTATATTTTACCATTAGTGAGATGCTGTCACTGTTCCAAAAGCCAAAAGTCCTCTCCAGTTATATCTGACTGCATTCTAATGTTCTTTCATGAGAATCTTATGCCTGATTTTGGAGTTCTCTATTTTTAAGGCATCCATAATTGTTTGAAAGTGAACATGGTACAATGTACAAATCATGCTGATAAATGGTGAAAATGCACCATTTGCACATGTCCATGGAAGATTGCACTAAAAGGAGAGAATCCCATGGTTCCCACTCCATAACAATGTTGTTCCTTCTGAAAGCAGCAGAAGAAACTAAGTGATGAGAAGTCCAAAGACTGAAGCAAAATGCAAAGTAACCAGAGACGGACGGCAGAGACCCTCCCTACCTGCCACCTGTATCTTAAAGAGCAGCTTCTCTGCTCCAGCCTCACAGGTGTACTCCCCAGCATCCTTCTTCTCCACGCTGTCCAGCACCAGCTGTCGGCTCTTGCCCTTTGACTCCACGTGGATCTTCTTGCTGGAGCTCAGCAGCTTGCCGTCCTTGTACCATTTCACCTCAGTCTGAGCTTCCGACACCTCACAGCTCAGAGTGGCTTTCTGGGAGAGAGTGGCTTTCACCTCCTTCTGAACGGACTCCTTGTTTGCAAACGCAGCCTGGGTTTCTGAGGGGAGAGTGGTGGAGTGGGCAGGTACATCATCACTAACCTGCAGTTCTGTTTAGCTCAGTATCCCAACATCACAAAAGCAGACTCTGCTCTGGACTGAGCAGACATGGGGAGGAGCTGGAGTCTCCAAGAGCCTATAACTACACCTCCATCATACACTCAATCAGTGGCAGGACTGACACCAAACAGTTATGCAAACGGGAAAGCCTTGACCATGGAAAAAACATGTTACTGATAACTAACGCATGGGAAACAAAAAATGAAGATACTCTCACTGAGCAGAAAATTGATTTTTTTAACAGTGATGATGACAAATAAAGAAAATGGTGACTATATTATAGATGCTGAGGAAAACTGGATCTAATAGTCTGGTTTAAACTTGGTGCTGGTAAGTCAAAGGAGGGAATAAATGTGAGTGCACTATAAATGCCTAAAAGAGAGCACTACATGAATAGAAGGAATATGAATGACTAGACAAGCTCACCGCACAGTTCAGTGGATCAAATTATGTCACCACTATATTTAGCCATTTCTGATTCCTTGGCACTATTACTGTCGGCAGAATTCCTTACCAGCACTGACCAGACTGAATTCCTACCAGTTTTATGGAACTTATCCCTCCACAATATTCATAGCGCATCTCAATTTTTCACTACTTTCAGAATACCTGAAACATATTTTTGTTTAGTCATTGAGCAGACACTCTTAACCAGAGTGGCAAATTTGAACTTACAAACAATCTGACCTATTGATTATTAAATCATATATTATCTTTCATTTGCCTTCACTGGAGAATAAACTGTCAACAAAAATTCTTGCTGATTATATGAGGTAATACCAACTGACTGTATTAGGTATTCCATTTAATTGAGTCATGGCAGGAAAGTGAAATATTGTCATGTCTCTCCTCCAGGAAAAGATTATCCCTTGTGGACAAAGCAGCAGACAGGGAGTGACAGCAACTCAATAGACTGAAACCAAAAGAAGAGAAACCAAGGAAAGATGGCAGAGACACCCTCCTACCTGCCACCTGTATCTTAAAGAGCAGCTTCTCTGTTCCAGCCTCACAGGTGTACTCCCCAGCATCCTTCTTCTCCACGCTGTCCAGCACCAGCTGTCGGCTCTTGCCCTTTGACTCCACATGGATCTTCTTGCTGGAGCTCAGCAGCTTGCCGTCCTTGTACCATTTCACCTCAGTCTGAGTGTCCGACACCTCACAGCTCAGAGTGGCTTTCTGGGAGAGAGTGGCTTTCACCTCCTTCTGCACGGACTCCGTGTTTGCAAAGGCAGCCTGGGGTTCTGAGGGGAGAGTGGTGGAGTGGGCAGGTACATTATCACTAACCTGCAGTTCTGTGCAGCTCAGTATCCAAGCATCACAACAAAAGACTCTGCTCTGGACTGGACAGACATGGGGAGGAGCTGGAGACCCAGAGAGACTGAACTACATCTCCGTTAGGAGCTCAAGTGAACAATAACAGGGCTGACACAGACAAGGCATCACACAGTATCGGGAAAAGTACATATTTGATGTCGCAAATACACTATCTAACAGAAAAAGAAGAACAACATAAGGGAAAGCAACAAAGATAATTTCACTGAGGGAAACAGGAACTTTAAAGATGAATAATGACAATCAGGTGAAGACTGATGAGATGTCTTCTGTCCAAATAGCCTGAATCCAGTTTGCTTCCGAAAAAAAGAATCCTTGAATACCAAAAGATAATGTTTCACCTTCCTTACTCATAAGTGAAGAAGAATAATTCTGCACTTTGAGAGGAAATATTATGTGGTGAAATATGCTTGGAGTGCATGATGAGAATCAATAACGTCATCACTATATTTTACCATTAGTGAGATGCTGTCACTGTTCCAAAAGCCAAAAGTCCTCCCCAGTTATATCTGACTGCATTCTAATGTTCTGTCAGAAGAATCTTAAGCCTGATTTTGAGGTTCTCCATTTCTACAGCTTCCATAATTGTTTGAAAGTGAACATGGCACAATGTACAAATCATGCTGATAAATGGTGAAAATGCACCATTTGCACATGTCCATGGAAGATTGCACTAAAAGGAGAGAATCCCATGGTTCCCATTCCATAACAATGTTGTTCCTTCTGAAAGCAGCAGAAGAAACTAAGTGATGAGACGTCCAAAGACTGAAGCAAAATGCAAAGTAACCAGAGACGGACGGCAGAGACCCTCCCTACCTGCCACCTGTATCTTAAAGAGCAGCTTCTCTGCTCCAGCCTCACAGGTGTACTCCCCAGCATCCTTCTTCTCCACGCTGTCCAGCACCAGCTGTCGGCTCTTGCCCTTTGACTCCACGTGGATCTTCTTGCTGGAGCTCAGCAGCTTGCTGTCCTTGTACCATTTCACCTCAGTCTGAGCGTCCGACACCTCACAGCTCAGAGTGGCTTTCTGGGAGAGAGTGGCTTTCACCTCCTTCTGCACGGACTCCTTGTTTGCAAATGCAGCCTGGGTTTCTGAGGGGAGAGTGGTGGAGTGGGCAGGTACATCATCACTAACCTGCAGTTCTGTGCAACTCACTATCCCAACATCCCAAAAACAGACTCTGCTCTGGACTGGAGCAGACATGGGGAGGAGCTGGAGTCTCCGAGAACCTATAACTACACCTCCATCATAAACTCAATCAGTAGCAGGACTGACACCAAACAGTGATGCAAATAGTACAGCCTTGACCATGACAAACAAACATGTTATTTATAATGAATACATGAAAACCAAAAACATTGAACATACACTGAATGAGGGAAAGAGAATTCTTGAACAATGATGACAAATAAAGAGTATGCAGGTGACACTGTAGATACTGAGGAAAAATGGCTCCAATAGCCTGGTTTAAACTTGGTGCTGGTAAATCAATGGGGGGAATTAATCTGGGTGTGCTATAGAAGTCCAAACAAGAACACTACATGGACAGATGGGATATTAACGACAAGACAAAGTTATCATACAGTTTAGTGAATCAAATTATGTCACCATTATATTTAGCCATTTCTGATTCTTTGACACTACTCAAGAAAGCAAAATTACTGACAACCACTATCCAGACAGAATCCTTACCAATTTTAATGGAATTCATCCCTCCATGATATTCATATATCATATCATTTTTTCAATGCTTTTAGAACAGTTCAAACTTGAACATATTCTACCTAAAAAATAATGAAGGGCAATGTTAAATCAAATTGTTTTTTTATATTTGCCTTCAGTGGAGGGGAATCTGTCCATAAAAAATATTATTGGGTATATGTGGTTATACTAATCAATATAATTAGGCATTCAATTATAATAGAGCCAGGGACAGAAAGTGAAATATTCCCATTTTCCTATTACAGGAAAAGATTATCCCTTGTGGACAAAGCAGCAGACAGGGAGTGACAGCAACTCAGTAGACTGAAACCAAAAGCAGAGAAACCAAGGAAAGATGGCAGAGACACCCTCCTACCTGCCACCTGTATCTTAAAGAGCAGCTTCTCTGCTCCAGCCTCACAGGTGTACTCCCCAGCATCCTTCTTCTCCACGCTGTCCAGCACCAGCTGTCGGCTCTTGCCCTTTGACTCCACGTGGATCTTCTTGCTGGAGCTCAGCAGCTTGCCGTCCTTGTACCACTTCACCTCAGTCTGAGTGTCCGACACCTCACAGCTCAGAGTGGCTTTCTGGGAGAGAGTGGCTTTCACCTCCTTCTGAACGGACTCCTTGTTTGCAAATGCAGCCTGGGTTTCTGAGGGGAGAGTGGTGGAGTGGGCAGGTACATTATCACTAACCTGCAGTTCTGTGAAACTCAGTATCCCAACATCCCAAAAACAGACAGTGTTCTGGACTGGACAGACATGGGGAGGAGATGGAGTCCCAGAGAGACTAAACTACATCTCCATCAAACATACAGGACTGACATTAAACAGTGATGGGAACAGTGGCACAGAGGGTACAGATACGACTGATACCAATTCCAAACATATGGAAACATACAAAGATACTTCCAAAGGAGGACATAGAAACGTCTGACCAACAACACAGTGGAAGGACAGTCTTTGCTTCCAGCAGTGACATAAGAGCTGGTCAACGAATGTGGGTGAGTAACAGACTTGCCAAAAATAACTAAAGAGGTCTGAATTCTGAAAAAAGACCTTATGGAGATTCCTTACAGCAAGATTGTTTGAAGGTACAATTTCACACTGATTCACAGAAGAATCTCTTGTGAATCAGCACTATTTGAAAATTGGGCCCTCAACAGTTGACTTCCTTTCCATAGCTATTACAAGTTTAAATAGGTTACTTGGGCTTGTCAAAGCTTGTTGAGTCTAGTACTGATGGCTCAAGTTTCCCGTGCTATGTTAAATGAAGTCATCATCAAAAGAAGCTGAATAACTTCTTTAAATTGCTATTGTTATTTTTTCTGTTATATTTTTCATTTGTCAGTTTCTCTTTTCTGATAGTCACCCATGTTTTGGTTGGGTGTGAAAGGGAGTTTTAGTGATGACAGAAATGTATAACTATAACTTCACTAATTACTTAAAACTATTTGATAACACACCTATTACTATCTCTAAAAAGTATTTTTTGCTCAGTGCACCAAGAAACATTTCTTGTTTAAAGGGTTACATGTACATACTGGGGCTATAAATGCATTTCCATAGGATCATGGCTATTTCCCTTACCCTTGATGTTCACATTGAATGTTATCTCATCATCAGGTAGTTTGAACGAGTATGCGCCTGTATCACTGGCTTTCACGTTCTTCAGAATCAGCTTCCTGGTTGTGCCGTCCACTTCCATGACAGCGTCCGCTCCCAGCTTCACTTCCTGTCCTTTCTTGAACCACTTGCCCTGGGCACTAGCATGGTTCACCTCACAGGACAAGATCACTGTCTCTCCACTGGCGGAGGAGAACTCTGTCTTTGTCACCGTCTTCTTCACAAATGTTGACTTTGTTTCTAAAGGACACAGGAATTGCGCCAGGAAATCATGAGTATAGGCCTTTTGCCTGGGCTCTCTCAGGAGTCAATGGAAAGAAGGCTAACATCCTGAAGCAGTCTGGTGTGACAACACTGACTCAAACAGGGACAGGTGATTATGCACAAAACATGACTGTACAAAAACCAGGTTTCCAGAACTATCATTTGGTTCTGATTTTAAAAAGTGGTAGACGAGAAACAGAAATGTAACAATCAGTTACACGGACAACACACTGTAACATATCACTAAACAGTGGACAGTTCCAAAGAACAAGAAACAATTCTTGCAAAGATATCTGGTTATATATTCTGATATTTGCAGAATTTGAGTCCCATCTGTAAGGTCCGCAGCTGCAGACTTTCTGCGCACCAAGAGATAGGATTGGCTTTCTGAGCCAAAGACCCAGGTTCCACACTAAGGAAAGCAATGGAAATCTTGTTTTGGCTCTAGGGATTCAGACAACCCCCTGTAAACGTTCATGTCCTCATTCATTCTTCTGAACTATTCTTCTGAATATGATTTGTCCTGATTTTTGTCATCGATTCGCTCTACAACTTACAGTATATTAAAGAGAATTGCTATCTGTTGTATATGGGAATTAAACGCTTTAAATTTTGGAAATTAAACATAATGCACTGCATAATTCCTCCTGTGGAGCTCCAAAGTGGTTCAGCTGGCAGAATTTGGACCACGGCCAGTCTGGCTGTCCCTCAGTTGCATAAATAGGAAGAGAAAGGCCTGAAAATACCCTGCTCCCTTTTTTCCGTCTGTCGTCATGCTCACCCTTAACCACGACGTGGAATGTCAGTTTGTCCTCTGCCGTCTCGCAGCTGTACTGGCCCTCGTCGCTCTTCTTCGCATTCTTGATGACCAGCTTTCGCAGCGTGCCCTGTGATATGAAGGAGGTCCTCTGGTCCTCCCTGATCTCCATGTGATCCTTCTTCCACACCACCGCCGTGCTGGCGGACGACACCTCGCAACTCAACTCCAGGTCTCCCGAGAGCCGGGATGTTATCCCGGTGGTGCCCTTGGGCCTGCTCACAAACTTGCCCGGCACCTCTGGTGGACAAAAGCAAGGCACCATGCCGCTGCTGTTCTACTGTGCAGTTTCCCAAACCTGCCTACCAGGACCTGTCTATTTAGAATGCTATTCAGTAAGCTTTAATAATTTTAAGGAAATGCCATTTTTCCTGTGGCACTTTGTACGCATTTTCTTTGTTCAATTCAGCGGGGACCAAAAGGAAAATGACATAAGAGAAATGATAACAGGCACTCTCCCTAAAATAATTAAATTCAGCAGAAATTCTGCCCCAAGAGAATGCACTCTAGATATATTTTAATTTTTTTTTTTTCAACATTCAATTTAATTCAACATTTCAACTCTTTCACACATAACTGAATCTAATTACATCAACAGTCTACCATCTGGTTTGATATTATTTATTAACAATGATAAGATATTTGTGCACAACTGTATGAAATATAAATGTTTTCGTTTTTAAGATGGTCCACTTAAGAAGCGTATTAAAGAGACGAAAGCAACAGAACCAACACCATGGATGTACTGCTAAGGCTTTTAGAGTTTTGTGTATTTCTTATTATTAATATTGCCAATCAGCCTCTGAGAAGCCGTCTCCCTAAGTGCATGTGTGTGTGTGTATGTGTGTGTGTGTGTGTGTGTGTGTGTGTGTGTGCGCGTATACTTGTATTGGTCTGTGTGTGTGCGTGTATGTGTGGAGGGCTGGATCCTTGTTTCATGCAATTGACTCAGACACCTGCTGCCTTCCCTCAAACACAGCTTCTCTTGCTACATATGTCAGCTGGTGTGAGAGGCTTTCCACACCCAGTAGGTCAGAGGCCACCCTTATCCCCCTGTGTTTGCTTTTGCCTGTGTAGTGACCCTAGCTGAAGTAAAAATACTTTATTATACATGATTTGCTCAGAAGCCAGAATGTTGTTTGCTTGGTAACCTTTCCTTCATCGCTTTCAATCATCGAGTGCAATTTACTTTTTACAGCATCATTGCACACCCCGTGCAATAATTACATGATTTCCCAGGACAAAATGAATAATCATATACACATGAAATCTTTTAAGAGCTGTTGGAGGCAAGTCTGACTTTTGCTGCAGTCATATAGTAAGTAAAACTGTTTCACCACTGTTGTGTGAAATAGCATTCTTTTTAGACTCACTCACTCAGACTAACTTCTGGGAATGTGCAACACAATTAATAAAACCTGGATCAAAGTGCAAAATATCATTGTTTCACTTTTGCTCTAAAAACTACAGCAGAGATCACAGTAGACAACAAATGACATCCCAGTAGACAACAAATGATGTTACTTTCCAGTTTTTATCCAATGCTTTTCGATCCAAATTTAAATGCATGCCATTCCTACCAAGAACACATATCAAGTATGCTTCAAACTGAACTGTAATGTGTAATGAAACTTTCTTACAACTGGATGTCATGGTATTGACTGAAACTGTCATAAATGTTGAAATATTAATGCGATTTTTTTGTTTGATTATACAGTTGCATTAATAGTCAGACATATCTTCTGTAAATACAAGTGAAATTGCTAAGCCTAATGCTTTATGAGGATTTACGTAGTGACGTGCACCTCCTCCGACCTGCATGGCTTGTGTGACCCCGAGCAGTGACAGTGGTACTGTACCTTTGAGAGCGAGCTGCAGTGATAGGCGGTCGCCATCGCAGACGCACTCGTAGACACCCACGTCCTCCTCCGTCACGTTATGCACTATTAGGATCCGCTTGCGGTCCGTGCTCACGCTCTCGTACTTCTTGCCCAACCGCAGCTCCCGGCCGTCTTTCATCCAGATCACCTGTGACCACAACCGTGAAAAAAGTAACTGCTACTGTGTATGAACAGCCAGAATGGTCCAAATCAATCCAATTTATTGGATGTTGTATGAGACTGCTGCAACAAAAAATCAAGGGATAAAATAAAGTATGTGAAAATATAAAATCAGTATAATGAAAAATGCTAATATATGTCTGTTGCTAATAACTTTATTCAACAAGGTTGCTTACCTCCCCTCTACATGGTTTAAAATAACATCACTCAGATGAATTTGTGCAACAGAAGCTTGTCAGATATACACATACATTGATATACTATGCACAGTGAAGAGAGGAAAGAGGTTTGCAACTATGCCATTAAATTAATTGCAAAAGAAGGCACTGTATTATTTTACAATTTTTCAAAAACAGTAAACCTTCAATATAGTGAACAGCAAAATGTCAAATTTAAATAAAGCAAATTATAATCAGACAATAGTTGTTGCTGTAATTGTAGCCGCAATACTTTGCAAATTGCAGGAAAATTGCAATTTGCTATGAAAAAATGTAGCGATAGGTGAAATATAATGTAATATAGGCTATCCAAACAGGACTAATGGTGGGATGTATTGTTCGTGGTACTGTGGGATTTGTCACATTATGTGACAGAAAAGAAGAAAAGGAATAGAGAAAGTAGTAAGTTCATAATTGTCCAAGTCTAGCCATTCATTGTGAGCCCTTATGAATTTGGATAGTTCTGGGATGGTTAAGATTAGACGATACAAAGGTGTCTGTAAAAAGTCAGACCTCGTGGTTATTTCTACAGGGCACCCCAAAATGACTAAACTTGCTGTATAGGGTATGGGGTCAGTCTACTGAATAGCCTACAGTGGGTGGGGATAAAAAAAAAGAAAATAAAAACCTCATTCAGATAAGCTATTGGCCTTCAGCCCTTGCCAGCTGAACCCATGCCAGCGGACATCTCCCTTTACCCACCGAGATCTTGGCGTCTGATACTTCTGCCTGTAGCTGGGCAGAGGAGTGTGCAATGCAGCTCACCACCTCCGTCTGCGCAGATTTGTTGATGAACCCTATCGGGGCAGCTGGGAATTAAAAAAGGCACTTTTAGCACGGCAGGTACTATAATTGCTTTTTCAAAAGTTCTTTGTAGAATACACTGGAACACTGACCAAACCGGTTTGTGGTGATATATGTATTTCCCTATCAGTGTTTTCATTATTAGTTTTTAGTGTGTTCTTCTGGAGACGCTACATACTGGATCTCACATGGTTAATGCCCGTTTCCATGCATTACAGTAAAATGAAATGCAATGCATTGGTACTGTTCAATGCTACTTATTTGATACATCTGCAGGGTAAAGTATTAACTATAGCCAGGTGTTAGCATTATGCATGCCATGTGGATCACTTCCTCAGAACACAACTAGTGCATCTGTGCTCCCAGTGGAGGTTATTAGGGCTCATGCAGTCCTCCTGTACCCCCTGGGGCCAGTCTGCTTACCCTTCACGCTGAGGGTGCAGGTGCTCTCCGAGCCCCCTCCCACGAACTTGATCTCGGCCCCGTTCAGCTCCTCGCGGGTCTCACGGATGACCAGCGTGTGGGTGTTCTTGTTACGTGTGATGAGGTAGTCCGCGCCGCTGCGCAGGACTCGGCCGTTCAGCGACCAGGAGCCCGAGCAGACGGCCGACAGCTCCACGGTAAAGGATGCCTCCTCGCCCACTGTGGCGGTGCTGTTCACCAGGCCGCATGTCACCTCTCCAGCAGGCTCTGGGGGGAAGGAGACCACAGAGGGAATACAGTCAAAGGGCTGCAAGAACCACAGCTGTAACACAGCTAAGAGTGACGCAGGTCTAGCATGGACTAAACATTTCCTGAATCAAGTATCATAGCATGTCATACAAATGTCAATGAGCTTGTCTGAGCAAGTTCCAATTACAAGTTTAAGCATTTGGAAAGGGGTTGGATAAATGACCTTGTGCATGTTGTTGGAGTAAATTTAGAGCAGTGTGTGTTGTGTTGGAGAATGCACAGAGTGGTAACATGGTGTGTGCGGTTTTAGAGAATACACATGGCTGTGGTGCAGTATGCATTCCATTCGTTAATTTGATGACTTTCTGTGCTAGGACAGGCAAGTGGCAACATGGTTCTGAAACTCACCAAGGAAGAAGGTTCCAGGCACCTCCAGGCTGGGGCTCTGGCCGAAGTCGTTGAGGGCGGTGATGCGGAACTGGTAGCTGGCCTCTTCAGTGAGGTTGCAGACCGTGAACTCTGTGCAGGACACGCTCACAGTGCTGTGGCACCTCACCCAGGTCTGAGCGCCCAACTTCCTCCGCTCCACAATGTAGCCCGAGATGGGTACGGGCCGGTCGGTGTCCGGGGGCGACCAGCACAGTGTCAGCGAGGAGCTGGTCTTGTTCCGCACCACAGGATCGACTGGGGGGTCTGGGGGGTGCTTTCTTGGGGCTATAGCACAGGAGGGAAATGCTGAGTCATACACCGTTGGCCAGCATATGGTGCAGTGCTTAAAGAACAGAGGGTTACGGGGTCAGGTCCGAGTTGGGTTTGAGAGTTGGACAGTGCTGCTGTAACTCACCTCAGTTGCTCCAACTAAAACAACAGCCATGTCAGTTCATTACAATTTGTGCAGTTCAGTTCTAAAACTGAACACATTATAAGCTGCCTTTGATAAGGAGATACACAAGCAAGCAAATATGCTTTGTACCCCCTGGAGGTCTGGAGGCCTTGACTTGACTATTTTTAAGGAAATGGTAATAGATATCAGCCATCATTTTTATGCTATTTGTCTGATCTGATTTATTTACATAAATTACCCAAGACGTCCCTTGCTTCTCTGTGAGACTGGTTCAGAACCCTCTTTCCTTTCAGCTTTCTAGGTCTTTGGCTCTGGCCCAGTCTCATCTCTTTTTAATCACACATTGCATGGGAATGGTAAGTATAGTTGCCTGTAACTGTACACTGGGTGCAAAGACATACCAGACTTAAACACATCCTTATCTAGGAGGCTCCTGGTGCAGACATTCCTGCAAATATCCAGGAGCCACTCCATGCTTGCAGGAATAAGGTGGGACTAATCAGATACTGTACAGGCTTGGGCTAGGCATGTAAAATAGATGTCTCTTATTTCAACACTATATACTTAGAGCATATGCACGTATGCTAGCACATGCTATACAACCTCATCAGTGTCATTAATACTGTGCACTGTGTTGCACTTGTTATGCACTACAGTAAATGTGTTGACACGTAAAGACAGCAAAGCAACCAACTATTAGCCTGAATTAAGAAGTAAAGCTCTCTCAATTGTGAATTCACACACTGCATTAACATTTTCATACCCTGCATCTAACCACTTGTGGATACTGATTTATGGATGCATCAGCCATTCTAAATTCCCAAACCAACTATCATCTGCCAAGCCTTCCAGGCCAATTACAATATCAACATTTTGTGGTCAGTGTGAATATACTGCTAAAAGGAAGGTCAACGTCAGTACTAGGAAGATTGACAGGTATGAAGAGCTTAAACCTTTGCGGGGGGAAAACATTATCTATTTTATTGTTCCATTCCTGAAGATTGAAATTCCAGTGCAGAATAGCAAGTAGGGGCTTTCCTTCTATTTCAGTCACAGGTCGATAAGAAAAGCTCTCTGAAATCTGATGCTCATCTCCCATTCATTGGTAATTTTGCTTGTCACACCCACCTCAGGGGAAAGCATAGAAACACTAAAGGAATGATAAACTAATGAAGCACATGCTATTGACTTGACAGACTATGACCAAATCTAAACTCTAAATGTTCCAGGCATTTGACATCCGTTGAATTAAATACATTTAATTCTGAACCCGGGTAACATTTCAACAAAGCTGCCATTGACTAAATTTATCCATATTATACAATAGGACCAGTGATGTGTGCATCTTTTGCCAGTGCACAATAATTTCACCATTCCCATACCCAAGAACATCAAATTAACATGCAAAAGTGTGGAAAGTGTGTGTTCCCTCACCAGTGACGGTGAACCGAGTGGATGTCTTGCAGTCCCCGGCCACGAAGGCGATCTCCCCAGAGTCTTCAGCGCGGCAGTCACGGATGGTGAGGGTGTACTGGCGGCCTGAGAACATGATGCATATGCGGGCTTCCTCCTTCAGCCTCTCGCCGTTCCTGGTCCAGTAGGCCCCCTCGCACGGCTGCTCCAGCTCAACACAGAAGATGACCGTGTCGCTCACCGGCACAACTGTCTTCCGCGGGAGCTTCTTGGTGATGTTGCCTGTGGGCCAAGGACACGGGTCAAACCGGGCCACAAACATCTAGACGCCTATCCCCCAAAGCCACACACACCAAACAGCCCAACCCTCAGAGCCACACATACCTAATGGCTTATCCTTTAGAGGCACACAAACCTAGCTGCCTGTCCACCGGAACCACACAGACCTCAACACCAGTCCACCGGAACCGCAACATCACCTCAACAAGGTGAAAACACTGGCAGAAAGTCATGTGGTTACCGGGCCCAATCTGTGGTGAGGCTGTGCATTTATACATTTTGCTTATATTTTGAATACCCTGTTCTCTCCTTACGAGAAGAAGTACAGGCACAAGAAGGGACCCAAAACTGATGGGAGGTGTGTGTTTCCAAAAATGTTGTGTTTTGTATTATTATTCAGAAAAGAAAAAGAAAGCCATAGCCTGTTTATTCAGTTTGTTTGATAACTGAAAGTATGAAATATACTTATCTAAGTTTTGACCCAATGGTTTCTACCTTTCTACCTTTGGCTGGAGGTTCTCTCTTTTTCCCACAACTTCTGTGATTAACAGTTGCAACACACTGACTTAACCAGCATACACACTGCTCCTATGTGGCCAGAGTTTGAGATCTTTATATGACAAAATCACATGTAAATTAGCTACAGTAACCAGTTAAACTCAACACCACTCAAGGAACTCTGCTCCAACTGTATGGACTATCTGACAGCAGGCCTCGGAGAGTGCGGTAGCGTGTGGTACCTAGGACGGTGAGCTCGGCCACGGTGCGGCTGCCCTCCTTCATCTCGCAGATGTAGACCGCGTCGTCGTTGGTGGTGACGTTGCGGATGGTGAGGCGGCGCAGGGTGCCCTCCTCCTCGATGCCGTACTTGGCGCTCTGCTCCAGCCGTGTCTCCTCCATGTACCAGCTGGCCTTGGTGGCAGGGACGGGCACCTCGCACGATAGCATGGCCGTCTCCTTCTCCCGCACCTCCACATCCTGCAGCTTCGTCCTGAACGGCACCTTGGGCTCTGGTGGTCAATCCAGACAAAAACAAACGGTCAATTGATCGAGCAGTCAATCCGTGTACCTGCAAATCAATCAAACAGTCAAAACAGGTCATCCAAGCATTTATGGTTGAAGGTTTAAACTGCCACTTGGCTTCAAAGAAACGTCTCTGAACAAAGTAGGTCAAATTACATTTTGCCGTCGTTATATTACTTCGTATTCGTCCTTGTTATGCCTCAGAATACAAGATACATAACACGTATTTTGTTTCCAGTGAATGTTATTTAAACTTTATTTAAAAATGTGTTGCTTTATTATGTATTTATGCTATTGTGTTTCTTGGACGATCAGACTGCGCAGTTAGGCTTTGATAAGCATTGCAGCTGCAAGGTCTCTATTAACCTTTAATATTTCCAATTGCAATAGTTACATCTGTGCGGGATTTTACAAAAATAACCGCTGTTGGTGAGAGACTGATGTACTACAGCGCAAAGAACTGTGCTAGCAGGAAATCACTAATTGTGTTTCCAAAAGTTTGTAAACAAATATTGCAGTTAAGATTGGCCAGGGCCACCCCCAGAGACAAATGTCACACCCTGTAACAGGAGACCTTCATTCCATCTGGTGGGACACTTCCCAGAGCCTATAAATTCTCCCTACAGTCCTGAAAAAATCCATATAACAAGAAGACAACATTTGCTTTGCAAAGAAAGCAAATATTTAAAGCAAGCACTGTCTTGCCTTGGGCTGTTACTTCTATTAAATACTTTGCACTCATTTTCAATGATACATACATATTGTATAAGTATAATTTTTCAGTAGCCCTCATTTTCTTCAGTCTTCTTCAGCCATCAGAGTGACAAGCTCTTCTTCAAAAGCAATATAATTATGCACCTCTTTAAGTGTTTCCAAATACTAGCCATAAACAGTTACAGCAGAAGCTCCATATATTTCTTATGGCAAATGAAGACATGGTTAGCCATATCCTCTATTTCATATTAAAAAGTGTATGAGAATCCATAACATCATTTCCCCCCTAAAGCAGGGAGTTAAACCTGACCCTGGGATCAAAGGTAAACTGAATATATGGACAGCAAAAATGTACAATGTCTTTTAAGTGTTTTCGGATTATTTTAAGACTGTCCAATTCATTCTGAAAGCCTGAACTGCACAATCACTTACAACTAAACATACTACCTTAATAGTGTTAAATGTAGCATTTCATAATGGCAAAAATATATTTTGAGAGCAAATATATTTTACTGGTGGTGATAGTAAGACAGTAAATGCACTCTGATTATTAATAACAAGATTGTTTCATGACCCAGTACAAGCATTTTGGGTTCCACACTAAAATAACCAATGCTGTCCAGTATAGTAATGACTGCTCATCAGGTTACATGAAAAGCAGTTATTTTTAACATACCTCTCCTGTAACCCAGGACAACCATGCCAAGCAATCCAAACATCACTGTTCTGAATCTAAACAGCTATTGTTATTTCACTTTCTGGGCTATACAAAGATGGCCAAGCCACATTTTTAAATAAAACCATGCACAGAAAAACACACTGTGCTCATAATGTTGATGTTTGATCTGCAACTGAACTCCATCCTGTCGAACCAATGGAAAGTCATCAAAGTTCTGCCACCAGGAAGCAAGCAACCGCTGGCCATCACACCATCTGCGAACAACTCATCATGGGCAGAAAATAGCTGAAACACGACACCACCCTCCATTCCTGCGACAACATTACACCAGGCTGGGCAAAGCCGACGTGAGAGTGTCAGGTACAGCACGTTTCCTAGTTTTGCTCTGTTTACTGTGTAAAGCTTTGGATCACATTTACTTTTTTATTCCAAGTGAACATGGAGTGAAAGCTCAAATGTTGTTGACAAACAGACCAGTTAGATCTGAACTGGCAAACTGCTTGTGGGGGCTGAAGATTGCTTATGTTTGACATGACCTTTTTATGGGACCAATTAAATATGCGTGTCTGCTTGTGTGTGTGTGTGTGTGTGTGTGTGTGCGTGTGTGTGTGTGTGTGTGTGTGTGTGTGAGAGAGAGAGAGAGAGAGCATGAAACAAGAGCCTATGTGTACAATCACAAATCATGAATGAAAATCTACATTTACCCCTGTGACTATGAAAAACTCCATTCTTTTTCATCATAAAATCTCTTCATGAACATGGCATGGCTGCATGCTGCATGAAGCCCCTCCACTTGTCTCCATCTTCGACTTGCTGCATTTTCACTCGGACAGCTACACCTAGCCCCCATCTGAGGGTTATCCTTTGAAGAGGGGCAAGCTCGACAGCAATGCCGCCCTGAATGGCCGAGAGGCTGAAGCTATATTTAAACAAATGTATGTTAGCACTAGCATACACGCAGAGGTAGGAAAGAGTTCATCTGAGTTGCTCTTGATTATCAGATTTCTGTAAACTGCCTTTGCCCTTTAGGTCTTCTATGACCCTTTCTTTATTTTCTTGGCCTTTGGAGTTAATATCTGTTTTCTGTGTGAATACATTAGAAATACTAATTACAACTGCATCAACTAACTGAACTTTCATAGTTAATTTTTGGAATTTCATGCATTAACGCAGATGAGCAGTCTCACTAAAATGTCGTAAAGAGAACTTATAAATCATGGGGCAACAGCAGCCTATCATGGCATGAGCAATTACAATCTCGACAAAGTAATTCATCAGGATGACATCGAGCCAGTTCCTCACACTACCATCTGATCAGGTTGCCAAACTGCTTCTATTAATATTTTATGAGAGAAGGCATATAAATGCAAGACGCTAACATCTTCACTACCTTCAACAATATGAACATCCCTTCATATAAATAAATGCTAATGCCAACCGAAGTGGAATAATTTAGACCTGTCTTTTGTGTACATTTGTTTATGATCATGTGCTGTCCTTTAACAACCAGTGAAATGTTTTGATGTAAAACGATAATTCAGTCAATCTGTCATTAACCTTTTTACACAGTAATGGAATTTGTATTTGAAAATCACTGAACTATTTGTAACTGTTTCTTCCACAAGGGTATATTAAGGCGATACCAGCCTGGGTTAATTAGAATATGAGCAGCAAGTAAATTGGATTTCTATAAGTGCTTAAAGCAAAATGCAGAATGCTATGGTTATCACTTGCTATTGGCTCATTAGCTGTATTGAAGGTCACCAAAGAAAGCTGAACCTGCTGCTGTGCACTGCTAGAAAAATCTCATTTAAAACAATTATGAGGATCAGCAATGGAGAACGCTTCAAAAATTAGCACCAGGGTCTCAGGTGTGCACACCTATAACAGTGTAACTGAACAATATCTTTGTGATTAGTCAGCAGTAACACGCTGAATAGTTGCGGTGATTACCAATGCCTGAAAAACAATGGGCTAAACATCTCTTTCTCTCTCTCTCTCTCTCACACACACACACACACACACACACACACACACACACACACACACACACACACACAACACACTCTGTTCTTTAATTAATTCATAAAAGCTGTAACAGTTTCAAGTAAAAAATAGATCATATCAACTAAGTTCATACCTCTTTCAAGTTACTTCTTTCAGGTTGTTATGCTTATTCCCCTGTTGGCCTCATCTACAAACTGCCAACCCACCTGATAGCTTTACCATTCACATGGCACAAAACCTAAAACAAATCTAACTATTCTGGCAGATGGATATTTCTTGTCCATGCTCTCCAAAGCACCCTTGCAACACTCTCTTAAGGAACCTCACCTTTGACGATGACCAACACTGCACTGTAGGTCTGCCCGGCCAAGTTGGAGGCATTACAGGTGTAGAGGCCATTGTCACTCTGCTTGCAGTAGAGGACTTTGAGGATGAAGTTCTCCTCCTGGTCTTCGTACATGACGTGCCTGCGGCCCTCAACAATGTTGCTCCCATCCTTCCTCCAGATGATGTGGGGCTTGGGCCGGCCGGTGACAAAGCAGCTGAGCTTGGCGTGCTTGCCTTCCGTCACTGTACATGTGCGGGTGAAGACACCTTTGGGCAGCTTCCTGGCCAGGGTGGCCATGCGGTCGTGGTCCTGGGCCAGGCTGAGCCCCAGGGTGCTCAGCCCCTCGGGGGTCTTGGAGATGGCGGAGGAGGCGGAGGAGGAGATGACCTCCGCCGCGCGATAGATGGTGATGTCCTTGCGCATCTCCTCCTTGCGCTTCTGGAGGTGGGAGAGGAGGGAGGTGCTCTTGTCTGCGTTGGCTAGGTGACGGGAGTCCTGGAGCTCCACCACCAGGGCGGCAGCGGCCTGGGAGCGGCCCGCCGAGTTCTGGGCCCGGCAGGTGTACGTGCCGCTGTCCAGGCTGCGTACGCACTTGATCCTCAGGGAGCTGCCCTCGCTGTCGGAGGTAATCTTGATGCGGTTGGACTCGCCCACGTAGCGGCCATCCTTTTCCCACTCAAAGTTGGCGTCGGGATGGGCCGAAACCCGGCACTGGAAGGTGACGTCTTCCCCAAGGCCAACCCGGGTAGAGACGGGCCTGGCCAAGAACACAGGCGCCCGCTCCGCCATCTCCGCCGGCAGGCCCACCTTGAGGGTGACGGCAGCGTACGCCTCACCAACGGGGTTCTTGGCTCGGCACATGTACTGCCCGCTGTCCTCCAGGGTCAGGTCGTAGATGGTCAAGCGGTACACGTCCCCGTCCTCCACCATCTTGAAGCGCCCCCCGGAGGTGAGCCGCAGTTTCTCTTTCTCCCAGGTGACCGCCGGCACCGGGTTGCCCACGATCGTGCAGCTGAGTGTGGCATCTCGGCCGACGCACACCGCAAAGGCCTTGGGCCGCGTCAGGAACCGCGGGGCTCCACCAAACAGGTCCTGGTCCATCTCTGGTTCCTGCCACAGAAAACACTTCACATCACTAAAAGAATTACTGTCAGGTCCCTCAGACAATGCACATTTAAACAATAAAAGAGGATCCCCATGAAATGGAAAACTCCACTGAAAAAACACAAGTTAATTCAATTAATGGTTCAATTAGGTTAAGTAATTTGCTGATACAGTAAAACCAACATAGACAGCAGACCTCCCAGAGCTGCTGCCAATATCTTTTGACCTCAGGATTTTCTCAGTTTGTTTGCTTCCATAAGTGATTAAATCACCACAATCTTTTTAAACCTCAACAAACAACATTATGGATATTTAGCTGCCTGCCTGGCTTGACACATGATGCAGCTGTTATTATTGCAACACTTGTGCCTCTTGCAGCTGGGCTTCAAAGCAATGTGCTTATGAAGCTCTTTTGAATATTACAACACTGTATATGATAGGATCTCTTGGCAGTAGTTATACACAAAAAGTGTTCTCATTGGCATTGGCCATGTATATATTTTCCATTGCACTGATATTTTTGAAGCTGTGATCTTCAGAAGTAATGACCTTCATCTTCCCATCAACACCAGCTAGACTGGCACCAATGGTAAAGGTTGTCAGGGATGAAGCTTTAGCAGTGTCTAGCGCACGGCGTAAACCGTTTCGAGTTGTGGTAGAGTTTTGGCACCAGCACTATTTGAGGCTCTCACCTTAGGTGCCCCGAGGTAGCAACACAATGTGACACAACCACAGCATTTGGACTCGCACCAGGTAACAAGAGAACGAAATGTAAAACACGGAACAAAAATGTTAAAACGACTGCTCCGGAGTTGGCCAAGCGGCCCCGTCTGTAATCCAATTATCCAATGACCTTTCTGCTGCTAAATGTGAGAGGGCTTTCGCCATCCTTGCGAAATGCAGACTGGGAGCTTGGACCCCGGTGGCCATGAGGGCTGAAGATTAGCACCTTCTAACAGGGCTGGAATCTGATGCCACCACCCCCGAGGGGAGACCAATACTCCAGGGAACCAGACTTTTCTGGATTGGTGTCAAGAGCATGACTGGAAAACACCAACACAAGGCTGTTGGTGTGGCTTTAGAATGGCAAAGCAGTAATGGAATTAGCCTTGTGATGTATTCAGGAGGTTGCAGGTTCAAATTCAACAACCGATATACCTGTAATTAAGGCATATAAACCTTGATTCAGTAAGCATTCAGCAGATAATATGCAAAAATTAATATATGCAAGCGGCCTTCACTGAGGGCATCTGCTAAAAATAAACAATATAAACACTTTACTTAGCTGGCTTTTTACCTTACTGTGCTACCTATTCACCCTATTCACCAATCAGAAGAGACATGTCAAGCCATTTCATAGCATTTATTTTACAATGTTTTACTAAGTAAAATTCATTATATAGAAGTTGAAAATATATTAGGATGAACACGGTGTAAATGTATTCTACCACACAAAGTTTATCTCCTGTCAGCTTGGTATGACCATCCTTTTATCAGTGCTAAACCTTGTTTACTCCTTTAATCTTAGTGTCATAATTCTGTTTAATCTTCTAAGTCATGTATCAATGAAGGCGCTCTTGCCTGTTAAGTATTGCCTATGTGAATATTAACTATGGAAGGTTAACTACATATATATAACTACATATAATAACTACATTCTAGGCAACCTAGATAACTCATCTGCCTCTGAGATCCTGAGTGTATGAGTTCTTCAGTCCTCTCAAGTTCTCTCTGGATAAATTTAAATGCGCATCCCCGAGGAGGTCTGATTTATGGCATTAACTTTGAGTAACACATTTATTTACGTATATTTTTATTCTACTCTAACACTGTGTTATGTAATACATTTCAATCACAGTCTGTAAGAAGAGGGAAAAAAGAATATAGTATGAATTCAAAAGTTAAAAGTAAAAAGTTGCTCAGACAAAGCACCCTAGGGTTTAGATTGCACACTGTCTTTCACATAAATGGCCATTTATTTATTCATTTATTTATTACTTTTAATGGCAATTATGCACACTTCTCTTTTTTAACCTTCATCACCAGTGTGATGTCTCTTTGTTTTACATATAAATAATACATAAAAGGAAGGATCATTTCAATTAGGTAGGTCACATTTTCTCCTCAAAAATAATTTTTCACTTTTTCTACACTATACACTATTTCTACACCATTTTGGTATGAACAAACACATCTATGCAAAGCAGATGAATATGTGCTACTTACTGAGGAGTATCCTATGTCTGTGCTCTAAGCAAAGATGTTTTCCTGTCAATATTGTTGACAGGCTGATCTATATGAGTGCCGTACTGTTTCATGTAAACGCACAGGGTAAAATGAGCAGCTGATAGCTTGACAGATACGATGTAAAGTGTTGATAGCTTTGAGCAAAGTGTGATATATGGAGGCTGGAACCCTAAAAAAATAGACGAATAGATAAATAAACAGTGAGATAAGCAAGGACTGAAACACAAAAATAAATCATGAACGAAATAAACAATTTAATATAAATTATTAGGAAATCCTTATAAAGTTATAAGGATTTAAAGTTAAGAATGAGCCATTTTAAGATGACATGAATCTGTCAATCAAACAGCACTGGGTGGTGACTTAATAGGTTTGGCTACGACAGATTGATAGTATAGTCTTTTTTGCTTTGATTTAGCACAGAACTCTAGTGTTCATCTGATCTCAGTGTCATTTAATTTAACCTAAAAGGGGGAACTGCTGCAACACTATATATATTATGCTTACATAAGTAAAGTGAAATAAATGTACTGATGAATTGCTAATGCTGCAGCCTCTAAGATTAAAAAAGACTAATTCCCATTGTTTTAACATTTAACGGCTTTCACCCCTTTGTTACCTTTTTGCTTTCACTCACAAAATGTGACAAGTTGGGTAACAGATTTCACAGCGACTAGCTAGGTTTAACCTGCAAGCTAGCTGGTTATCTTGTGGTAGCTATCTGTAAAAACACCTAATCAAAAAAAAAAACAGTATGTTGGCAAACAACAACTAAATATCATGTCAAATAATTATATCAAAAAGAAATAACTATATTTTAATGGAATGAAATACATGGCTTGAATAAATGTTGCAATATGATTTTATCTGATTACTTTCACTCCTCAAGAGCGTGCTTTCTGTCATACTTGCTTGGCCATATGACAGTGGGTGATAAAGTACCCTGAGAGATTATCTAGGAATAGATGAATGTGTCACATGTGTGACAGAATAGAAAATTAACTGATAATACAACTACATGGTAGCTGGAGGTTTGTCCACCATATTAAAATACTGAAAACTTTACTCTCTTTAATCTTTGTTCTCTTTCTAGATATGGTTCAGGTGCTGTTTGGGATGAGTAGCATTAAACCATTTTACTTCCTAAACCAGGATGATGGTGGTTTGACTTTATACTTTGTCCCTCTATATAGACATATGGAAAGACAAAAACACCGGGACTGTCTGCACCCAATTTTCAACAGTGAACAACTGAAACTGAGAAAAAGCTGTGTTATATTCAGTGAGAAATTTACTGTGCCATGCATTTTTTCATTGTCATTTTCATATTAATATAGTTTAAAGAGAGCTTTATGGAATATTTTATATTATCAACAAAAAATGGCACAAGGTACCTCCTTGTTTAAAGTTAAAACCAAACGACAGATTTTATATCCAAAAGAACATTATAAGTATTCACATAAATCCTGGGAGAAGTAATACACCTATGAGCACTATCAGCTTAACAAGCACTGTGAAGGTGTGGAAAGATCCACCCCAGGCTTTTTTTTTTCCATAGGGCCAAAAATAACTTCCAGTAATGCTCGGGAACAGGATATGACATCACATGCGCGGCATGCCTTCAAATATTCCATGATGCTTAAACTGAGCAAGAACTTACAAATGATGAAAACTGTGGATTATTTTTACTAATTGAAATTTATGATTAAAATGTATTAATTTTATTAAATTATTTTATTAAATTAATTAATTTATTAAACATTCCACCCCCTTCCCCCAAACACACATACACAAAATAAGACTTTCAAATTACATACAATATGCTAAGTATAAAGCCTATCCAGATGAAACGGCAAGTAATTCAGTGTTGGCCATTTTTTGACTCTTTCTTGTATCTCATTAGTCCTCTTGCCCTCTGTTGTGGGCAAATTAATGTTGTTAGTGCTGTCCAGAACTTAGTACTGGTAGGCCATAAGGTAAGACAGTTTCAGGCAGCTGCTGGAAGAGGTCGACATCTGAACAACCTCCAAGTAACAAGAAGTCAGCCAGAAAGACCAAGCAAGTGGCAGACATGAAACCCCTGAAATTTGGGTGTCTTCCTCATGGGATCTTGGCTAGAATTTAATTTCTCGTAAGAATTGTACTTCATTGTTTTGTGTAGGGGCCCAGTGAAGGCAAACTTCCAAGGATTTTATCTCTTGGCATTGATGTTTAAAAAAAGCATTATCTTGCTTATACTCATTACCGGTGGCCTGCAGACAGTGATAACCATCCCATTTGATCTTCTATCAGATCATTCCCAAACCAGCACACAGGTGGCGTGTGAAAATGATTTCAATCTTCTGTTTTGTAAAGTAATGTTGCTTAACACAGGCAATTTTACATTGCTATTGTGTCTGAATAGGGGTTAGTGAGTCACCTGGTGTTCTGGTAAAAACTGGTCTTTGATCTGATCCCGGGACCTCAGCCCTAATCAGTATGTAATACAGACTGCCTGGTATAGTTATGGCTGAAAGCCTTTTGGACACATCCTGATAACTTGCCTTTACGCGTTCCTGGATGGATGGGTACAGAAGACTGGTGCTAGTGCAATACAAACAGTACTTGATAAAAGCCATCGATTATATTCAGGGTTATTGAACAACCTCCAAAACACTTCCTCCAAATCAGAGAATATTTGTGTGCTCTTAATGATACCATTTCTAAACCAGGCAAAAAGGAATACCAATCCATTGTTGTCAACATAATTAATACTAATATCAATTATGACTAATATAACAATAATATAACAATCTTATTTCTTAACCAGGCATAATTATCATAATTGAGTTATTAAAGTATGTTGATGTCCTTATACACACTATGCTTTATAGGAAACTATGTGTACTGAAATGATTTAAGCATACTCAAATAAAGTAACAGTCTATCATCTTTAAACAAACACAAAAATGAATCAGTATCTAACACAATCACAGATATCTAAAACTGAAGTTATTGTTGATTAACCGTTTAGTAGAAGATCTACCTTACCGGAGGCTACCACAGAATGGTATGGTAATTCAAGGTGAGAAAACATTTCTACTTTTGTTCAAAATATGGCATAGCAATGGACGTTACATCTGGGGTGCAAGTATTGTATTTGGTTAGATTTGTTAATGTGTACAAACATTGACATTGCTGTGTAACTTTGTACTTTGCAGCTGCATTAGTAGATCCAAAAGTTGTTAAAGAAGAAATAAACAGATCTCCAAAATATAACATTTCTGAACGCTCTGCCATTGTTGAGTAATGTATTTGGGCCAACTGGTGAGCTGATCTTGATTTCATTCAAGGGCGTAGGTCCCTACCAATATTTTGGGAGGACAGAATTGTCCCTACTAATATTTGAGCGAACCCGGGCGCATTATCTTTGGAGTGAAGTCATATTAGATAATTCCGATGTACCCTCGGTTGTTGTGTCCCTACCAATGTTGAGACCAAAATTTCGCCCTTGATTTCATTGGTTATAAAATGTTTTTCCTTTATTGAGTATTTGAGCAGAGAGGCACAGTCTAAGTTTAACTGTGCATTAACAGTTAATTTTGAGCAATGTGAGTAAAGACAATTTCAAGGATTGGTTCCAGTAGCTATCTATAACCTGTCTCAAAAATGATTCAAGATGAGTCACTGTTTGTGCTGAGCAGGTTTTGCTGACCTAATTCTTCACGTTTATTAAAGTTATGATATACCAGATGCCGTAAAAACAGCATGCTTTCTACTTTTACTGTAATGCCTTTAGCTTTTTGCATATCTTGCAATTGAATACTTTTTAGACAGTTTACCTCTCAGGAATAAGATGGCATTTTACAGGAAATAAATAGATATAAACAATGTGTATACAGATAGTGCCTTGTTCTTTTTAATTTTCTCCTTCATATTCATCACACTTTCATGAGCTGAGCAGTAGTATGCCATTTGTCAGGTGTATGTGAAAGCTGAGGATTGTAGTGATTTTTTAATTTTCTGTACTAATCCACCAGAGTTCAGATTTAAAACATTACAAAGCATAAACCTGTGAAATTTTAAAGAGAACATTCTATTCTCCTTCATACTAGGCTTTTGTCAAATGAGACTACAATTTCTCTGACATTTCAAACGAATGTGTTAATGTCTAATGAATACTCTAACACCCGAGACAAGTAGCTCACAGGGGACAATTTAAGCTTCACTGGTTTAAAAATCATTAAAAGTGGATTCTTCATCAAAGCCTTAATATCCTAGAAAACAATAATATATAAGAGACCCATGGGTATGGAAGTGATTTTCCTCAGGCCTTCATCCCAGCTCAAAAAACAGGAAGAGAGAGCCCTGCGTCACGCGTGAAGTGTCAGAGCAGGTGTTTTACGTCTTGACCTGTTAGAACATTTGTCCCTAAAGCCAAGTGACCTGAATGAGGTGGACTCACAGTTTCCACTCCACGGAGCAACATAACAGCCCTATATTTGTAACATGAACACACTTGATAAAATTTCACTGCGTGAAGAAACGTTCCACAACAGAATCCCGAGAGGGATGCATATGGTCACTGTTCACACCGAACCGTGTCCCTCTCTGTCAGGCCGGTATCATAATTTCACATTCATTAATCTGTGGCTGAGTGCGGTACCGCTCAAATCACTGCATGGTGGTTTATGTGCCTTTTAACTTTACCTGAGGGTTCATGTGATACGCCGTGAGACGATGAGCAGAACTTAATCATAACCAACTGATACGTAGCCTACTGTCAACAGAGATTTTGTTACACTGAACTTTCAAGGTCCAATTTAGTGTGCTACTTGCTCGATTCATGTGCATTGGGTGGGATAATACGGATTACCAGCTACAGTACAAAAATAAATAAATAAATCCCCGCCCCCCCCAAATAAATAAATAAATAAATAAAACCTAGCGCAGCACTTTTGATTGGAAAATTCCCCTTTTAACAAAGTTCTGTTGCACAGTTATGTCCCTTTCAAAAGGATGACATTTGCCATCTTTGTCACCTCACTCCTCTGAGCTGTATCCCAAAAATAACTTCAGCTGTCCTGCCCCGTCTCGGGGTATGGCCATTTGTAGAAGCGGACGCGGATCAGCTGTTTGATAGGGCAGCAGCGCTGTACCTCTTTATCCAACATCACCGCTATTTTCTTGATTATTTACAACAGAAAGGAATGGAATTTCAAGTGCGGCATTCCAATATCACCTGCAGACAACTGCCTTTCTTACACTCCTCTAAAACGAATCCTAATTTACTGTACAATGATACGTATATATTTGACTTTACATTGTTTTACAATAAATCATATGGAATTATAGCGGCAATTATAGCGGCAATCACCAGCGTAGAATAAACCGCATTAGAGCAAATTAAGAATTTGATCTGTCAGTTAAAAAGGAATTGTTTTCGCTGAAGTTAGTTTAACAGCGAACATTTGCGTAGCCTAGTCATCCGTTCCGTCGTATTTAAATTATATACATCATGCATATCATGTTGGTTCAGCTTTCAAGTCAGTGATATCTGAAAGGTAAACTACCATCATGTAAGAACGCGTCTCACCTCTCTCACTTTAGTCCTTTCACAGGTAAAACAGATGTTTTATCATCACGAGAAAACCTGGCTTGGCAGTTCCGCAGTCATAAAGACATATCCAAGCGATTCCTTACTTCGCGCAAATCCTCAGCGACTGGCGTTAGACGCAGGTAAAAATTTCCCGAGGAAATCGTACGGCCAGGATAGCGCGATATCCCCCAGTCCCCCTGCAGCGGCTTGACTACGCTATTTTCCCTTTTCTTCTTTGGTACCGCATGATGCCAAATAGCTGACGTTCTTCTTTTCGGCGCAGCCTCCTTTCCAAAATAGCCGTGTCATTTGCAACGGCGATAGCCTGTCTGTTGGGAGCGTGTGGCTGACAGGGGACCTGCACATAACTTTTAACAAAGTGCGGGCTATCAGTTACGCATAATGTTTGACTAGATTGCGTTTAGATTACTAGATCAGTCATTTCCAAACGCACTTATATTATTTATACGCGTTACATGTAAATTGAGTGTCTGTATTACTTACATTATTGTCACGCCTTGCAAATGAATATAAATAAGACCGTTGTGCAAAATATGGGCTACGGAATAGATTTTCAAATAAAATCAAACTTAGAATAGTCTTGTCACTACTGCCTATACAGATAGATTATAGTTTTATATTTCTGTTATTCTCTTTAGAATTAGAATTCTTTGATTGCCAGGTTTACCCTGAGGCCTGCCTTTCCTCCTGCAGACTGTGCTGGAGGGAGCAGCCAACTAATTAGGTTGAATGCACTCTTTTCCACTTCTAAATCTCATCAGAACGGACTTGGCAGAGGCTGTTCAACATTACTCAGCACTGCATCCTCCACAGACGCAGGTGTGTAAATCACTGCTGGTCCTAATGTGACTCTGAGGAGATGTAGACAGAGCTCAGTTTCCACAAGAAGATTCAAAACAACAGAAGGATACTGCCCTATATGGTTCTGTATTTTCAAGCATTCGAAATTTACTGAAAATATACCTTCTTGAAATATGTCAACATGTTTACATATATTTTGAAATTTATCTGGTAATGTATTGCCATATAAATTATATATTGAGAGAAATGTGCATATATTCAAATACATGTCACACACACATACACGCAAACACACACACACACACACACACATTGTATGAATACATATGCCGTACATTTAGTTTGGTTAGCATACACTTCAACACATTCCATGCAGTGTTTAGGGGAAAGCAAGAAAAATTCCCCTTGGCAACCGTATAGACTAATTATTTAGAATACGTGTTTATTTTGCCTTTACTATTTGGTTCTTAGAGCATTAAATGTATAGACAAACATATACACCCTATATAAGAACAAGAATTACCTTCTACTGTGCTGTTCAAATACTGTTTATAATAATGTATCTATTATGCACATTTTACATGCTGTAACTTATATACTATGCACAAAGGACCTCCACCAACACTGACCCGTCAGCCTACTCACTATTACCTAGGTCCTTTTATATTTGCGGAAGTTATTTAATTTAGAAATAGACCACAGGTTAACAGAATAAAATCCCTTTTTCTGCAAACAAAATATTAACATTAACAAAACTGCATGACACTCATACAGACATATCGAACCCACAGAGAATAGTACATATAGAATACAGTAGCAGATACTACATCCAATACTTCCTTGAATAGCTTGAAATCCAATGTACTGTACAGAATTGCCTTCACATCAGAACTCCTTGAGATATACTGATGACACATACATATTTAAAATGGTAGAGGGTTCCAGACACAAATGATGACTTAGATATGGAATTGAAGAGTAGTACTTATGAAGGGAGGTGTTGGAAATCTAAGACTGCACAATATTTTTATGATTAAGAGTATCCCCTGTTAGTGTGGACCCTTGAGAATTTTCCGTTTATGTCCCTATTAGCGTTGTCGTAGCTTCACGTTCCCTTCTAACGATGCATCTGTTCCTAATCGTAATGGTGATTGCTCTGAAAAGTCGAATGCCTCTCCGGCAGCAACAGCTGAAGTGAGATCACACCAGAGCCATGAAGTGTGGCTTACAGTCTCAGGAGTGATACTTTCCACAGATTACCAGCATTGTAACTGCGAATGGGTGTGTTCACATTTTCCAGCTCGATTCCTCCGCTGTCAGATTGCTGCAGTGAATCATTCTTCCTAGAAAGCTGACTCTTAACCTCACTTAGCGCACAAATTAAAAATAAAATGAACAATGACAAATTAAACATTAAAGTAGTCCAAAACACACCATACCTCATCTAGTACAGTCTTTAGTGAGAGATCAGCAGTGAAAGTTCAAAGAGCTTAGAGAAAGGTGTTGGCCATTTCCTTATTTGCTGATTCACCTGTAGGCAGAGGTGGACACCCTGGCTTCAGAAAGTAAAAGTCCTACCATGTATTTGTTCCACCCATGCACTACACCAGCTGAATTTAATTAGCACAATTCTTCAGCCAGGTAGAGGAGATAATTAGTGAAATCACTTTGTTTAGTGAATGGCTAGAACAAATACATGGTAGGACTTTTACTTTGTGAAGCTGGGGTCTCCACCTCTGCCAGTAGGGCTCACTGATTTTTAATATTATCTGGTTTAGACAACAGCCATTGTTTGCATCTCTGAATGCATCTTAAAGCCAGGATTATCTCACTAGGGGTTGAAAATAAGTTAAAAAATGCTTCAGTTTTATCTGAAAGGAATACACATACCCATAGACCAGTGAGTATTTACTGTTACATGGATTTCTCCAATTTATCCCGCCTGCAGCTACAGTTTAAGATGGGGTATATTCATTCTGGTGCTTTTTCTGGTTCAGTGCCTGGCCCGCATCCCATTTTCAGCTCATAACAACATTTCTGACCCAAGATAAATGTACATTCACACACTTGTGTTATTGCCATTGGTTACACTGCTTTGGTCAGACACTCCCTGGCTTCCTGCTGTAAACTCAATGCTGTACCTGCTATCCCACAAACGCATCCCCAGAGGCCCCTCAAAGGCCAGGATGTCGAATGATCGTCTGAACTTCAAACGTTGTCAGTCCGACAACACAAACTGCTGGTCCCTTGGGTAGTCAATCTTTGAATTGAGGGCAGGGAATGGGAGTAAACTGGGCATGATTCAAGGATCTGGGACCAGCCAAACTATCTGTCTGCTGGTCCTGCTCTCCCTACGTGCAGCCTTCTCCATGACAACGGTAGAGGCCGGTGAGCTGACCTGCCGCTTGTTTGTGGAAACTTCAGTGGCAATCACGTCCCACCTGACCGCAGGGAACGAAATGGTCTCTTCCACCGTCTGTCTTTTCCTGGCTGCGTTTGACGGACAGCGGCAGGCCGCGGGAGCTCTTATTATAAGACTCCTGAAACCCTATCAGCCGGGTAATCCTGGAGCTATGTGGCCCGCGGTGGACAGAGGGGGGTAACTGTACTTCCCCGCGCCATCAGCCCTCTATTCTGATTTTCTCATGTCAGGCTGGGTGGAAAAATCAATTGTGTCCGCTGCCCACCCGCCATGCCAAGGGATGCAGTGAAGGCTTCGCTTTTGTCTGTTGGGATTACCAAAGGCAGGGCTGTAGGACGGTGGTGGGGGGGGGGGGGCAGGGGCAGGGGCAGGGTCATGGGAGATTGGTGGTGATGAAAGCAGGCCTGGAGATGATGTGCAGGTGGCCTTGTGTATGTGAGATGGAAACATAACTGTGAACTGGAATTACATAATTAATCACTGCCATTAACTGGGGCTACCTGTGAAATCAATGATATCTAGCATCTAGCTAGTTGTAGTACAAATTATCCATCAGAATTTTAATAGCTATCTGGCCAGTTTACTAGTGCATATAACTATTGCTGAAAAATGTTGATTTGACTGAATTAATGATATGGCTAAAAGCTCATCAGCGTGCATCTGTATTTGTTTCTTTTCACTGACTCATAAAATAATTGTGTAAATACAGGATTCTAAGCAATTTAGCATACTTAAAGCATGCTAAGCACTCTGCAATACTTAAAGCATTCTAAGTGAGCAGATACTGATTTGCATTTAGTATTATGTTTTACAGGGAAATGCAGGGAATGCAGACAAGAGCTGGGATCAATTCTCTCTCGGTCGTGTCCATCATTAGCACCACTGATGAGTGCCCGCCTGTGGCTATGTCATAACAGACCGCTGCAGAAGGCGGCAGCATTCCCACCACCCTGACTCTGCTTTCTCTCCTTTGAAACTGAAAAAGAAAAACACTGTTTTACTGCTTCTGCATTGCCTGTGTTGTGCTTGGGGGGGTGGCGTGAGACTAGCCTCTCCACTACGGCAGCCACACAGTGACTACGCCCGCTCAAATGCCAGGCAGGAGGGCGGGAGGCGATGACTGACAATATCAAAAGCTAATGGCGCGTTCATGACTCAATGCCAACGCACGCCTGTGGGACCACAGGCTGCAAAGGGATCAGGGTGTGGCGAGCGGGCGTCGAGTGGATTGTGTGCCGTGTCGTCATTCAGAGAGCACTAGAGGTATTCGGGCTACAGCGTGACACAGAGGGCCTTTATAAATCTTGTCAGATGCTCAATCAGACAGGAGACAGACCCCAATGTACGGTCAAGGTTGCTGGTCAGAATTTCTGAGCAGAGCACTGCAGGGTTCTGAGAGCATATTCTGGCTACCCTGTCTGACCCATCCAGCCCAGGAAATCAAGCAGCTGCATTTTTTGAGCCTGCAGCCTGACGTCATGCTCGAGTTCTGTGTGCCGAATCTATTTCTGCTGTCTGTTATGCTGTATTTTCACAACTACTGTGCTGCCTGAAGACTCCTCGCACAACTTCAGAGAGAGGCCTCTTTTCTGCATTTTATGATTAAGTGAAACTGAAAGACAGTTGCAGTAAGTTTTCCATTCCGTTGTTATAGGCAAATGTGTCTTCACAGTGAATGTTACATCACCCATATCAAATGAACTAATCCTAACCCTAGAATTTGAGAACATTAAAATTTTAAATTTGAGTTTAAGGATTACATAAAATGTTATGACAGAAGCAAAAAAAAAAAAAAATAAATTCTTACCCATACCTCTTGTAGAGCTGGGACAAGCATCTGTATTCTCACTGGTCTCTGAGCCACAGGTGACACCAGCTCATCCTACAACATTCAGCGGAGCTCAAGTCTGGCAATTTCAAAGGAAGAATGTTACCTACTGAGGCTTGGCGAATCCTTACCTTTGATCCCCTGTTTGGCATTCTGGAACAAAGTTCCACACCTCAGGACAGCCAAGGCCTCACCGGCGAAGCTGTACATACTGCGCTCTTTGCGATTTCCTTCATCCAGCCCAAGCCAGCCAGCAGGCCATGTTAAATGCCTTTCTCTCTCTTCTGTTGAAATGATACAAGCATGTGACTGCAATGCTTACTTTACCTGTTGTAACATGTTCCATGCAAAATCATTTGATGGTGTGTCTATTACTACCTCCCCACGACATTTTAACGTTTTACATTTTTCAGTGTCGCACTGGGCTTCCTATTATGAAAGTGTCTGCAGCAGGCAGTCAAGACCATGTGCCAGGCTTCACAGACCAAGCTTAGCATCAGCAGTGTGCTCAGAGTGGAAATAAATTTAGACAGATTGCCCCAGCCCCAGCCACACTCCATATGGTTGAAATCATTTCAGCACTGCTGTCAAGTCTACACCAGCTTGTCTCTTCATCAATGACGAAGCTGAAAATATACCGTCTCCTAAACGTCTAGCTTGTGCTCTGCCTTTATTCTTTCTGCCAATTCTGCCTGAAAACCAGTCTGTCACAATGGATTGTCAATTATCCAGAGAGGAGTTAGTCAGCATTGTTACGTACCCTGCAGAGCAAGCTATCGCCTTGATGACTTTGTGCAGCGTGCCCGGGTGCTTGTGTATCTATACTCTCAGCAACTGCAATTATAAAAGCATGCCGGTCAGCAGGTGCTGTTGAAGCGTGCCGGCATCCTTGTGCTACGCGTGACACCTAGGGCGACCGAGGGTGCCTCTCTCCCTTTGAATTTAGATTAGAGCGGGTATTATTGTTGGTGCAAAGACTCAGTAAAAATAGCTCCGAATTCCTTTAAGCCAGGCTTTGTGGGGATGCGCGGCTGAATGTGTATGTATGTGGAAAGAGAGAGCAGAGGGCTAATCGCTGCAGCTGAACACTTGCCTTCCCGTGTTAGACGGGAAGACTTAATTAGTGCAAATTGTCATGTCACAGAGGCGGCATGCTACCCTACCAGCAGACTCGCTATGAAGTGTCTGTTTATTTTAACATTTTTTAAAAAATATATTCAAATTGCCATGGATGCAGCTCCAAATATGTTTCCACATCCCCGGAAGAAAAAACGCCAGGTCACTTCTCCCAAAGAAAACGACATTTTAATAACATTAGTAAAATTTTGATTAGAGTTGTTCGGAACAGAAGGATTCATAAAAAGTGTTACCACAAAGTAAATAAAAATTGATACTTAAAATATACAGTACAAAGTATAAAGTAGTCTATTGATAAAACACGGTAATAGTGAGGTAGCTAAAAAAAAGAACCAAAATTTAACTGTCAAACCTACTGGAGTATGAGCTAAGTAATGAAATTTCAGGCACACCAAGGCTGGAAGCAAACATCAGGGATCAGTTCACCTGAAACTGAAGTATGAACAAGGTCAATTAATTTAGTAAACTGATTGCACGCTATTTACTTTGTGCTGGGTGCAATCACATGATTAAAACAGTACCAACAACCAGACTGTAACTGTGGTTCACTGTACCTTGTTTTGGGTGAGGGTCACTGTTTCACTGTCACAGAGCTGTTGGTGTGGAGGACAGCTCCATCCCTCTGGGACCACTTTTGCCACCCCCACAAAGACTTTTGACCTGGATTTGCAAAACAGAGTCTCCCCATGTCTATGTATGGCCACCGACTGGCACAGCGTAACAGGGGAGGAATTTCCCTGTGGAAGACACTCCAAATCCAGTCTGTTGGTTCACTGTTGAGATAAGGGGTCTAACTCTCCAGTACGCTCAGGCTGACAGGATACTTAAAGGCTTTTATATGCATCAATTCAATGTCACAAATTATACAAATGAACAGCCACTCTTGAAATACCACAGGGTAAAAAGGGGTATGTAAACTGTTGTCACAACACACTTGAGTAGAAGTTCACTGGCATTGTGATACCCCTAAAACAAGTGCTTGACAATTAATTTGAACCACCCTGAACAATTAGTTCAATCATGATCAATCAAAATGGTTCTTAGTCACCTGAATATACCCCTATCAAAGGCATGTTTCTTTAAAATACATTGGATTGAGTTAGCTTCATCAATTTGCATTTGAGATTTAAAACAAATTATACAATACCTTAAGATATATACCAATGATGCTGGTCCTCCACACACACACACACACACACACACAGACACAGAGAGAGAGAGAGAGAGAGAGAGAGAGAGAGAGAGAGAGAGAGAGAGAGAGAGAGAGAGAGAGAGAGAGAGAGAGAGAGAGAGAGAGAGAGAGAGAGAGAGAGAGAGAGAGAGGGAGAGGGAGAGGGAGAGGGAGAGGGAGAGAGAGAGAGATATCATGCTATCAGGGGCATGGAAGGAATGTGGAGGGAATGAACTGTGGATAGAAAACATTATCCTCTCCAAGTAACATCCTATGTCCCATGTCCCCATATCATTTAATATATGAATGGATCAAGATGCTCAACACAAGTCATTCCCTCAATATATAGTATATTATATATACACATATTAAACCTCAAAATAAGCCAAACGAAAATTACTATAGTTTTAAGACCAACTTTGTCTCATACCCAAGAATGCATTTTCCATTTGAAAAGATGGAGAAAGGTGGAGGGTGCACAGACAACAGAACAGAACTTTCAAGTAATACTTTTTTATTTCGTTATTTTTGTCAGTAATGTGCTAAATCGTCTTGAACATCTTTAACCAAGTTTCTTAATATCCAATGCATCTCTGCAATACAACAAAATTAAAAAAACAAAGCAACACAAAAAAAAAATCAGCACTTGAAATCAACTTGTGGACCACCACACTGGCTTCATACATTGGACAGGTGAGACTGATACAGCACCGTAACAAAAATAAATCACCACAACTGAATTAAAGCTCATTTAAAAGAATAAAATGGGCACAGTTTCTAATGATGCGCAAGGCTACATGCAGATGTGGGGACTGCCATCTAATGAGTTCAATATCTTAATCAGTATCTCACTAAAAATAAAGGTTTAGTAAGACGATTTTAAGACGTTATCCTTGCTTTTTTCAGATCTTTTTTTATTTAAATTTTAAGTTTTTTTTAGAACACCTACAAATTTTATCTTCACCACGTCACAATCTTATACACATTATAGTGGTTTAGAATGGTGGTACTGTTCAAATATGAAACCTCAATTAACCATGTGGATGTATTCTAAATGTATCCCTATCAATTTAGTATTTTCCAAAAATGACCATTAACACTCAGTATTCATTCATATATATTTTTGGATAACGCAGGTGGAAATTTATTATCAACAAATACAATTTACCAAAATGGGAACACTTCAATTGGCAATAAGCAACTGTACTGTAAATTAATGACTGCCATTAAGCAGAAACCTTGCACATCATCAGAATTTGACTTTTATTCTAATACACATTACTACAATATATTCAGTGTTCCAAAGCCATTAACTTCACTAACACAGTACACATAGCTGAATTACTCCAGTATGCTTTCCCACATCACCAATACTGACAATAGGCCACAGTACTGTGCTGTCCTGATCTCAACAGGAAACCTATATTAAACATACATTAATAAAAGCAAAAAAGTATCAAAAAAATATCAAAAATTATTCTAAGACTGTCACTGTCCAATGTCCATGTCTAGAAAACAAAGTGTGTGAACTGTAATGAAATGAAACACTAATGAATTTCTGCAAATTAGGGACAATTAGCCGACCATTTCATCTGTACAAGTTACACAGTTAACAGAGGTGAACATGATTCAAAATAAACATGAGGAATTTAATAATCTATGTCTGCTTGTGGTAACATGCAGTGCTTTCTTCCAACAATGTTCTTCCAATACATCTCAGGGGGAGAAGGAAGCATTATGGTAAATGTATACAGAATGTTAACTGACTGAATATATAATATGTAATTATGTAACTGCAAAAGGTTAACTGACTATAAACAAAACAAACTGATTCTAAAGACAAGAAAACTTCTTTAGATTAGATAATTTTGTACTTTGAGTACAAACGACAATTGAACCCTGCGGCCATGGTCTCCTTGAAAACAACAGTGCCTCACTCAACATTCCCTATGGCCCAAAGACACTTTATTAAAAAAAACTGCATTTCAGGCTCTTACACTTACTAACATCTAAACTGTGGGGTTTGGCACCTCAATGCACTTAAGCACAACCGTACAGGTGAAAATGTTTACATGACAACTGGTGGATGACAACTTAAGACCAAACTGTCTACAGCCATGTAACAATTACATTGTAAAGTCATACAGTACTTACAACACGCTCGATGATTTGAAGTAACGAAAACCACAATGTAACCATTGCTTTGCAAACTTGAAACGTGGCACAAAAAAAAAAAAGAAAAATTACATTTAATATCTTTTCTCATCATTTTCAAACGAATTTTCTAAGACATTCTACTCAAGGTGTAAGACACCATGAAACAGTCCCAAACAGCAGAATCCCAATTTCCTGTGTGCGACACAGTGGTCCACAGTTGGTGGAATGCGAATGACAAAAAATTGCTCACAGGTTCATCTGTTTACTCTGCCCTCTACTGGTCACAGTGTGAAAGTTCTTTACCATTTCACATAAAAAACACAATGCATTTCTTTAGACTTAGTTTGTAATTGATTTCCCTTTCTTGTAATGAAGCATAGTATGTGCAAAGGCTTTTTGACCAACATATTCCTGCAGCAAGAAGCTGGGTAAGAATAAACTAAACTAAAGCACCCAACGCCATAAAAATCTCTAAATAATCATGTCATTGTTTAATCCAACACTGGACAAAAATTACGTACAAACTAGTCAAGATTCTGTTACCATTTCTTTTGTAAATATTATTGCATAAATACATTCCATGCCAGTTTTATATTTGCCATTAAATGTTGATTATCCTGATAAAATTACTATCTGTTAAAGGGTTGCCAGGTCAGGGCTCTACAAAACATTATCCTCAAAGCTTGGTCTTATGTGGAGAGCTGGGTTACTGAGGTCGCAATACTTTTACTCAAGACTATTGAGAACAAAAGCACTGCTTCTGTCTAAGAGCACAAGTAATTTATAAATGGGAAAATTTACTATCATTCCTTTGACTTCATGTGCTCAACCACGAGTCATGCATTTCTGTAAAGGCATATTCCAACGGTCTCACCATTTTCCCATCAAACCTTAAGTCTTCCATGTGACTAAGCAGGTTGCCGACCATCACACTTCTCTTACATGCAACAGAACCATCACAACAGCTGCTCCTTGCACTGACATCCACTTATTTTCACATTTATTTATACATATGGTACCCCTGCGACTGACCACACCCAAATACTCATAACTGCAAGGAGGGGCCATAAACAGCAAACCACATTTTCACTGGAAACCTGCACTGGCCAATATCTTGCTCATGGTGAAAACATGGCAAACAGTTACATCCGTTGCACATTTCAATACAAACACAACAGCATAAACTTACATGCCTCCAAGTACAACTGAATGAAAAGCCCCAGCCTTAATTCATTGCCCATTAGTATGACAGCAGTACAAAATACTGGAACAATGAAACCACCTGAATGGGAAAATACTCAGACCTGAGCCATCACACAGTGAACATGACCTTTTTAAAGCAGACCTTGAAGGGCACCATATTGCTTACCATGATACAGTTACATTCAGCATAACTTTGTGATCCAATCTCATGAGTAAACAGCTTTAATAAAGCAAACAGTGAAGAAAAGGTTCTGAGAAGGAAAGCGTTTTTCCTTATACCAGTTTATTCATCCAAAAAAAGAAGTTTAAGAATCCCCAAAAAACAAACATGCACAACAGAAGTCACTTGCCAGACATCCGGTCACACAGAACAGTACTCGTGTTGTTTGTTTGACCACTGACCGCAGCAACCCCAATGCTTGCTGCAATACCACATGCACTTAGATAAGCTGCATTAAACTTATTAAAAAAATAATAACAGAACTAAACATGCTACATACTGTCAATAGTTTTCCCAAACACACACCAAACTGGTGTACTATGTAAAACACAAATTAAAACAGCAACCATTTTATATTAAATAGAAAATATATTAACATAAAGGCAAAAAGTGTAAAGTGTAGTGTCCACGCAGTTATTTAACATTTTGGAAACACTATTAAAAGGCACATATACCATATAAGAAGATGCATTCAAAACCAATGCACTCAAACAAAATCTTGTTTAATCGCAAGTACCAAAAGACATGCTGACACTCACACGCAGATGTAGACGCAGACACAGACACAAACGCAGACGTAGACAGACAGACAGACACAGACAGACACACAGACAAACGCAGACAGACGCACTCCTGATTTATGTGACTCACATACCCAAAACATTCATCTACATAAAAACATTTTAAAAGTCAATGTAAACAAAGTCTAACTTTAAACGCATCCACAAAATCAACGTTATATATGGAACTTAGTAGTGCATTAACCAAACTGTAAAAAACAAATACTACTTTGACACACAAAGAGCCTTCATCACTGTTTGTTTAGATCAAATCATACAACCAAACCTTTATAACCCAGTTTGAACAAAGGCAATTGAAACAGGAAATTAATCCACTACACGCAGTCTCAACAATTTATAACCATATTTGTTTCATTTATATATAATCTACAAATAAGGAAGTCAATCCTGGAAACTAAGACAAAACATAGCAGTAGTTTTGCATTGTAATGAAATGTTGGAGGCTAACAAAAATGTCATTCATGCAGATTTACATGGTGTTGAATGGTACTTAAAGTCAACATGATATTAACTTTAAAATGCTGATTATATATAAATAGAACAGAATGAACAACAATCTTGTAAATTGAAATTGGAGTTGGGTTGAATGTTTTAAGCTTGATTATTAGTGTCAGAATTTCTTCCTGAAGACCTTCATCTACGGTGAAAATGAGGTAGATAAGAATCTACTTACAGTACTATAATAAACATGTTTAATGTCACACACAATGATCTGCAAACATGCTAGTCATTAGTGTAATTAAAGGCCAGATAACATGCGAAGTCCTGTCACTGACCAATACCAAATTGCTGGATCCTGTTTGGCTTTGCAGATGGTAACCTCAAACCAAAATAATGTCAGGATGATTTTTTTCTTCATAATGAACTGCTCTCTTTGCTCTGATCATGGTCATATGCTAATTCATGTGGGTCCATGAAGGATGCACTTTCATTGGCTGCTTCCATGATCAGAAAAGTCAACAGCTCAATCTGTAGGCAAGATTCATTCACTAATGGTGAATGGGCAAATGTGTCACTGAAAAAAAGTGCTTTTCTCTGAATTATAGTGGTTATTTAAGCACAGTGATGACAAGTGGGCTTTTGCCTTTGTGAAATATGTCTGACTGTTTCATCCCATCTTCACACAAGACTGATTTCCTGAATCAACACCTCAGCATTATTTAAGTTGGTTAAAATGAGGCAAGACTTCTTTCAAGCCCTACCATAAACTGCATTTAACACTACAAATATTACACATTTGAGATTGCTTAAATTACAAGTAGTAAACGTATAGCAACATTATTCAAAACAAAAGTATAAATGAAACTACTGTTAAAGTGTTAAAATACAATATTGTGAAATGTGTGAGGAACCTTTTTTGTGATTATTTTCTACATTCAAATCGTGTAGTTTAAGACATACAAACTTAGTGATTGTCTAAGCCATTGTACAAAGACTGTTTGGTTAGCTTCATATACTGCTACAGCTGAATATGTCACAAACAGGTAATGCAATCAATTATTAAACAAATGATAATAGCTTTGGTAACTTAGTATAGTTAGGTTTCTGAAAACTCCTTGCACACGTAACCCAAAAACCACTTCTTACATAAACATTTCCTGAGTAAATAGTTCAATCTGGTCTATAGGAAACTGATAAACGAAATCCATTAAATGCTATATTAAACAATTAAACACAATCTCAATTATTAAAATAAATATGGAACATTTCTGGATATTTCTTCAACATAATGTAATAAAATATAGATTTAAGTGCTTACCAAGTCATATAATTGTTTTTTTTCTTAACTCACTAAAAAGGTATTAGTAAGTCAAAGTACTAATCCTGAGAATAAACTTCATTGTCATCTAAAATAATACAACATAAAAGTCAATAAAACCCCTGTGTTACATGTTACATGCACATACTGGCAGCTACTTGCTATTTCTGCTTCAAAGACAATTCTTTTGTAGGATATTTACACTATGAATGGTACAATGTTTTACCTTTTTGGACCATGAAATAAAAACACTCCACAGAATACGACAAATATCCTTGCTAAAACTGAAAAGAAATCAAAATTTGGAGATGTTCTGTTGCTGTTGGGCATTCACAACAACCTTGGAATGGTACCAAGATGCACACTGAAAAACAAATTGTTTTAACCTAAAACAGAAATTTGCCCAGTATGTACATTCAGTTCCAAACCACTTATTTTTGGCACGTAACAGTGGTGTGAGCACAGACTGAAGGTGGGGCCAAATTTAGATTAGTCTTTACCACTGGGCATCTAGAGCTTATGAACTACAGTAAATTAAGAGGGACAGGGGTGAATGGCCAGCGTCTACTGCACAGTAACAATGACATAGTACATAAAACAAAAAGTGAAAAAAGACCAAAACAAGTGCACCAGATAAACGAGTGGCTACGAAATGCACACAAGTATTACACACTTAAAGAAGGAATGGCTCCACCAGCCAAGTGTCAAACATTCAAATGAGAAATGTAATTCATTCACAGAACGTCAAATGAAACAATACTTTTCACAAAATGAAACTGGCCAAAATCCATTTTCGTGCTGATAATCGTTAACATGAACACAACAACAGGTCATCCGTTTACCCCCTTTACCTAATTAGTAAGACTTGTATGGGTATGCTCCCAGGTTACCTCGCTTCGGAAGTAACCCGGCAGACTCAATCCGCTGTCCTCACTGCTCGTCGGTGGCCCTGTTCTCCCGCTCGGCTTTGTCGCTCTCGTCTCCCGGCTGGCCCGTCGGCGGTTTGGTTTTGCCGCCCACCGGGTCCTGCACCTCACCCTCCCCCGGGTCGCACAGCTCCAGCAGGGCCCGCTCCAGCTCCGCCTGCCGCACCGGGACGCCCGCGGCGCTTTTCGGGAGGGTCATCTGCAGGGCGCACCACAGGGCCGTGCGAGCCTTCCTGGTCAGCGTCACCAGCTCCTTAATGGCCGCTGCAAGGGCCAGCACATCTGCAATGACATCACAGCCGCACCCAAAAGAGATTCAGAGCACCGATAAACAGGAAGGGGTTAACACTGCTAACTCTTTAATGGCAGTTGCCAGGGCAACTACAAAGACATCACAGACACAGCTAAACAGATGCAGAGCACTGGGAAACTGTCCAGGTCAACATGTGAAGACATCGCAGCCCAATCTAAATGGATATATAACACTGTTAGCTTGTGTGGGCTTTCCTTTCCTGAATGTCCCTGGCTTTCCTGGTGATCCAATGCACATACAGTTATTCTTTTCTGTAAGAATAGGCTCACGTGACTGGTTATCCAAAGCAGCATTTATTCCATTCACTTCCTACATTTGAGAAGCTCTCTTACTTACCAAAGTCAAGTTTACACGAGAGCTTTAATGTCATTTCTTATTTATTTTCATGACTCATATCTGTTAATAACCATTTGCATTACTAGTTTTCAAGTAAGAATTCTATTCTGTTCTATCATTATGCTTTTTTCATGTCAAAAGGTGGTAACGTCAAAACAAAAATGTCAATGAATCGCTGTGTTAAACTGCAGAAAACAGTTCAATCAGACAGAGCCTAGTCTTGCATTTGTAATAGAAAACACTAACTGAATGTATCTGCAGTGAAAATCAGTCGCAATTACTTTAAAATGATGATAATCAAATTAATCAATTGGAATATATTACTGTACCAGCCATGGTATGACATATTGGGTGAGACTACTATACTCTCCACCAGGAATAGCCCTGCAAATCTTCAATGTTATAATGTGCTGAATCATGGAGGTCTCCTATTCTTCCAGTCACCTAAAAACTTAGCAGAAATAAGCAGGGATCAGCATCTCCTGTGTGCTCCTGCAGCAGCTAGGATGCTACCAGCTATTTAAAGGAGTGGCTTACTTTGGGACCGCGGTGCTGTACCTTTGTCATCGCTGTATCTTGGCGCCCCCTGCCTGTGGCGATTGGTGGTGTTGACAATCTCATCCTTGCGGCGCTGCTGGGTAAAGTGGATGGCTTCTAGGTACCGGTCCAGAGTGGTGATGATGTTGGCATGGACTGGTGCACTACGCAGACGCTCCATCTTCCCAACCAGTGCCAGAACCTGTGGATAAGAACCGGTATACAATACATTTAACACAATTAATACAATAAGGTATTCTTTTGTACAGGCAACAAGAGTGTTTTTTTTCTCTTTGCAGGTCACACACATTTTACAAACACATTTTCTGTGATATCTAGTGCAATATTATAGAATCACTTTACAAATGCGGGATGCCACATTTCTAATGAAATAAATGATCTACTTCAGTTGTTAATAATGAGCTGACAAGTGCCAAGGTTTTCCAAGTTAAATAACTTCCCATTTCTGTTGATACTACTTACCCTAGCCTGCTCTCTCAGCTGGTCCACAATCAAGCGATCAACTCTGGAAGGATTCGCAGGGAGGCATGGAATGGGGGTGTTGTTGGAGCTTGTAACCCTCTTGCCAGGAAAGTTTCTGGCTAGATTGGCTTCAGTCTAATAAAGCCATGAAGTAGAGAGCTCAAGTTAACAGAGGTGAAAAGAGTAGACATCTACAACCGTTCTTAAGCTTAGTTGGGGAACCAGGCAAACGCAAGCAAAACCAAGTAAAACACCAATCATCAATCGTCATTACACTATTACATTATCATTTAGCAGATGCTCTTATCCAAAGTGACTTACATATGTTACAATTTTTACATGTAATCCATTTATATAGCTGGATATTTAGGAAATTGTGGGTTAAGTGCCTTGCCCAAAAGCAGTGCAGTCCAGCCAGGAATCGAACCAGCAGCCTTCTGGCTACAAGCCTTGCTTCTTACCACTATGCTACACTACCACCCATCATCAGACCTTACCTTCTTCCTCTCCTTCTCCAAGGTTCTCCACTGCTCGTAGCACAGCTCCAGCTGCACGTGGAGCTCGCTGGCGGGGCCGCTGCGGTTCCTCATAGGCCTGTACTTATTAAAGGGAGGGGGGAAGCCAAAGTAAGGCGGAGGCATGTCGGCGTTGAGCAGCTCGTTGACGAAAGGGCTGAGGTGGCTGAAGTCCTCGCTCTGGAGCAGGTCCATGAGGTCGGGGAAGGGGAAGCCAGACTGAGGCAGGGGGAAGCCACTGCCCGCCACCCCCGAGTTTCCTCGGTGCAGGCCAAAGTGGGACGGGCTCGGCTTTTGCTTCAGGTCTGCCATCATGAGCTGGAAGGGAGGCAGAAACTGAGTCGAGTTGAAGTTAGAAACGCTGCTTCTGTCTTGGTCCTGTTTGCGCCAGTAGTTGTTGTTGCTGCTGCTGTGCAGGTGCTGGTTGGAGCCTCCGTACAAACCGGGTTGAGGAAACCAGTTGTCGTTTTTCCTCGTCGCCTTGCCGTCGTCGCGGCCATCTGGGCTGTGCTTGGTCCGGTTGCGGAAATACTTGTCAGGACCCTCGGCTGCACCTCCCCAGCCGCCTGGGTAGCCCCGCTGGTTGTTGGTGACAGTGAGCTGACAGTGGTTGTCCTTGGTTACTGTCGGGTCCAGTCTGGAATGGCTGCCGGACATACGCAGATTTGCAATTCCAGGAGGTACTCCACGGGGCCAAGCACCAGGACGACCTTCTCCGGGCTTGGATCTCCGGTCCTGCCATCCCCCTGGTGAGACTGGGGAGGAGTGGGAGCGGTACGGAGGCTGGGGGCTGGGGGCCAGCAGGTGGCTGGCAGGGTTTCCATTTGGTGAGAAGTTTGTCAAACCTGACAAGGACACCCGAGGGCTGTGGGCAGGGCTGCTCTTCCTCCCATTCTGCAAGCCAGGCTTCCACGAAGTGCTCAACAAATCACCTTCAGACCAGGCAGGCCCACATTTTCCTGCTTGCACGTAACTCCCGCTTCGGAGCTCTGAGGTGCAGGCTTGGGTGAAATCGCAAGGCAAATCTGCAGAACTCATCTGACTTTGATCATAGGGTTTTCTGTTTGGCTGATAGCCATTTTGAAGACTAGGACCTCCAAGTTCACCTGTCTTCCAACTTCTCCCATTCACCTTTCCATGCTTCTCACCATAGTAATTCTGGGAGGGGGAGAATGCCTTTCGTTGAGGTTGGTGGACGTGGTACTCCTCAAAGCCTCTGAAAGGGTGTTGCCTCTGCTGTGCTGTCTGAGGCCATTTATCTCTCTCAGATGGGCTATCTGAGCCACATGGCAACCTTGTTTGCTCCGCAGAACTACTACATTTTAAGAATTTATCTCTGGCTTGCTCCATTAAGAACTCCTTCTGCATTTGTGTGTTGTTGCTATTACTGCGGTTATGAAATGCATACATGCCGAACTCACCCGGTAACTTCTGAAAGCTCCCACTGTGAACCTCTGTACTGCCATCTTGCAAGCAAGGATCACACTCACTTTTGTTGAAACCAAAGTCTTCCCTGTGGCCAAAGGAGTTTCCTTTTACCATGACATGCTGATTGTAAGAGCTGTCAGTGAACTGCGCAGAGTCAAGGATGGACAAATCTGGCTCCTTTTTACCGCTGAGAAGCCAGGAGTCCATAAGGTCCAAGCCTTGGAAACCTTGGTAAAGGCTTTCCATCTGATTGCCATCTATGTTCTGAAAAGCATCCTGATAAAAGCTATTCACATCGATCTCATCCGAGGAGCCATTTCCACCTAGCACCATCTTCCCATCTTGGCTGATTTGGTCACTGTCTGCAGGCCATACTGGAAACAACTTTGAGGATGAATTCCTGTGCAGAAACATTATTTGCAATTTCTTCAAGTTACAAACGCAATTAATGTAAAAAATTACAACAATAATGAAAGAGTTATGTACTTCCATAATTAATTTCAGAGTAAGCATAACAGCATAGAATTGTTACAGCATGCAAAAAACGTAACTACAAAAACTTTTTTAAGTAGTGGAAAAGTGCCAATGGGCCCCCTCTCTTAAAAACATACCAATCTGCAAGATGTTCAGCATTTGGTTCTTCAAGGATACTGGAGACCATTCCAAAAACATCTGGACCATTACCAGAATAAGGCTGGTTGACCTGATGCCTAAAAAAACAATGACATTCAAAAGTTAATAATTTATACAAATTCTGACTTGAAAACATGCCATATAGACATTTTCAAAAGTAAAAACTGCTAACCATTTAAGGTAGAAACATATAATGCCCATCCCAGCTGTGTAAGAAGGATGTGCACATCCTATAAATTGCTAAAAATACAATATTCTCCTTCCTCATATATGTAAACAAATCAACTTGCTCGGTGCCCATGCAGCATGATTTTAACGATTCAACTGTTCACATGTGCTGGGAACTGACAAAGACAGAACCTGGAGGCACACAAATAGCTCTCACAAATGCATCTATGTATAAACACTGTTCTGCATTCTTCATCTCCGTGTGAATTTAAGTATTTTCCATTGCCATGATCTAGCAGATGTCCAGTGAAAAAACAGCGTAAACGTAGGTAATTGTGAAACATAAATTGCCATTTTTACCATGTTTAAGGTTATTCCGAATGATCGTTAGCTAGCTATAGCTATAGAAAATTGTAGCAACAACGTACATTTTTAATATTAATGCATAATACATTATTAATGTCAATAACTATAGAGGCAAACATGACAAAAAAAACATTGATTTTCCATTTCACTGCTTCAGTCCTAAAAGGTACAACAGTGATAAAAGCAAAAAAAAAAAAAAACGAATTTAACCTGCTTCTGCTTGTCTGTTAACAAGCGTATAACCGTAATCAAACAGTGGTCTTCCATAAGTACCTGCCAGTGGAGACGCATGTTAAAAGCAGACCGATTGATTCAGTTCAAACTCTTTGACTAAAACCAGAGGCAACATTTACAAGATCAAAGTCAGGATTCACCAAGTATAAGGCTTTTATTCTGTCTGGCTCAAGCTTGCCTGCTGGACTTTCATAAGGTCCACAGCCTTCAGTGCACCATGCATACTTCATTTACAGCGCTCTCATTCACTGCCTTCCATGCCCATTTGTTACCTGGACAAACTGCCATCTGGAAAGGTGGCAGAGGGCTTGACATCGTCAGTGAATGCTGACCAGGTGCCGTACAGCAGAGCCGGGTCCAGGGCTGAGGCTGCATTTCCGCTGAACACTGAAGAGGGCAGAAGCTGGGTGTCCATGCTTTCCTTCTTCAAACTTATCTTCTAGTGGCGGTGTGAGACATAGGTGATGAGGACAGAGGCAGATAATACAATGTAATTTAACAAATGGCAGTAATAATCTACAGCAAACACTTCAACTTCCACCGTGTATACATATAATTTGTATAATTTGACCTCTCATCGTTTTAATCCGAGTAACTCCCAGAATTGCTCGACTCCAGGAGAAACCGTTGCATTGTCTATTTTGAAATGTATGAATAGTAATGTTCCATATTAATTAAAAGTATTAAAATTCATATTTCAAAAACAGCATGTTTATTGTCGTCATTTTATGTAAAACACCACGCGTCCAACATGAACAAATGCATGCATATAACTATGCGAAAATGTGAGATTTTAAGGCCAAAATCTTAATTGCACTAGCTAATTACTCACTGTTACCGCGTCATGTTTTGCCCACGTCACACTGACGTAAATTTACGACAGTGCAAATTTTAATGGTAAATCAAAATATCAAACGGACATTATGTTAGCTTACCTAACACAATATGATCAAAGTTTGCCTATACCTTTACAACACCTCTTGCATGATGCCGCTTAACTTAAGACAATGCCAACTCGTATGCTAGGCAATGCCTATCCCCCCTCCCTTCCTCACGGATGTTCCAGACGGTGTTGTTTGCAATCAGCATTGGCCAACAAACGTTAGTTACGTTAACGTTAGCGTATTTGCTAAATATTCATCCTGTTCCAATGCTAACATAGCTTAGATACACTTTTAATATGATCTATTCAATGTTTAATGTGCGGCAGGATATTTCACGTAACCTAGGTAACTAAAGGAATTCAGGTAAAGCACATCGAAGGTACCTTGTTATAATAGCCAGTTTGCCACGTAACTTTAACGTTACCAAGGCAACTAAATTAACTTAAATTAGTTTAAATTAGTGTCCTTTTCTCAGACTTTCAACCCTAACGTTAGCTGTAAATATCCTTTCCAAACACTGTCACGGGAACGGTATATTTATGGACGTCTGTGCAGTCATTGACGAATTCACACACAAATTTTGGATAGCATACCTAGCCTAGTATGTTAAACTATCTAAAGCGCATATTAATAAAAATAAGACAAAGATAGCTAAGATTAACCTTACCTTGCTACCTCGAACACAGCAACCTAAACTAACAAGCTAACATTAGCTTGCTAACTAGCACATCTCAACTTTCAGTCACCACTTAACTAACTTAACTGGTACAAGTACATGAGCTCACCTCAGCTAACAGTAGCTAGCTGAAATAACGTAACTCCAAGTGCTGAATACGGCTACTGGTAACTTTAGCTATTTAGCTAAAGGGCAAGATGATTAACGTTGCATTCTGTAGAAGTTAGCACTAGCGATGGAAATCAAGGGACTTGAATGACAACCTGTTGATAGTATGTGTTAGCTAACACATACTGTCTGTGTACCTAGCTTGCTGGTTAGCAACTCATCTAACGTCATACTACAACTACGATACAACTCCTGCAACTACCTAGCAAACATAATTTGCTGAGAATTACTAACGAGTCAGCTAATTGATTTGCTGGCGGATATGAAATATGGCATGTGCGACTATCATTTAAAGTGCTTCGCTCTTCATGGTTATTGCTCCTATTAGCCAGCTAGCCAGCTAACGTTACGTGTGCAATCAAAACACTGCAGTCAGCCCAGCCTCCCACGCCTTGACGAACTAATTTTTGGCAAGCGCCCGCTAGCAAAATCCCTGATATAGCTGCCCACACTCGATTTGTCAGTATGCAATAATATTTTCGCTATCAAACGTTTCCTACATTGATGTCACTGCAGCGGATTTTGCTCAATAGTTCATGTTCAGTTAGAACCCGCATATCAGCAGGACAACTTGATAAGATAACTATACAAGACTAACGTTTGCTTCCTAACAACCACACAAAGCCGTGGCGATGCAGCTAGCTAGGTAGGTCGTAGACAGCGTCATTTGTTGTTGCAAGTGCTCGCGATTTCGTAACAAGAAGCAAATGCTGCAGTGCTCGTTTCAGAAAACATGCCATAGCGTCCCTTTGGTTAACAAGCTAACTATCTTAGTTTACGCTCCAGTCCACAACTGACCTGCATGAGATTGCACCTTGTTCGGATCACAAACCATTCCTTTTCCTTCTATTAGAAGTACGTGCTGCTGTTTTGCGTAATTTTAGGTTCAATGCACAGCTTACGTATCTTCCTCAGGCGCCATTTGTTCAGCAATCTTTCCGAACTGTTCACGCAGGAAACGCATTTCCACGCATCGATGACATCATTGGAGGGTGACGATTTTTAGAAGCTGGGAAAAGCACTACTGGCAGCTACACTTCGTTCGAAATGTGATGATTATGGTTGATGGACAAACATAAAGGAACTTAATACATACTTCGGACACATGTGCCATCTTCCTTTACGTTATTGCCATATAACTAACTATATTTACACCTACCCAACCATCTATCTAGCAAATGCAATATTATACAAAAATTCCTAACTATGCCCAATTTTTCTAACAAAAATCATAGGATCAGGTTAGCTATCTGCCGACCTGCCCAACAACAACATGGAATATCATAACAAAGACGATTTAGTCATCTGCTCATATCTGCATCTAAAGCTAGTTAAATATTTTGCGTTACCTGCGCTGTTTGTCAGCCCCCTACTTACCTGTCTGCATGTCAAAGCCTGGTGTGACATTCTTGCTGTTGGCTACAAACGTTACATTAAGTAACTACAGTGACGCTTGACCAGTTGCCTAATCAAGTCATTTTCGATTTCGTTAGCCTCGTTAGCTGTTCATAACCACGAGAACCGACAAACAAAGCGCTCTTTGCGAATGCAAATCACAGCGGTTGCACAAAGCTTAAGATTTGCATTGCATTTGGATTGCCGGGGAGCTACAGTTCATACGTTTTGTTAACGGTCTTATTATACGTGGATTACGTTTGCATCGTTGCATCATCTTTTTTTCCCCAAAGTTGTACCTATCGACCCAACTATCCAATCACCTGACAGCTTTGCCAGGACAGCTGTGCGCCAGCATTCCCGCCACGGAGCTCTTTCCAACCGATCATTCAATAAAGCAGTTGGGCAAACAAAACCTGTCGATAACCTCGAGACTGGAAAATATTTTTGTCTTCTATGTGGATGCTACAGCATTGCATAGTCTATTATGACTTATTCATGGTTTCTTTTTGGATAATAAAAACATGTGTTCAATGTATTGGTTGTGAAAAAAAAATACTCTGTTCTAACACAAGGTAGAAAACTACTCAAAGCAAAATGAGTGACAAGATAAAAGAACAGTAATTTCTGTTTATTGGCGGCTGGTGGTGCTATTGCACGTTTTTTGAAGCAATAGACATTGAGTCCTTCAAACAACTCAAAAAAAAAAGTCTCGCCCCAGTGATCAGATCAACCACATGTATGTGGTGAAAGCTATCTGTAGACATCGCACATTTTCATGATTTTTCATAATGGTATTTTACATTCTATTTCATAAATCATTACATTTCTTACTTAATAGATGAGTTGGTCATCTATTAGTTAACATCGCCTTTGAGGTAAAATAGATCAGCGTTATAGTCTCATGCGAAACTAAAGAACAAAACAATTCTCTTTGACCCAAGACAAGTGCAGAATGTGCTTGCCCTCCTAGTGCAGTGTACCATTAGAGAAAAGATGTTTGATAGAGTGGGTAAGTTGAATTGATGCATTTATTCAGAAACGAATTAACACCGTTGTAAAAAAAAAAAAAAAACAGATATAATACACAGGCAAAATAAAAATGCTGGTGAATGGTTTTGCTCTGACGCCATGTCTTCTGATGCCACATCTTTACCAGTTGAAGTACTTTGTCCAGCTGGGAGGCTCTGAGAGTTTCTGAAAAAAGCAGACAAAATAATTACTGAGTGATTGACAAATAAAATATATAAAGCAACCCCCAAATGGAAGGAAATGATGTAATTTGCAAAACACTAAGCAGTATTAGACATCTAAGATTAGATGAAAGCAGCACTATCACAGTTAGATAATCATTATAGTGATGTAGGCTAATGGCTTCCCTAAACTTAAACGCATTAATGCTCCATTCCATTGGTAACCATGTAGAAAATATGAACATAATTTACAAGTCAAATACCATTTACTGGTTGTAAGGTTGATTTAGATATTGATGTCTTTTCAGACTTCAACCATTTATATTAATAAGTACCCTAGGGTAGATCCCATATTAAATTGACAAATATCTGTAAATATTAGCAGGTGCATATATGTGAAATGTAAACCTTGCGCTCCGCTGGGTCCGTAACCTCCCTGCAGGACACTGTGAGTGATGCTGCCTCCGCTGGCTGTGACTTCAGGACTGTGGCTGTGCTGGAGCACATCTTCAGAGACTGCAGACAAGGTGAAACAGAGAACCAATCAGCTCCCAGTAACACCATCTACTGGAGATGCCTTGTTCCCAGGTCAGTGATGTCAGTGGTTCGTGTGTAGGTTAAGCAGGTCATGTGACCAGAGAGTGCTGGATAATTGATATGACTGACAAGACTTCACCTGCATAGTTTCACTGTCTGAAGGTGAACAGTCTTGCAGGAGTCAATTAATACAGTTTTTCTATAACAAGTAGAAATTCCTTGCTGTCCCCACTAAAGAGTTCTGGTCTTAGCCATAGAGATCCAATTAAGAATACTCTGTCTACAACTATGCTCAAACATATCAATGAGCAGGTAGGCTTGGACTGTATTTCCATTCTTTATGATGGATGGGTTCATTGATTCCACACATGCTGCCTGTGATCAGAATCTGAACCAATCAAGTAGCTCAATCATGAGATTGACCTCAGATTTACTTCTAGTCTGTATGGATACTAGTGGTACTCTGGTCTTGATATTTTCCACATATCCACATATTCATACTTATATATGTCATAATCTATATATTCACATGTCATATATTTTGTGCTATTAAGAGGTTTACATGAGGGGTTTTCTCCCTTGCCCTGAGTACTTCCAATGCCATCTGGGAGGGATGAGGTGGATGGCATGGACTCACCCCGTTCTCCTTGAAGACGCACTCTTCCTTCAGATAGTCCACTGATTTGGGGCACACTGTCTCCTTCAGTGTGAAAGTGATGGACTTGATGATGACAGAGCCGTCACCAGGCTCAAACATCGACTAACAGGGAGAGAGAGAGAGCAGGGAAAACGCAATTCAGTATTTAAACAAACATTCAACACGGTTGCTGGAAACATGAAGAAAAGTACACATTTGCAGAAGTCTAAAATGGCCATACCATTGACCGTAGTGGGCTCTGTTTGGGCGGCCCAAAGGCATTCTTCTCATCACTCTTCTGGTTGAAGTCGACAGTAGCTGCTTTGAGGACGTCCATGAAGGTAAAGACGCTCTTGGCCAGAGTCACAGAGACCAGAGCGGTCAGAGCAAGCAGCAGCAGAGATCCAGCGGAGATTCTCATCTTATCTGTGTATCTCACTCACTGAGACTGATGAAGCGCAGCACGAGCTCCGGGCTATTTAAACCTACCTGGATGAAGGTTTCAAGATGACGCAACTCTCCATGGATAGCCCGGGGGCTGTCTGTCAAACATTGTCATAAAACCACAAAGGTGACAGTGTGTTGCGAAATTGACAGTCTCACAGATTTCCAAACATTTTAGACCAGATGTACTCTTGCAATTCTGGAAACATGGGAAAAGCACAGAGACCTGTAAACAAGGACTTCTATTCAAATTACCATTGTGTACCTGCCTACTAAGCAAGTCAAGCTGAAGTATTATATAACTATTATCCTAGTATCCTAAAATACACTTTGTTGTATCAAAAATTAAAAATTAAACCCTGTACAAAAATGTTTTAAATGGTATATTGCAGTGCCTAGGGTGGGGGAGAAAACAAAGAGCAAGAGGTGGAAGTTGACTATGAACTAAACCACACCACTACGAATGAGCCCTGCCACTCTTACTGGGTTTTTTTCAACAATACTTGAATTTTTGTTCAGGAACAATATTGGAAAAAATCAGAAAAGCATGTAACACATTTTCACATTACATTTAATTTATGAAAATACACACATTTCACAAGGGCAACTGAGCGTTCTGCGAAGTATTGCTTTTACACCTACTCTACCTACCCGAGGTTCCGGAAACTGTCCAGCACGCTCTGTCCTCAGTCTGTTACAGAGGCCGTGTTTTCCATAACTTCATGCCATCACTGTAACCTGTGGAACGCCTCTGGATTGTATTCAGATTCTTCCCTGGAGATGGTGACCAGCAGCTTTCAAAGGCAAAGTTCTAATCCCTAAACTCCTGTGTAAGATGAAGGAAAGAATTATTCTCAACTTTATAACATCTCAGACTGCCTAATTGAATCTGTAATTGTTCAAGGAGCTTCTATTGACAGATATTCCATTCACTCTTGATTTTGGAAAATTCTGAAAATTACCATGCAATGTTATGGAGTTATTTATGGCAAAGGTGCCAATGTAATGTCATGTACACAATGTAGTGCCAAGTTATAGTTCATAAAACCCTGAGGTGTTCTGCCATTTACCTCTATTCAACTGAACTACAACCTATTATTTCTGTTTTTTAAAATCATTTATTCATTAAAGGCATATTTCATATTATGAGTTAGTAATCAACTACAATCAATCTAGCAATTATACAGGATTTCAATCTCATTGCAAACTGTGGGGAAAATGACATATATTGTAGTCAAAAAGTTCATATTTTCCAATGCAACCTGAAGTGGATGGAACAAGGAAAGCTTGCATCTATGCTCCAAAATGACTAAAAGCATTTTCTTTCAAACAGCACAAAGCTTTCTACGTGTATGTCTTTGAAACCCTGAAAACCAGGGTTTCAGGGTTATATGAAAGCAGTGAATATTTCACAGTTTGGTACTTTTCCGTTTGAAAACAACTGTCTGATTGCGCATAGGCAAACATGTGAATATGTGCCAGAGGGTTTTCCTGATGATGTCATACAAAGTGGTTACGGGAAGTGCAGCAGCTGCAGCAGATTGTGGAGACAGCGTGCTGACCTGAGTTGAATGCCGGCGACCTCACACGGAAATCCCACATGGAAGCAAGTAGAGAAATGCTCCATACACATATGTGCTCTTATGAAAATAATTAAATAATACTGCCATGCTGTAAAATACACCCGTCTTACAAACTGAAAGTGGCCGGGGCCAGTCGTAGTTAACTTATTCATAGTGGTTATTCTTTGACTGTTCAACTCGACTCACAACCCTGTCCTCCACACCAGTAAACTGCAGCAGAATGCTAAAACCTAACCACATAACAATACTGTATTATATTAACATTTAATGCTCTATTTCCATTTCCGTGTATTTTATAATAACCAGTGTAGATTTAAAATATATTTACAGAAAAACAGTGTGTATTTGGAACATGCATAAATAGGTTAGCCTCACTTCATGCTGTAGTGGAAATTCCCAGAGAGGCCCCTCTATTTACAACTTTATCTGATTTTCTTCTGTTTGCATTCATTTTCCAAAGTTAGAATTTATGAATTTAAAAGTTAGAACTGATGAATTTAAGAATTGATGGTGTTGAAATTTACCGGAAGTCCTTCATGTTGACAATTTCAAAACTGCAACAACACTCTGATTTCAAACTTGGACAGACAGTCCCGGGTGTCTATGGAGAGTTGAAAAAAACCCAGTAAGAGTGGCAGGGCTCATTCGTAGTGGTGTGGTTTAGTTCATAGTCAACTTCCACCTCTTGCTCTTTGTTTTCTCCCCCACCCTAGGCACTGCAATATACCATTTAAAACATTTTTGTACAGGGTTTAATTTTTAATTTTTGATACAACAAAGTGTATTTTAGGATACTAGGATAATAGTTATATAATACTTCAGCTTGACTTGCTTAGTAGGCAGGTACACAATGGTAATTTGAATAGAAGTCCTTGTTTACAGGTCTCTGTGCTTTTCCCATGTTTCCAGAATTGCAAGAGTACATCTGGTCTAAAATGTTTGGAAATCTGTGAGACTGTCAATTTCGCAACACACTGTCACCTTTGTGGTTTTATGACAATGTTTGACAGACAGCCCCCGGGCTATCCATGGAGAGTTGCGTCATCTTGAAACCTTCATCCAGGTAGGTTTAAATAGCCCGGAGCTCGTGCTGCGCTTCATCAGTCTCAGTGAGTGAGATACACAGATAAGATGAGAATCTCCGCTGGATCTCTGCTGCTGCTTGCTCTGACCGCTCTGGTCTCTGTGACTCTGGCCAAGAGCGTCTTTACCTTCATGGACGTCCTCAAAGCAGCTACTGTCGACTTCAACCAGAAGAGTGATGAGAAGAATGCCTTTGGGCCGCCCAAACAGAGCCCACTACGGTCAATGGTATGGCCATTTTAGACTTCTGCAAATGTGTACTTTTCTTCATGTTTCCAGCAACCGTGTTGAATGTTTGTTTAAATACTGAATTGCGTTTTCCCTGCTCTCTCTCTCTCCCTGTTAGTCGATGTTTGAGCCTGGTGACGGCTCTGTCATCATCAAGTCCATCACTTTCACACTGAAGGAGACAGTGTGCCCCAAATCAGTGGACTATCTGAAGGAAGAGTGCGTCTTCAAGGAGAACGGGGTGAGTCCATGCCATCCACCTCATCCCTCCCAGATGCCATTGGAAGTACTCAGGGCAAGGGAGAAAACCCCTCATGTAAACCTCTTAATAGCACAAAATATATGACATGTGAATATATAGATTATGACATATATAAGTATGAATATGTGGATATGTGGAAAATATCAAGACCAGAATACCACCAGTATCCATACAGACTAGAAGTAAATCTGAGGTCAATCTCATGATTGAGCTACTTGATTGGTTCAGATTCTGATCACAGGCAGCATGTGTGGAATCAATGAACCCATCCATCATAAAGAATGGAAATACAGTCCAAGCCTACCTGCTCATTGATATGTTTGAGCATAGTTGTAGACAGAGTATTCTTAATTGGATCTCTATGGCTAAGACCAGAACTCTTTAGTGGGGACAGCAAGGAATTTCTACTTGTTATAGAAAAACTGTATTAATTGACTCCTGCAAGACTGTTCACCTTCAGACAGTGAAACTATGCAAGTGAAGTCTTGTCAGTCATATCAATTATCCAGCACTCTCTGGTCACATGACCTGCTTAACCTACACACGAACCACTGACATCACTGACCTGGGAACAAGGCATCTCCAGTAGATGGTGTTACTGGGAGCTGATTGGTTCTCTGTTTCACCTTGTCTGCAGTCTCTGAAGATGTGCTCCAGCACAGCCACAGTCCTGAAGTCACAGCCAGCGGAGGCAGCATCACTCACAGTGTCCTGCAGGGAGGTTACGGACCCAGCGGAGCGCAAGGTTTACATTTCACATATATGCACCTGCTAATATTTACAGATATTTGCCAATTTAATATGGGATCTACCCTAGGGTACTTATTAATATAAATGGTTGAAGTCTGAAAAGACATCAATATCTAAATCAACCTTACAACCAGTAAGTGGTATTTGACTTGTAAATTATGTTCATATTTTCTACATGGTTACCAATGGAATGGAGCATTAATGCGTTTAAGTTTAGGGAAGCCATTAGCCTACATCACTATAATGATTATCTAACTGTGATAGTGCTGCTTTCATCTAATCTTAGATGTCTAATACTGCTTAGTGTTTTTCAAATTACATCATTTCCTTCCATTTGGTGGTTGCTTTATATATTTTATTTGTCAATCACTCTTTTGTCTGCTTTTTCAGAAACTCTCAGAGCCTCCCAGCTGGGCAAAGTACTTCAACTGGTAAAGATATGGCATCAGAAGACATGGCATCAGAGCAAAACCAATCACCAGCATTTTTATTTTGCCTATTGTGTCTGTGTTTTACAACTGTGTATTTATTTCTGAATAAATGTGTCAATTCAGCTTACCCACTCTGTGAACCATCTTTTGCTAAATGGTACAATCCACTAGGAGGGCACATTCTGCATTTGCACTTGAGGTTGAAAAGAATTGAAAAGAATTGTTTTATTTTTTTTTTGTTTCACATAAGATTTTATAATTGAAAATATAATATTATTATCATATTAAAAAATATATTTTACCTCAAAGGTGACGTTCACTAGGAAAAAAATAAAATAGTAGTGTAAATGATACAATTGTTCAGCGTAAAGCTGGAGTAGCTGGAACATGGTGGCAAAGACTGAGTGACATTCTGGGGTGTTTTGCTGACTGGCTGTTGAGACTCCAGCACTGCCAAAGGTAATAGAACCAGACTATAACAATCGTGGAGCCCTTGAAATTACAGATTTTTCCATTCTTATCAATCAGATGATGATGATGATGATAATGATGATGATGACGATGGTTAGTATTATGAGTCAAATAAAATACTTACACAGGAATATAAAATACTGAAATGATATGCAGATGTAAAGCTTGTTTGTTTCGCTACACTCAGATTCACTTGGGAACACTGCATGGCAGCGATTGCAGCTAAACTGCCTTGTTAAGCCACTGCTGACTGAGATGCACCTCCACTCTGTTACAAATAGTACGCGTGCAGAATCATGACAGGAGTTTTTTGTTCATGCATCAAAGTGACCACAACCATGTACATCATCAGGAGAAGCTGTGCAGTATGATATTGCCTTAATTGATCATGATGCTTTTTATGTACTAAAATGGTCACTGATGGTTTTCTCTCAGATGTAAAGGGCTTTTAGTTGGTTGAGTGAAACAATACAGTTAAGACTTTGCCTTAACTTCACTGAGAGGGAGCTGTTCTGCTTTGCCTCCGATGTGCATACGTATATTAACCTACAGCAGTTTGGACTGGCAATCTGTGTCTGCCTCAGGTTATAACTTTCATTTGTTAAAAATCCAAAGGAGCAAGTTTTCCCCAAACAATGTGTTCATAAAATGATAACATTGTACCTTGTGCTGCCTCCTGCCAAAAACCTGAGGGAGGAAGGTTGCCCCAACAACAGCGTGCTACTGAACTGATAACAGTGAACCTTACACCTCTTTCTGCAATGGCTGTGTGATTGCCCAATTTTAAACAGTCTGTGGAACATGCCCTCGAAGCTCCAGACATCAGAGCAAGTCATATTTTCTTTGGGACATTTTTTGCTTTTGTAGTTTTTATTTATTTGTTCTTTTTTGGATATAAAGATGTCTGACATTGTTGGACTGATCGCTAAGGACTTTCTCTTTCTGTAGGTTAAACAGCAGATTTACAAGAACTGAGATGACAGAGGGATAACAGTTTGTGTTCCATAACCCCACTGACTGACAGGAAACCATGTCCAGTACTAAATCAGCAGCATACTCTTTGCATTTTGTTGTTGTTGTTTTCCCTCCAAGGACTGCAGAAGATATATAATTGTATTATATTACTGGAGTCCATTAATATTCTGTGAAGTGCGGGGAGTGCTTTGGCAGAGCTTCATATAGGTTAACTTTGATTAGAAATTATTTATAATTCTCTTAATTGTATTTGTACATTTTGGTGCATTTGCTGCTACTTTGCCTTGGCTGTTGGTTTAGAAAAATGATGGTCTGAAGTGTTATTGCCAGGAAAGCTACAATGTGTGGGAGACGAGTCATGATGAATTACACAGTAGCATCATCACTGCCGACAATACTGTCAATAAAGGTTGCTACATAATTAACACTTATGCTATTTTTTTTTTAAAAAGTGAATGTATTATCAGTTTTTCTACAGGCGTACATTCAAATTCAGTGAATGGACCCTGGTCAAAACCAAAAAGGTATATCTCTTAAATAGTCAGGAATATTCATGACTAATAAATTGCATTATTAGATTCCAAGCCAAATGGCACTTCAATATTATCAACTACAGAGTTCGGTCATAGCTTGCAAGATTAAATTTGTCATTTGCAAGGCAGAGCTGGCAATGTATGAAATGCTATTTGCCCAATCACTGACACTCTTCCTTGGGCTTACGAGTTCCTGTCTCCTGAATGTTATTGCACACGACAAGGACAGATAACAGCTTTTACCACTAACTATTACTAACTGTGTTTACACTGTACCATTACATTTTAACTGTTGGAATAGGTACAGTCAATTACATTTTGATGCACTAAGTGTGCTGTTTGTCTCTGAGTAACCCATGATGGTATGCGATCTGCTGTTCTCCTCCACTGGCACATGTACAAGGGAGAGTTGTGAAACAGAGTCAAAGGGAAAATACTCTCTATATTGATCTCTCTCTCTGGGTAAACAGGATGAGGAATTTCCCAGAAGAAAAAAAAGGTGTTTTGCATCTTCAGCACTATTCTCTGGACGGAGAAGGTTCAGGGATTCAAGATGGGTCAGAATCAGTAGCAAAATATGCTTGAATTAATGTTAAAGGCTCAAAAACCTTGATTTAGGAGCTCTATTAAAGCTCTTAATTATTCATTCTCAAGGTAATGACAACAGCGAAAAGAATGATGACCACAGTCACAACTGAAAATGAGCATTCAGCTACCTGACTTCACCATAATACCCTTGCTACTTCACTAATGATGAATGAATAGACAGACAAACAAACAAACAAACAAAATTAGATATTCCGATTAAATAATACGATTAAAGTATTGTGTCCAAAAATAAGAGTTCAAACACAATACTTCACCAATATTTGAAACACATGATCAAAAATGCTAAGGTGAAGTGTTTTTTTTGACAGTAAGCAAGCACATCCCCATAGGTATACCTTTACATGGAATACACACAGATCTGCTCATTCCTGATACAACAGGATTTACTGTGCTGTCGTCTCTTAAGTCTAGCTGCGTTCACTGCACCAGGGCAGCGGTGTTGTGTACTGGAAAGCAGCTGGGCTTGCAGTGTTGTGTACTGGAAAACAGCTGGGCTTGTAACCTGTAAAAAGGTCACTGGTCCAATTCCTTGCTGGGGCGCGGCTGCTGTACCTTTGGGGAAGGTACTTAACCCACAACTGCTATGGTAAATATCCAGCTGTATAAATGGGGAAAATTGTAAGCTAAGTAAGTTGGTTTGGATAAGAGGGTCTGCTAAATAACAATAATGTAATGTCATGCACCAATCAGCTGATTCATGCAATTGACACAGACAAACATAAACCTCTGAATGGAGAGTTTTGGAAAACGGCAGCCAGGACTTTCCCGAGGTTGCGTGCTATGTTGACTGACTGATATGAGCTGACAGTTCCCTGGGGCAGGCCTACCCTGGTGCCGTCGGGAGCATCAAGTCCCAGCAAGCTCCTTTTTTTTCCCGTTCATGTTGCACAACATGCTATTGCTCCATGACGGGAAGCCCACTCCGGCAGAGTATAAAGACCGGGCCTCCTCTACCCTTCCTTACTCTGCAATGATGAGGACTCTCGTGAACACGCTGCTGTTTGCCTTCTGCTCCCTGCTGGCCTCCGCTCAGTCTGAGGTCGACCTCAGCTATGAAAGGGTAATCGTCGATGCAAGCAGCCGCTACATCCAGGAGGCTGGAGAACAGCACTCTTTCAGGCCAGAGCTGAGCGTTCTGCAAGTCAACACTGTAAGTACGGGAAGTCACCTGCATCTTTCAGTGATGACTTTTAATGACATGATGGCGTTTTTTCTTACAAGGTCATGATGCAAGCATGTGGGTCTGTGCCAGCCATGAAAATAAACCTTGGACAAAATTTTTATTTGAAGGGAAACTTAACAAAGAATTTGTAATTTCACTTTTTTCCATCAAATGTAAAAAAAAATACTTGGAATCAATTAAATCTGAGGAGATGATAGTTCGTTAAGAAGTTATTAATAAGTTGACGGTTTGTTAAGAAACACATTTAGATGTGTGTTTGTGCTTTGCACATAAATGAAAGGAGGTGCATTGGTGGATTTTGAATAAGTATTTTGAACCTGGATCTCATTAGTTTGGCCCCTTTGACCTTAGGTCATGGTTACATTACAAACATGATCTTTAGGAATGTTTAGATAAGACATGAACTGTCAGTATCACTAATGATCTCACCAGGAATCCTAGAGTCATATTAGAGAGCAATCATTTGTAAAAAGATTCATAAAGTTGCTGTATCAGAGGTACAGCTGTAAGGCTCGGATATGAATGTTTGCAATGTAAGCAGCGATGGGATGGTTAAAGAGACATGATATACCGAAGGAATGGCACCAAAGGTGGCCGCACGTTTACTTCTTTTTTATTTCTAACCCTAGCTGCACAGAGAATCTACTGAGGGAACTGTGATGGTGAGAAAGCTGAGGTTCCCCCTGCAGGAGACAGTCTGTCTGCACTCAGAGGCGCAGCAGGGCAAGCCATGCCCCATCAAAAAGAATGGAGTAAGAGCTTTAGTCTACTGCCATTCCCATTCCACTGTTTTATGCTCTTATCCAAAATCTATCCTATTACACACAGACCTACCTTTTGCTTACATCAAACTATGAATTCAATCATTTTCTGGTAAAAAAGCAAACGAAATAGTGGTAAAATTCTGTCAAGCTGCATGAAATAGTGTTGGAGTATTGTACTTTCTGTCAAAACAACTGTTATGAATTGGCAATTGGATGGTGCTTTAACTGTGGAATTTTCCGCTTCCTGTGTAGAAATCAATGCTGTGTGACATGGTCATCTCTAGTCGTGAAGGTATTGCACCAGTCAGCACTGAAATAACCTGTGAACCTATGGGCAAGGCAGATCAACTGCAGGTAAGCAGGGCAGGGTGTTGGGCTAAATAAATCTTTGACCCTACATCAATTGCTCCGAAAAGAGCTGGAACACAGAACAAAATGAATCCAGAAAGGCAGGGTGGAGGCATGAGGTAGAAAAATGTAAACGCTGAGGTAGTGACACATTGCACGTACCCTTTTGGGTGAAGAGCTTTCTAGCAATCCAGTTTCTGCCTTAAGTGAAGGGTTGTCTCTTAAAAGCTTAGAGACATTAATGCAAGTTTAGGGATCAGCCAAAAATATGCGGTACATGAAATACACCCACAATGTTTATAAAATTACAGCACTAATTACTTCAGGGGTTGCTGCGTAAAGCCTTATTTATTAAGCATACACCTGTAAGCACATTTATACAATGTGTCACTTACTGTCTTAAGCTGTGGCTGAACGTTCTTCTTACTGTGGCTAGGATACTTCACATTTTCACAAAATGTTCACCAATGGAAGGTGACATTATCTGCAACCTGCCCCAAATGGCCATAGTTGCACTTGAAGCAATACAGACCCTGGCAGCAGCATACAATAAACAGTAAACATACAATAACAATAACAATACACGTACAACATACAAGTCAGACCTTGTTTCAGTTTGGGTTCCCGACAGTTTCACCACTTTCTTTTCGATTAGGATACCTTGTAAATTTTCACATTTCATCTGCAGTTCAGGAATGGCCTTGCAACCTGAAAGATACTAGAGATTGGCTGAATATTCTATATAATATAGAATATAGCAGGTCCTCTTATGGATTGCTAATATTACAAATGCAGATGAGAAGCCCTGAGGTGAATTCATTGCTGAGGTGAATTCTGAGGTTCCCCCATCCCAAGAATTTCACTTACACTTGGATTGACTAGATCATCTGCAGGTCAAAATGTGGCCTTGTACTGAGAGTGCAGGCCTTCTCCATCTTTTGATTCCACTGAATTTCACATCACTGTATGCCCACCGGGCACCATTTCACCGATTGTTCTCTTCTCACATCATTATCCTGACAAACATTTTTTATTCTCAATGCTGATCCTGTCAGCACGGTCCCAGAGGAGCTCTTAGCTCTCATTGTGGAACATTTTGAATCAGAAATGCTGAACGGCGCTTTTTGGCAAAATCTGAGTGATCGTGCTTTTGATCGCAGCAGAAGATCCGGATGAGAAGGAGCAAATCTGGCAAAGGTTCGGGAGGGAACAAGGGCTCCGGAGGCAACAAAGGATCGGGAGGGAACAAGGGCTCCGGAGGCAACAAAGGATCGGGAGGCAGCAGAGGGGGCTCGCGAGCCGGAAGTGGCTCCTCCATCGCTGGCGGAGGGAGCCGAGGAAACGGCAACACTCGAACCGCATAGAAAACGGAGGTGCCAGGTGATAAACAAAAAGGAGGCATGACCAATCGAACCCAGGACACAGCCATATGCATCCTTGGTTCCTGGCATCGCAGCCACCAGTTCTGTTAAGCTTTTCCGTGAGCTCAAATATGTAAATACATCTCTTGCAAGTTTTATAAATTGTGCACAATTAAAAGACATCTCTAATAATCTTGTGGGTGTCTGTGGTAAAAACAATCTTTTTTTCCAGGAAGCAAATGCTTTTGATGATCTGGTTTAGTTTACTGGTATAGCAGACAACCAGATGGGCATTAGAAGGTCAGGAATTTGCAGTCAATGAGCCAAAAATGGAAAAACCATAGCAAACTCCAAACCCTGGTCATGAACGGCCATAGCATCTGTACAGCTGATCAGTCTTTATCTAGTTATTTTTGACTAACACGTAAAATGCTTTTAGAATGTAGCTGAAAGGTACTACATAAATCAATTCTATTATTGTCACTGCAAAGTGTAAAATTACTTTAAATGGTAAAGGAGTTTAATGCCCACAGTAAAAGGTTCTGGTAACACTTCAACGATTAGATTGAATAGTTTGAGGACAATGTAAAATGATACCATTGAGGTAAGAAAATGCCGATACTACATTATGTTTTTATGAGAATATTTTCCGTATTTTACTTTTGTTGATATTTTGTTGAAGGCTGACAGATCTGAATATTGGCTGATTTTGGCAAGCCAGCATATAAATGTGTGCAAGTAAAAGGGGAAATTATCAAAAAAATTACATATAAACTGAATGCATCTGATATTTTTTATTTGAAACCAAATACAATATCTTTCAACACACTACATCCATTAAATACACACAAAACAGGATTTGTTTTTTTTCTGCTCAGTAACGGAAAACAAAATGAAAGACGTTTTGTAAAGCTGTTCTTGCATGAAAATAATGCAAACCAAGCCGACCCCTCTGACCAGTTCTGTAATGGCATGGTTCATCTTTCAGCAAGTGTTTTTTTTTTTTTTTTAAATAAAACAAACAAAAAAATTAAATATCAAAACCCAAGCACTTAGCACCTTAGGACCAGTCATTCTGCTTTGTAAACTGGTTTATAGTGGGTGTTTATAGAAGGTAACGGAGTGGGTACAGGCAGTGGGTCGGACGCGAGATATGTTTCTGAACACAGAGCTAATCGACACAGGGATGGCAAGTGTGCAGTAGGTAGCGCGTGTATTGCTGAAAGAATGTGGGACAGTTTTAAGAGATAACTGCAGTCTTTACTTGGGGACAACTACAACGAAGAAGAAAAAAAGCATGCAGTCAAGTCAGCTGCAAAGACAAGCGGTTTTTCCCTAAAATAAAATAGAACATTCTGATGAGGGATCGCACGCTATCCTTGTCCCGTGGAAACGGGACGCAACAGTACCACGACACAGCTTGCTTTGCACACTTGCCAAAACCCAACATCCCTGCATGAAAACATAAATACTGTACATGTGTGCAAGGCTTTCAAAAAGCAAAGAGAGAAAACCCCCTCAGACCCTTAAAAACACATTGAAAGGTGTGGATTGTTAGAGCATTCAAGGGTTTTTAAGTCACACAATGGGAGCAGCACTACCCCTACGATGCAATGTGTACAACTAAAAACAAGCCATATACAGAATGTACAGTACAGGTTTCAGAGCAGCAGACATGGCATCGGTTACAAATAAGATAAGTAGACACCATAATAGCTGCCTTTACCCATTCCTAGAACCCAACACTTCTGCAAAACACTTAAAGAAAATGAACAACAACAGCAATACCCACTGGTAAAGTAGCATGTTTCCTTGAAGTAGTGTTACGTGAACGCATACAGATGTTTTATTTTTGTTAACTTATTATCTGGGGGGATGACATGTTTATTACCGGATCTGAGCTGTAAGTCAGAACTAGAACAGACCCTGAAAAGACAACACTGTGGTTTCCCCAATAAGTGATAGGAAGTTATGTTACACCAGATGGAGACTGCGCACTGCAGCCAGTCCAACCTCCATCGGCAAAGCACATTTTGTTATTTGATTAGATCTTTTCTCAGTGCAAAATGCTCTGTAAATGTTAGCTTAACACAGTTAGCTCTATTTTAACTCCTTATTACAGAACTTAAAAAAATCTGTACAAGTTCTATGTGGTTTACAGGGATATAGTACATTCAGTATTATGTACAAACATATTCATTCAACACTTGCTATACTTTAAGAGACTGGAGGGAGTTCTTTTGTACAGTGATAATGTTAAAATGATCCAGAATAATCAAAGTGATCATCCCCGTCTTGATTTCTATTGCTTCTCTACTGATAAAAATGCATACAAGGACACCTGGATGGAAAACGTAAGTTTGTTTTATGAATTCATGACAAAAAATGGGTCAGCATTCTTGGCTAATCGCTCAAGCTAATTCGGTAGACAGCACTGTCTGCCCCTCTATGATATGGGTAAGTCATATCTAAGCACACAGTATGAACACACATATTGCCAATAGTGGTTTGGTTAATTCAGTGAATAACACAGACATATTAGATAACATTTCATAAATGTTTTTTTTGCCACAAAGGGCACTTAAGGAAAACAATCAAATCAATATATTTCGTAGGGGTGCGCAATTTGTTTTTGACATCCATGACGTTTCTAAAAACTCAACAGAAAGATTCAATTTTCAGGTTTGTTTCAATCTTTTTCTCATAATTCTTGGATTGTTATTAATCATATTTGGCATAAATAAATGTTGCTTATATTAATTTGAACACTTAGTAGATAAATATAATTTAACACATAAATAGAAAAATAGAGGGAACCTTTTTTGTGGGGCTAGGGTAATTTGGGGGGTGGGGGGTGCCAATCATTCAATTTGAAAGACAGTTTTCCTTCATATAATCTTTCCCTTTCACTCAGGGAAAAATCATTGAACAAATACCTTTTCCAGAGAACATTAATCTCCAATTGGAAATAGCCTGAATAGTACTACATTTGGTGCCCTTGGGCTTAAATAATATAACTTCAGTTCACAGGACAGGTGGAATACCTACCAGGGCCTAAGGACAGATCACGACAAAGATGTTAATAACATGGGAATAAAACATAGATACTTTGAGATATTAAGATACCTATGCAACTGTCTGCCCGACTTTCAATGATGGAAAAAAAAAGGCCTCACAATTTCTTCAAATGAAGAATTCGCTTGACAGAAATACACTATAAACACAGGGTGGACATCCTATATTTGGATGCTTCTCAAAAACACTTGATGTTAAGTCATGGAAGGAGGATGATTCCAAATTTAAATTTGGCGATGTGGCAATGTGTGACACAAATGGCTCTAAAAGAACAAGCATCTAGGAATCCGCATATTTATGACCCCGCAGGACAGTACTACACAGAGGCCTTTAAGAAAAATAATTTGTTGGGTGGGGTCGTGAAGTGTTTCTCAAGCTGTTAGTTGGCCACCCCGTGTGATCACCTTGTGGGCATAAAGACGAAAAGATTCAAGACGTGGAATAAATAGAACGTACAAAAATAAAAATAACACCTTTGGCATCAGTTACTTTATATTACAAGCCACCCTACCCAGTGTAACTAAGACAACCTCTCATAATGCCACCATGTACAATGCAGTGAAAACGACACAAACGAATGTGCCGTTCTCAATCTAAACAAGCTCATACTTCTATAGACCTGAACGTTGAGAGGAGACTTAACAGTTGGAGGATTTTGTTCCGAGCAATGTTTGCCATACCAAACGTAATCTGTTTTTTGAAGCACACTACAGAAAAAAATAACACTAAAGACTTATCTTATGGGAAAAAATGACACCAACCAAATCCAAAATCCAAAAAAAAAAAAAAAATCTATTCGGATCAACACTGCGAGTTGAAATATGAAGTCAAACTTGCTCTCAGCAATGCCCTTTGCGGCTATAGCCCAACAGACAACAGCTTCCAATACGAATCTGCCTGGTTTAGAAGAGTCCCTCAGATCTGGCCCTGCTGGACCATTGTCACAGATATATCTGTTTCACTATTATGTTCTCTTGAGGTGGTGGAACATGCTCTAAGCTAAAGGCCTACTGGCCACAAAGACTTCACAAAGGAAGAACGCTAGACAGATGTTGCCATCCTCACTTCCACTACACGCAACTGCACTCTACTTCACAGTCCTCCTCTCTGAATTTTAGGCAGCGCTTTGACTTGAGGTTGGTAGAGTTTAGCTTTCTTCTTTCAATAACGCTGGGGAGGGAGCAGAGCCTACATCATCTGGGCTTAAGGTTTGCTAACGATGAGGAAAATGACAAAGTGATGACTAATCATTCAGCTGCTGCTGATGTTCAGACCACGGGGTTAGCGGCACTCCTTATCCTCATGGCAGCGTGGCCTTCACTGCCTTGCGCCAAAACAGCCTGTGGAGCCGTGTGCTTGAAGACATGAACTTCGCTGACCCCTAGTGGTGACATTACACAGACCCCCACTTCACATAATCGTACTCCGAATGCAATGAAGGCAAGTCGAACTTTAGGAGGAGTAAGATGCCGAGTATGGCATTTACTTTATCTGTAGTCATGCAAGTGAGAACGTTCCACAGATTGGATAAGAAGAAGAGGAGTTAGAGGCCCTAAACTTGCTTTTAGCACCAGGACAGCTGCACTTCCGACCAGAGGCCACAGCACAGCTCCTATTCTACTATTCACTCATCCCAACTTCCCAGACACACATGTGGAAAAACTGCATCACATCCTTTAAACACACAGGAAAAAAAAGAACAATGTATTTGTTGCGTACGATGTCTATTCCACTCCACAATGCTGATCTACCTTAACATACCACAACAACAGTGTCATGAGCAGTGCATGGGACTGATGACCATGCAGCCATCAAGTATGCGGTTCCATCACAAACGGGTTGGGGGGAGGACAAAACTGGGATGGGGGGGGCTGGAAGACACACTGTATTCCTGCGGCCACACCTCTGATCCCCCTGGGACAGGCGGAAGATGGCGTGGCGAGGCGGAGGTGAAGGCAGCAGGGTTCGGGGGGGCGGGCGGGTCCCCTCCGACCGTGCACTCCTCATGCTTCATGTTTCACTCTGCACTCCGACAGACATGTCCCATACCAACACTGATAAGGTTTCCGACAGATGATCTAAGGCCACAACGTTCAAGGAAAAAAAAAAACAAAAAAACATTGTAAAAACCTGCCAAAAAAACAGAAAAAAACAAAGGTCAGATGAAACATTATGAAGTTCTACGGTCCTGCCACACTGCAGTTTGTCTGGTGCACTAGGATGGCAGAGATGGCATATGCTTAATTTACTAGGTTGATGGGCAAAGGTCTGGAGTATTTAATGTGCCTTTTTCTTTGGTGGTCATTACTGAAGTGGCATGAGAAAACACACAAGTGGAAATCTGAGTAAATAACCAGGTAAAATGGTTACACTGTTACTGAATAGTGATAAAATGGAGAAGAGGTCCCAAAAAAGCGAAAATGGGAATGCTCAAGTCTGCTCACTGCCTGCTTACTAACTAATCCGTGGTGATCCACTGATCAGGACCGGCACACACACATACCCAGTACGTTAAGGCACTTCAGCAACTGCTCCCTTTGTCCTGCCGTGGCGGTGAGCTGTTGTTGATCTCCTCTTCCTCCTCCTCCTCTTCCTCCGTCCATCCTCGCAGCGGGGTGGGGACAGAGAGACTTCCTGTGTGGATGGGGTGCATCTGAGCACCTGAGAAGGGCGAGGAATTTATGTCGGTTTTGTTCCCGTTTTAGCTAATGTTGGCTAGCATGGCTAACAGCTGGGACTATGGATGAATTGCTGGACTGAACCAGACTCTACTTGTAATAAAAAGAAAAGCAGCTCCTTAATGCATCACTAAACATTGGTCATGGCTGTGTGGTCAAGGCTGCAGTGTTAAAAGTTTCACCTCTGACCTCTGGCTCAGTTATTTAGGCTCTCATCTTGAAATGTGAGTAAACGTGTTAACAAGACATTGTGGATTTGGAAGCATGCAAGCTCACGGTGGTGGGGGCCATCTTAGCCACTGACCTGTGCTGCTGAGGTCCCTCATTGGCACGGGAGTCTGCCACTGTCCTGTCGAACGTTGGGGCAGCGAACTCTGCTGGTGGACCTGGAGGGGACCGGGACATGACAACTGAAGAGCCTTCTCTAGCGGACATGAACTGAGGAACTGCTCAGTGGAACCAATTCCAATCAACAATAACTGAGGAGCTGACTCCCTGGGACAATAACTGACGAGTTGCCTCCACTGGATCATAACTGAGGTGCCAGCTCCTTTGGCTAGTAAATGAACTGCTGTCTCCACTCCAGACTAACCTCATCCCTTTCATTCTGCTGAACTGAGGTACCCTGCTCTAAGAATACGTGGAAATAGCATGTAGGCTGCCTAAGTTCACTCACCTCATGCATGTAAATAGAACAGGTAGATCGCACGGGCTCACTCACCTCGTGCATGTAGATGGCGTGGAGGCTCATCTCAGCTGAGGCGAACTCCGAGTGCAGGGCAGAGCTCGTCTGGCCGCGGAGCCGCGATTCGCTGACAGACATGCTGACGGACAGAACAACCGTCAGTTTTCACTGCCGCCAATCATCCCATTATCCACGAAGTCTATTGCCCCTGATGTTTAAGACTAGCCATTCACACTGCTAGGAACTGCCTGCAAGAGCCATGTTTTGGTTTCTGAATGAACGAATAAATACATGAAGACCACATTTTTACTCTTTTAGTTGATACCTGGGATTCATTAGGTAACAACACTATACAACGTTTATAAAACATATCTCCAACAGAAATTTAACTGTGATAATGCACTGCATTAAATAAAAAAATCTATTCTAGAGCACCATGTACCTGATTATGATCAACAGTTTCAGCTTATTATTTATAAATAAATAGTTTTATCCCCTGTAAATTCGTAATAAACTAATGCACTTCACAGTAAAATGAAAAGCAGTTCTGGTTGATGCACCCCAGAGATGACCAAAGGCAGTGTGTGTGGTGCATGATGGGAGGGCCCGGCTACCTGTCCACCACGGTGCGGTCGCTGCAGTACATGGGGCTCTCGGGGTGGTTGGCCGGGAGCAGGGTGTGGGTGCGGGGCCGGGCGGGCAGCTGGGAGCCAGACAGGGACGCCAGCACGCTGGCGGCGGCCGAGGCGGCGGTGCTGGGCGGGACGAAGCGCCGGTCGCGCCCCGCAAGCCCGGAGGCCGTCAGCACCGGGTGGGCCAGCACGCTGGCCAGCAGGTTGTCGGGCTGGAACACACACACACACACACACACACACACACACACACACACAGAGTTAGACAGAGACATAAACAGGGGAAACACAGAGATGTGTGCTTGCATGCGAAGGCCAAATAAAATGAGAGGTAACGGAGGTTGCGGTGAAAGTCAACATCACTAAAGCATGTTAATGAGCTTGGGGCATGCTTGAGGAATCAGGGTCAGGTCTAGGTGGAATCCTCTGCTTGTTTAACAGCTTTCTTAATGATCTGGACCACATCTATGACTATGATGAACTCCAGCACATTCTAATTACTGGCCCAACCTTTTCTCTCCATATCAACATAAAATAATAATAAACTCAAAAAACTCATAAAATAGGAAAACATTTTAGACATCACCTTACAGCTAAGTAAAACACAGCCTTAATGCGAAAACCACACTGTTCTTCACTCTGGATTACTGAAGTTTGCCCAGCTAATTTAAAAACAGGAGAAGACTAAATGTTCCAGTCATTAATCTTGCAAAAGCTACCAACCGGCACTCCAAGCCTGAGACTTTTCCCAACCAATTACATTAGTGCTGTGAAGTGACTTGTACTTTTCTTTTGTATTTGTTTTCCCATGATGCGACAGCTCGGAGAGCAGCGTGTGGGGGGGGGGGGGGGCACTCACGCCGGTGGCGGACTCGTTGGACAGCAGCGAGGTGCAGAGGGGCGCCTCGGACAGCAGCAGCTGGGTGGACGGCCCACCCACAGCGTCCTGCTGCACCTTCTCCTTCAGGTGGCTGATGAAGACGGAGCTCTCCTGCGGCGGCTGCCAGCGCGGGTTCTTGATGGTGAAGTGCATGAGGGACAGCTCCGTCTTGCCGTTCTCCGCCTGCTGGTACACCGAGGCCTCCGTCTGGCCCTCCGACATCCACTGGACATGGGGGAAGAGGTTTTCAAATGATTATTTGTGGCATTGCCGCTGTCCCTACTGTGGATGGTTCAGTATGTGGTTGTGGGAGAAGTGTAGGTCCGTTTGCAGCTTTGGAATGTGGTTTCCCTTTGCCTGGATGCATTTTGTTTACTATCAAAAAAATGCCATGCAGTTTGCCATCCTGAACTCATCCATTAGCTGAACGAAGGTCAAGTTGAGGGCTTTTGCTAAATGACTTTGTTGCTTTGTATTAACTTCAAGCAGTAATGAAAGGATGCACAAGCAATGACAAATATACTGTATTTGTGTAGTGCTTCTGTAATACGGGAAAGCTGGATGTTCTCTGGGTGGCGCTCTCTCAGTTGCCAGAAGGCTCCTGCCGAATGGCGCACAAACCATGGCACGCCACTTTTACAGCGCTGACCTGCGGGTTGCCGTGGCGACGGATGTCCATCTGGGCGAAAGAGCAGATGTCGCCCACGCCCAGCACCTCCACGGTGAAGTTGCGGAAGAAGTCGATGATCTCCAGGGACTTGTTCCGCAGGAGGAAGATGAGGATGAAGGGTGTGACAATGGGGCTGAGGAGCTCCTCCAGGATGAAGACCTGAGAGCAAATGGACAGAGGCAGACAGACAGGCAGACAGGCAAACAGACACACAGAAGCAGAAAGACAAAGCAGACACAGAGAGAGACAGACAAAGACAAATGTAGACAAACACAGACAGAAATCAGACAACAACAACATGCGGTCAAATTCAGAAATACACTCTCAAAGCGTCTGAACCTGATGTTAAAACAATAAAACTGAATGTTCTGCCAATTACAACTCATTCTTTCAACTGTTCCTGTGTTTGGTTAGGAATGCAATAAAGCTGCCATTTGTAGAGGCATTCGGTTGTAATCTCTTCAAATACTGAATCAACACTGGGCTACATCCAAGCATAAATCCAGATGACATGGATCGGTCTGCTTCGGAGAACTCGTTCTGTGGACTGTACCTCTGCAGTATCTTTGGTTTGCTTTCTTTCACTTAGTCATGCATTTTTATCCAGCAGTACAAACTATGAATGATATATTATTCACAGTCAAGAGGTACTAAACTGTATCTACACGGCCAATCCTATACAGACTACAGACTATTACTCCTTTAAAGGAGTGGCAGTGTAGCATAGTGGTTAAGGAGTAGGACTCGTAACCGAAAGGTTGCTGGTTCAATCCCCGCTGGGACACTGCTGCTGTACCCTTGGGCAAGGTGCTTAACCCACAGTTGCCTCAGTAAATATCCAGCTGTATAAATGGATAACATTGAACAGAACTGTAACCTATGTAAGTCGCTCTGGATAAAAGCGTCTGCCAAATGAATAAATGTAATTGTAAAGATTTTTTGCACGATTATTACTTCTTTAAGTGCACCTTGAAATGTGCTATTGCACAAACCTCGTCACCAGTCCCCATAATTACAGTCATATGGTACAGCCTGTGCCGCCCGTGGCCAGTCTCTTACCGCCTTGTACTGGAAGAGCTGTGCCATCTCGTCGCGGGTCTCGCTCTTGTTGGCGTTGCCCTTCCAGTGGTCCGGCATGTAGTGGATGTGGGCCAGCACGCACTGCAGCAGCTGCTCCGGACACCACACCATGTGCTCATCCGGGATGAAGGACCTGCGGCGCGCACACACACACACACACACACACACACACACACACACACACACACACCCTCTCTCTCTCACACACACACACACACACACATTAACATACATACACACAAACACAGACCCGTGCGCCCACACACACAGACACATGCCATTAGAAAAAGATGAACTCTAACCAATCAAAACATTTCAAAGCCTAGATAATAAACTGTGATGCTTGAAAACTTTAATGTCTTCTAAAACCTGAACGCAAGTGACCTCAAATAACAGTAGATGTCACTCAAAATGGGAAACAATGGCACCCATATCCTGTGGGGGAATACATTTAAAATGACACCATGCGACCATCAGTCATTCTGCCTGTTTTGACAGCGACCAGCAGCTCAATCATTCTTCAGAGGCAGAAATAAATTAGTTTCATTAGTTAGACATTTAACAGCAGCTGTGTGCCTGCAGAATAAATGTTAAGCGGCCGGCTGCAGCATGCTGAGATTCCAGTTCACAAAGCCATTACTACAGACGCAATAATCCGTATCAGACATTCGGGTGTTGTAGAAAACGCCATCTCCTCTGAAAGTTCTCGCCCCCTAGAACGTTCCTCACGACCCCCTCCAGACCCCCTCCAACCCCTCCCCCCTCACCTGGTGATGGTGATGACCACGCCCAGCACGGTGATGGCGGTCAGGATGTGCTGCACGGTCAGCACGTCCTCGTCGTAGACGGTCAGGGCGATGAGCACGGCCAGCACCGAGCCCGAGAAGAAGGCCACGTTCTTGGCCAGCACGGCCAGCAGCGGCGAGGTGAAGGAGTTCATGTACTTGGAGACGGGCTTGTAGCCGCGGCCCAGGCGCCCGTGCAGTTCGTGGTCCAGCTCGTTGAAGTGCCGCAGGTACAGGCGGCCGTAGAGGGACCAGCGCCGCGCCCCGAGGCTGCCCGGCTCCCGCCGGATCACCTCCGTGTAGCTGAAGAAGGCGTAGAGCACCTGCCAGACCAGGATGAAGGGGCAGAGGAGCAGGTTGGCCAGCCCCATAAGCAGGATGACCCGGCTCAGCTGCTGGGCCAGCTCCAGCCTGTTGCCCGCCCGCTTGTACTTGGGGTGCAGGTTCCACTTGTTCTGGAAGAGCGAGCCGGGCCCCCAGAACAGGATGAGCTCGAAGTTGTACTTGAGGCCCTGCGTGAGGAAGACCACGTCGCCCAGCAGGGGGAGCTGCAGCTGCACGGGCAGCAGCGACTTGTTGACCATGGCCACCATGTAGTTCTTGAAGCGCAGGATGCGGTGGTAGATGTCCAGCTCCGTCAGCTCCTTCTTGTGGATGCACATCTGCTGCTCCCGCTGCAGGCTGATCAGACGGCCCTGCACCTCCTGCCACGTGTAGTTGCACAGCTCGTCCTGCGGGGGGCGTGTGGAGAACATGCAGGGGGGTTAGGAAGTGGAAGCAACCCAGTACCACAGGTCTAACCTCAGTCCTTAATGCCGAGTTCAATGCAGACAAATCAACAGGATGTTCTGGGTAGGTAAATAGAGAGAGATCAAGAGCATGTCTGCATATTTTCTTGGCAGACATTAATCTCGCAGGTGAAATGTATTCTTGTAAAATCAAAAATCCTGGTCAAAATCATAACTATGTATATGTAATAAGTATGGCATACACCGGTTATGTTTTTGGGAAGGATGTATCCTTCACCAACTGAAAACACATGTTTCCTTTCACTTAACCCCTGTGTCAACCAACATTGCAAGAATGACATATAGCAGTACTAAAAGATATGTTACAGTGATACAATCTGCTAGACAAACAATACCTTGCACAATGTTTGCAATGCTAGGTCACTGAAAAGCATGCCAGTGGGTTAAAACAATGGCAAAGGAAAAGAAAACCAGTGTATTTTTGTTAGAGTTTTGTGCACATCCTCATCCTTTCCGAATACTGCACCTAAAATGGACCCTGGGGAAGCGTTCCTCAAATTTGTACATCATGAGAAATCTTCCTCCTTGTAGCTTAACTAAACCCACCTGGTTTTAGAGAATTTTGGGCTTTTATGAATTAAAGATGCATCGGTCTACACGTACACGTGGAGATCACTGTATGTGCATTGACTGATATGTTCATCAGTAGCTCTGTAGATAAGCTTATTAGGCAGCCCATCCAGAGCTTGTGGATGTAGCAAGCGGCATACAGCCTAGAATGCTAGATTTGGGAGGGTCTGTCAAAGAGGGGAGCTGTAGATTTCTTTAATTGGACAGAAAAACCTTATTTTCACTCAAGGCCTGGGTAGAAGTCCCTGGCCTATATTCACTGTTGGCTCATTTGGCTGCCTTCAATAGCCTATGACCTCCCACTCCTGGCTCCTGTCGAAAAACCTTCACCCTGCCCTCATCCGCCCCCCTTCCCTCATCAGCTCTCCACCGACCACCCCGGGACGCTACGCGGGGGCTCGGCCTCACCATCCGAATCTTCAGGGCTTTGATGTAGAACTGGCGGATCTCCCAGTAGCTGAGGACGTTGCAGAAGACCTTAATGAGGCGGTAGACCCAGAAGGTGGCGGCCATGATGAGGAGGAAGATGATCCAGCTGTTCTCCCGGATCCTGGGGGGGGGGGGGGGGAGGGCAAATGAGGCAAAGCCGGGGAGAGATCGCGCCCAGCGAGCGGCGGCCGCTTAGTAAACCAAACACGTCCCTCTCGGAGGCTGCTGCCAGCACTTGTAGCGGCAGGAGGGAACTTTGAAATAATAACAGGAATAATGACACAGACCCCAGCAAAGAGGTGAACGGAAGCTGATGTCACCGGTAAGAAGAGTAAGAATGACTAAGAATGTAAGAATGTCTGTGATATCGCAATAAACACTTGTACATGAGCTCACTGTAAATACACTCTAATGCACAGCAAATTTTCAACAGCAGGATGCATATTTTTACAAAATCATCAAATTTTAAACGTAATCAGCCATAGTGCATACATTTCATACATATAGCGAGGATTTTCCAGTACTTCATGGTTTGTTTTCAGGAAAGAATAAATGGTGTTTTTTTTTTTTTTGTCAAAAATGCATTACTAACGCCAAACACGAGATATAATGAAAGATATTTCTAAATAACACAGAACAGAATGGCTCAATATGCTAAAACTGAAAAACACGGCACTGGTCATGCAGACCGCATTCTCAAAGAGTACGTGTGAATGCACAACCCCTGTTTCCGCAGGGAGGGAAAAAGGAAAATCGCTCAACAGACTACAAAGCGCTGGCTAAACTCACGCTGAGAGTATCAAACAGAATATTAAGAGAAAAGTTACGAGAAAATTAAGCGAAAAGAGAGATAAAAGAGCCTGTTGATGAGACCGCGCTGACGGTTGCAGCAGGCAGTGATCTTACCCTGCCTTACAGCAGTGCCAGGTCCATCCACTCCATCTGCACCCCCCATATGTTAGTCCAGACACACTGCATTAAGTCCCGAACGCAGCGTGAACATGCTGACAAGCTGAGGTTTGCTTCTTCAGAGGCTCCCTTAACAATAATCGTTGGTGACATGAGGAATGCTTTAGGGGGCCTTTCCATTCCCACTGCCTGGAGGTTGCCCTAAACTTCGGAAGGCAAATTTAAGGCGGTGTTACTCTCATTGCTAACACACGGCCTTTGCTTATTTCAGCTTGAAGGGGAAATCTGATGTAAGAAATTAAAACGAGTGCTTCAGATTTTACAGACAAAATCTGAGCTCCACCCAAAGAGCAAGAAGGTTTGGATTCTAATCTTGGTGAAATTGATAGGTGGGGAAACATAAAAACTAAAATACGGTTTTCATTACTGTTCATTTCGTGTTCTACATCAGAATGCCTGGTTGCCCATCTGCCTTAACTGGCTTTTGAGTCATGTGGATCGAATCTAAGAACCAAAACTCCCTACTAATAACAAACTACAATCCTCAGACGAATAGCAGGGTGTCTTGATTAGGTCAAAGCCAAAAGCATTCCCATGACCTTACGTAAATGCTGTTTAGCTGAGGGAAGCAAGTCAGTCTTATGCGGACGTCAGCATGTTTTGGAAAGATGCTAAGTAGAGCAAATTGGAGAGAACAACAACAACCAAAAGAACGCAATGAACTATAACTGGACGTCTGAAAATATTGACGACATTTATTTCCTCAGCCTGATCGGCCATTACCATGTTCCCATCGTCTTCTCCAATGAAACGGTCAGATGTATGATGCGTAAGATATGCCTTCAAAAGGAACTTTCTGAGCTTTAACGGTCTGTGATCAAAGGGTGTCAGCACCTGTGTCTGGAGCAGTTGCAGAGAAATCAAAGCCTCTTCCCCCACGGCTGAATTACTGGCTGTCAGGCCTAAATGCTCAACCAAATCATTTCTCCTGCAGTGTTCATAAAAAGGTGGACCAAAGCGTCTCTGTTTTGCCTGCGGTGTAAACTCAGAGCTCTCACAAAGCTGTCCTGGCAAGGCCCGGACCCTGCAAGAGCGCTGCACCCTGCAAGTCAAACACCAGAGCAAAAACGCACATAAACACACTGTCCGGACTCCACTGAGACTGAGACCTGAGATCATGCATTCCTTGGTCTACACTGAGATACACCAGAACGCTACGTGGACCAACACCCTTCTGAATAGTGACTTTCACCACAGAGTGGTATTACAAGGACAGTGCACGTCTAGTATTTAGAAATCTGCCTTGAAAGGGCATTGCTTATTTCCAGTTTGATTATGCCATATCCACTACAAACTTTCCAGAGGTTTTTTCAGATTTTTGCACACTTCTTCAGGAAGAATTCACATTCATTTCAAGCCTTGACGTACATGTTGAACTCATGAGTGTGTGGCAAAATTTATTTGCTCTTTTCATAAAAAAAAAAATCTCCTGGTACTGTTTGATGAAGCTATGCCTTCAAATTGACAAGTATATACACTCGTGCTGCTTGGAATTTATTTCAAGCTCTCTTGAAATAGTCAGCTGGTAAGTGAAACAGTCGGTTGTGAAACCCCGGGAACGGTCGGATGAGGCTGTGCGTTCAGTATTTGCTGGATAAACAGCCTGTGGAAAAAAGCCTGCCCTAGGCACGGTTGCCGTGAGCACCGAGCATGCTCAGTGTGTCCTCCCAAGGATTGCTCTGGGATACGAGTGCAGGCGCAACACATGCTAAATGAGCACAGGCTGCAGGCTTCTTTCTGCTGCTAATGAGCTCTCCCTTCTAATTACGGTACTTCCTGTACCTGAGGCGGTGGGGGTGAACCCCACGGCCTTCTGGGAGCACGTTCAGCTGTCAGAGACGCCTCGCTCCTGAAATCCTCAGATTTGCTCTCAGAGGCAACGGCCACCCGCCGTGGCGGTAAGCCTGGTAATCCTGAAGACTGACATTACCTCTGTGTTGCTTAATTCTGCAGTTTGATACAGCACGATGTATGTATGTATGTATGTATGTACGCATGTAAGAGCATATGCAAATATACATGCATTGCATGCACACATTTGGTATGTTTGCATAAAAAATTGTAGAATTTATAAAGGGGTGGGGGGTGTTTAAATCAAAAGACAGCTGTCTGTCTCCAGTTAAAACAACATGCTGATCAGCCTGTCCAACCATGAGGCTTAATGCTTACTAATTTGCTGTGTTTCATCAATATTTATCATGGGCCATCACAACCGCCTTTTTTTGACTTGCTTAACAGTCCAGCTCAGCCAAGAAGCGTTCAAATTCCACACTGTACCAGAGCATTGGGGGGGGGGTGGAAAGCCCAAACAAGGATGAGGAGAACTCCACCCCCAGGCAAAAGAGGCCCCTCCCACGCAGGGAAACTGGACTCCTGTTTACAGCACGGGGTCTGGAGACAGAAGGAACCCTCCTGCACAGCGCAGAGCCCCCGGCTATCTGGTTTCAAAACACCCCATTCTGAGCACAAGGGTGTTTTTTCGAGTGAAAGGGGTCAGCTGTGTGCCTGCTCCCCGCTGTGGAAGACGGAAAACACTCCCGCCGCATGTTATTCGCGCACTGGCTCGGGGTTCAGACCTGCGCTCCCACTGACGACAGCCTCACAAAAATGCCTCACAATGACAAAAAGCTCTGCAGTCGGTGGGCCACTGGCTGAAACAGGGGCCACCAACGCATTCTCTGCAAGCAAAACACATGCTGTGTTGTAACAACTGCCAGCATCATTAAATAAACATTGAAATCTTTCATATTGGAACAGACAGTGAGATGAATAAGGTTTTAAAGAGGCAACTGAGGGTTGACTGTTACAGCAGATAAAAGACATGCGCAAACAACTTAAAATGGACATTTATTGATATTTGCAGTGATTCTACAATCCCGTGATCCCCGAGGAGGAGAAGCCAGCCCTGACCGAGAGTCGCCTGGATTCCCGGTAATAATTCGGACAAGCTGACCTAACAGGGAACAGAGCGGGTCTTGCTTTCTACATCGGCGGCTTTTGAGAGTCGCCGAGGGCCAGGGATCATGCGGCAGTCGGGCGGCCTGCCCGCTCCGCGCTTCTTCTGTCGAGCCTTACCACACCGCTGCTATCGATTTCACGGGCCACCTTGCGCAGCAACCAAATGACTTAACACATGGCGGGCGGCGGGCGGAAAACAAACACACGAACAGCCTGCCGTTTCAGAAGCGCGTTTCGCAAGCCCCCGTGCTTTATCCCCCCCCCCCCCCCCCCCCACCCCCTCCCTTCTGAGTCCAGCGCTGACGTCTGGGCCGACGTTCTGCTAACGCAGCTCGTAGCCTCCCCTTCTCATGTGGGATGAGCCGTCCGCTTCGATGGAGTGCCGGCACAATCAGCTCGCCAGCCGCTCCAGCCAAATCAATTTCCAGCGCGCTTTCAAACACCTAAACACTGGATGAGGAGAGGCTGAGCTTCACAGTGTCCTATAAATATCTACACATTTATTTATAAAGACAATCATTATTATTTATATATTTAATATAATAAATATATGGACTGTTGTATCCATATAAATAATAATTATTTATATATTATCTATTTATTGTAATACATATATAGATAATAGGTAATTATTATTTTATACAAATAAAAACAGTTCAATTCAATAAATCAGATATATCCAGAAAATGGAGCAGTTTCCTTTAAAATGTTCTTTTGTGGCATCTTTTCATTCTTTGTTGGGTTTTGGTTTTGCCTGTTTTGAATACAATATGACATTTCAACGATTATTTTTAAGTAATGCTATAGAATAATTACAGAAGGAAGTCTTTTTGTGTTGTGTAAGATCTGACATTTCTGTCTAATCGGTTTAACTCTTGCAAATGAAACGCGGTGGTCTGTGATAAGATGCACTTATCCCTGAGCGGTCTCCCTGAGGACTGCCTGTGAGTTAAATCGAAGTAATTGCACTATTATTGCGACCACTTTAATGCGATCTCGACCCCACGGGTGAAATGAAGCGAAATAGAGCTATGCGATCCCTGCGGAAACATAACAGAAACCCAATGCACTGACAGTCCCTCAGTTGCAATATACTCTTGTATACTAAGCTAAATACGGTTAATACTTTCTCAGAAATTGTACCGGTGAATGTCGCTTTATCGTTCTCATTTCCCATCTATGGGTCTTCTCTGAGGGAAAACCACGAAACAAAGTAATTAGTTAATCATCCCAATCATTTATCAGTCCCTAAAGACCCATCTATTTAATTGTGCTTGGTGCTTTCCAACAAAACACTTTCCCGGTTCAGTTTCCAAAATGCTTATTTCTCCCAGAGAAGATCACATTAACGCCAACTAAGACACATGTGCTAAGTGATAACAGTCAGTAACAGTGTAAGTACTGGCCATTTTTCAAAGTTGTCTCACTTTCCCTTGGAAATAAACAGTGTTCTTCTGAAAATAAAAACAAAAACCATTAAAAATGGAACTTGGCATATCAGATCACAGCTTTTCCCAGAAAACCTGGCAAACAGTCAAAAGCAGAAGTTCAGCTGGGGCATCAAGTTGATGCCATCTTGCTGTGGTTTACTGACAGAACCCCATTGCACAACAGAGTCTTTAAACAACGTTGTGGCAATGTTACCTTCAACACGCTTTCACAGTCGGAGGCAAATCTGCTGTCAACACAGCGACAAAAATATGCCACCGACAGCTTGTGTTCTCATATGAAAGGCATGCTTACAGGTACAGAGACCGTGAGAATCAGTCTGTACTTTACCACACGCTGCGAGACGGAAACCACACGTGAAGAGACAGCCCTTTTGTTCAGCTCTTCATTCCACTATGACTTCATTTCGATCGCCATTTTAATTCTAAATATCACTGTCTACAGATCACCCGCGTGTCTGCTTTAAACAGCATGACTCACCTGGTGGCAGCGATGACATCGAATTAAAAAGGCAGCAAAGCATGATCTTTAAATCTCAGCAAAACCAACATAAGTATGATTAAACTTATCTTATTAAATCGCACGCAAATATTATGCCAACAGTGAAAACCCCTCGGGGGAGATTAAGATAAACCCAAACGGATGAACACAAACACAGGACAGCCTGCATTTCCAAAATGAGTTTACAGAACAAAGTGGTAGACGTGGGCCACCGGTACTCCCTTCTTCTGGACCAATATAAACCCATCTTTCAATGCTTGGTGGGGACACTGTGGAGGAGGGACTATCTTCAAAGGATCGTGACTGACTGGGGGTGCCCAAAAATGGCTACACCTGTAATCCCAATAACCAGACAGAGATCAGCTCCAAAAAGGCACGTTCCTCAAACTTCCAGATTATTCCATTCAACTCACTGGCAATATAAGGCCTTCTACGCCAGCAGTACCTTGACTCCCCACGATAACACTGCTTACCTTTGGGGCTAAATAAGGTGAAATTCATTTGCGCACCTCATTTCAGGCCTTGTTAGTCTGCTTGCAGGTATAGACACCTGTGGATTTATTTGACTCAGGGAGTCCACTTGGAAGCACTGGCTATTTACCCAGCAGCCCTCCAAAGGCCATCTGCTTCGCCCGCATGTGACGCATTCAAACTGCACTGTTGCTGTGTCTCACTTCCAACCGTTAATGGGATCTTTCCACAGGACCTAAAATTCATTTCAAGCTCCAATGACACACACATAGCATGCTGAATGATAATAGTCTGATAAAGTAATAAGCATTTTTCACAGATCCAGCCCTGATGCAGGGCATGTATTTTTGTAGCTCAGAATCTTTTTTTTTTAAGTCACTGAATGTTCTGTGCCTGTCAGACACAGAGATCCCCAGCGATAACCAAACTCCTTTCCAGGAGCAACAGCACTGAAGCATCTTGCAGAGACACACAGCTCACTCTTCTTGCATTCCCTCTGCATCTGTCATTCGCTAAAACTGCATCTCACAGCACAGCTGTTTCACTCGGAGCTTTTCATTACTCATTTATCCATTCCTTTCACGAAAATGCACAGAACTTTCACACTACATATTTTTTTACAGCCAGAATGACAACAAAGATGAGCGCGCCACTTTAAATGAGATCAATGCCAACAGCAATGCGTGGTTCCCTGTGTGCATTAGGAGGTGACCGAGCTTATATATTCAGAAACGCACAAAATTCATTCATGGAAAAGCACAAAAACAGAGGTAGTTGGAGTCACTGGGTTTCTTTCAGTCCTCAGTGCCACATTACCGCACTACAGACTCAAGCGCTACGGCTGTGAAGCCTCTGTAGTTGAACGAGAACAGTTCAAACAGCAATGTGTGGCTCCCTGTGTGCATTATGAGATGACCACGCTTATAAATTCAGAAGCATACAAAATTCATCCATAGAAAAGCACAAAAACGTGAATATTTGGATTGACTGGGTTTCTTTCAGTCCTCTATGCTACATTGCAGCGCTATGAAGCCCCTGTAGGCCTCAACAGCCCAGCTGCACATGGGCGGACGGTGGCCCCTCACCTCTCAGTGCACTGTTGGCTGGGCAGGATGGCATCTGGCAGCGTGACCTTATTCCTGTCCAGGGGGTTCTGGCTGTGCGTCGTGTGGTTCACCGCCCGGTTGGCGAAGAGGACGTCGTAGTCCACGCAGTTGAAGAGGAAGGTGGTGAAGGTGACCACAAACAGGAACTGTCTGCGGGGGGGATAATCCGACAGGGAGTGCATGTCAGTGAGGCTCGTGGGTAAAGGCCACTAGTGAAAGCTGGTGCATTTCAAACTTGTGGGAGAACAGATGGGGAAAAGACACTGGGGCCTGCACTTTGTGTGGAAAAACATGGCTTTTTTTTTTTTATGTGTTCATGAGAATTCAGGTAGAACAACACCAAAGTCAACAGCATACAAAATGCAACTCCCATTAATATTTATTTGCTTAGCAGACGGTTTTACCCAGTGAGACTTCCACAGACAATTACACTTACACATTTGGATTTGCCTCTGAAACTGCTCTGCTGGATTTTTAATGCCACAATTGAGGTGAGGTGCTAAGCAGCTAAGCTTGGGTGGACGGCGTCTGCTTTAGAGACCGAGGGCTCCTGGAGGTGTCGAATGCGCCCAGAGAAAACAATCCTCACAGACTGGCTTTTCACGCTGCTTGAGTTAGCCCATATGGCCTGGGCCCGAGCTGGCAGACTCGTGCCGTGTGAACCGCGCTTATTGGCTGCCAGTGGCTCAGGGCCTCTGCGTCGGCCAGTGGAGCGCACACCGCGGCCTGCTGTCCAGGACACAGCACATGGGCTCTCTGGCACAACAAGGCCCACGCAGTCTAATTCTGTCACGCTAAGGACCAGATAAAGGAACCTCAATCTATTATTGTTTAGCTGATTCTCATCAAGCGTAACACTGCTCTCATCAACCACATGCATTCTTGACTTCACAGGAGTAAACCCTCAAGAGTAACTCTCAGGAGTAACTCTCAGGATCTGGCTTGTGAGAGGGCATAGAGGAAAATAAAATATATTCATACTTACACCAGTTCGAAGAACTCGGACAGCATCATGCATGCAAAGCCATTCTTCTGGTGGAAATGGTAGATGTGCGGATGACAGTTAAAGAAAACAAGAGTATACTGCCGGTGACAGGGTGTCATTGGTCAGCTGGTTACTGCTACAGCAAGAAATACCGGCACTACTCTTAAATGACACTTCAGAATAGAAAGGGACTGAACACAGACATACAGGGGTTAAGCTTGAGAATGTTCTATAGAAAAATAAGCGTTCCATACAATTCTCTACAGAGGAGATTTTTAAAGGTGTTACATTTTGACAACGAAATGAAAAACTTACTTTCAGGCCCAAACTAAAAATGAGTGCGCTAAATTTAAGCAAATGTTTGCATTGTCAAGCCTTGAACAACCTTTTCCTTAAATGAACCAAGGTTAATGCTTCCTTAAAGTTGTTGTTCAAACTTCAAAACAGAACCTGGTCTGTTTATATCTACTTTTGATAATGTCTTTCAGGAGACATTCAGATTCAGGATATAACGATTTACATTCACCTTAAGAGTTCCTTGACAATTTTAAAGCTTTTTAGAGTTGGTCCCCCTGGAGACTCCCGTTCCTGGGTGACAGGTAGGCAGCCACACCGCCAAACGGAACCGGAGAGTGAATTCCCATCAATAACCCCCGCGACACTTTGTAATTCGAAAGAAAACGTTTTCCGAGAGGCGCCGTCCTCGAAACGAATCAATTTAAGCCCTGTCTCCCTCCGACGGGCCGAGTGGCTCGGAATACGCGCCCGCCGCTGAATCTCATTTTGTGGAGAAATGGCTTCCATTATAGCTCATTCTGCTACAATGCGAGGCGTTCGAGTTTGGGAGCATCCGCGCGCCGCGCCGTAATTGAAATGTCATGGCCAACCAAATGCGCCACCTCAGATGATAATAAAGCTGTGTGAGATGCGCCCGCCGCGGGATGACAATAACGCGGTGATTTAAAAAACGACCTCTCAGTCACCGCCGAGGATTTTCCAACACAAAGGGGCCTCGCAACTCTTAAGACGGCCACACAGGAGGGGATAAACAAGCGCATGGCGAAGCGACGTAAAAGGATATTCTTGTGAAGAAGTTGTCCAGATTCTTGATATGATGCCACGAGTCTGTGTGGAGGAACGACAGCGTTAACTTGTAAAGCTTCCACATGAGAAAGCCTTCTACACAACAAACAAAATCCGCAAGTGATGGTACAGTGAGGCTCTTCATAACAGGCGGAGCTTCCAACCGCTGTCAACTGCTGACTCACACCAATCAAAATATGTTGCTCTCCATAGCAAAATACTATGATTGGTTACAGTCAGTGGGTCACTGACAGCACATGATGGCTCCATACATCTGGGATTCATGAAGCCTTATTGTTCCATCACTAAAATGCAAAATCTTCTATACCCCAAAACACTGACGTAAGCACTAAAGGTAGAGCTAGGGTTGGACATATGTAGCAAAAACTGAAACTTGTTCACATTATTGAATGTGAAAGGCAAAGAGCAACAGTCTCAGACTGAATCAATGTGACCTTCCACATGGCTTCCTTGTATCATGCTCATAGATTTCTTCTTAGTCACATCACACTCATCACAGACTGAAGGCATTGTGTGAATAACCAAGGAAAAGCTTTTGGACTCATTTAATTCATTGGCATGATCTGATTGAGACAGTGGTTAAATGAATCTCTGAGATTTGATTAACCACGGCATCGGTGAGAATATTACTCATGCCTCACAAACCACACCCAATGTGTGATCCCAATAGTTAACCGAATCATTTCCTTCCCATTAGGTCAGAAAAGCCTCTAAGCAGAATTTAGTTAATGCAACTTGCCACAGTAAGAACAGAGTATCATTCAAAAGGTGGCCGAGCCATAACAGTTCAGCCACACAATGGAAAATGACTGATGGCTTACTTGATTTGATTGACAATGCTGACTTGAATGACAGGTCTGACTGAATTCACAGTGGTAACACAATGCGGCTGACACTGTAGACTCAATTTGATTGACAGTACCCCCCCCCCCCCCCCATTTCACTGAAAGCCGAGTCGTTGTGACTGACTGGCAGTGCTGATTCCATGTGATCAGCAGTGCTGACTGAATCTGACGGACTCTGAATGACTGTCAGTGCGACTCAGTGTGACTGACACCGTGACTCTGACCGTCTGTCCCGCTCACCTCGCAGGCCCTCCGGCACATGCACGAGCAGGTCCTCCTCTCCGGGCGGCGAGTCCTCCTCGAAGTCCTCAATCCGCTGGTACTCCTGGTAGGCTTCAAAGTTGGCCATTGTGCTTCACATTCTCCCCCGCACCTGCTCGCGAAATCCTGCAACGAGCAGCACACAGGAAAAGGCAATCCCTCTGGATGTTTCACACAGGGCATCGCATGACAGACACAAAGCGCCGTGACGACACCAGATACTCCTGTACGTCCTACTACAAAGCCAAAGCCTGTACTCAATTACAGACCACAGACTAGAAAAAGTTTACAATATCATGTAAGGTGGATGGTAATGAAGTAGGCACACAACTAGATTGATTAACTTATATGCATGGTATCCCATGTATTAATTTCTTCCCAACTGCAAATTTAGGGAAAAAGCACAAGACAAATGACTGTTGTGGTCACTCATCATACTTAGAGAGCGCTGAAAGGCACAGAATTGAAGAATTGCAGTGCCTCAATTCAGATCTAATGGGGCTGCAATGTTATAGTCCCGGTAGCCAGACCGCTGATTGTGACGGAGTATCTAAAGCAGCTGGAGAGAGAGGTGGAGGTAGCAGACGCTTCCTGTAATTCGGCTATCAGGTTGCAAAGCCATGTCATGCTGCACTTGGGCTCGAAGCAGCTGCTAAGCTTTGGCTGTCTCCTTTATGGTAGAGACAGGCATACCTGACTCATTAGGGGATCAAAGAGACAGCAGCTCCCGCCTTCATTCAGACTGTACTCATTACGATACATGAAAGCAGAAGTCCAAGCAAAGGGTCAAATATAGATAAGTCACATGACTACTTCTGTAGGTCATTCTCAGAGTGAAGTGCCTCCTTCCCTTTTTAGGGGCGTTACCTCTTTTGACTCTGACAAACAGAATTAGATTGTAGTGGCAGCAAAAACACTGGTGTATCTAAGCCATACATTCACATTTACATTTATTCATTTAGCAGACGCTTTTACCCAAAGCGACTTACATAGGTTACAGTTCTTTACAATGTTATCCATTTATACAGCTGGATATTTACTGAGGCAATTGGTATCAGGGAAGAAATATTTTGCATGGTCAGCGTTCTTGCCAATAGGTCTACATCCCTTTGGTTTTTTTTCAGTATATACATGTCATACACTATATCCTGTTTTCATAAGGGATAAGAAACCTCTGTTTTTAAGCTATTTGTCCTTGTGATATTTAATTGGTCACTTGCTTCCGTATTCAAACATTTGTTTATTAACCAAAAATGAGACTTTCTCCTTGAAGGACAGGCTAACAACTAAGTTAAGCTTCCTGCATTGTCATGTGAGTGAACACGGATCTCTTCATAGCAAGTCATTATATAAAAAGAACTTGAATAAGAACTGGGGGTCATGCAGTCCTTGTTGGGGGGGGTACAGTAAGTGAGGTTCATTCATTTGAGTACATATGCTTGAAAGACGGAATGTTCCAGTATAAAATTTTCTGAAACAAACATTTTGAATATAGGCCACATACTCCTACAAAAAACCCAAGCAGGTCAAGTCAGATGACACGCGAGGATGAGATAACTGCATCATGATGCCGGAGGGCGAGTGCAAGAAATGCAACAGAGTATTCAGGTTGAAGAAATAACAGGAGAAACATCGGTCCGTATTAAGTGAATCCTGGCCTGGAACCAACCGAACTACGAGCTCAGTCAGATGAGTGGCTTTCTCATTACAGACACTGCATTCTGCAGCACAAACACTGTCGGGCAGCTCCTGTATCCTTGATGCAAGTCCACTGTGATTTCCAAGCTTGCCAAACTTTTCTACATCCAGGGCAACCAATCAGGATCAGGTCGCCGGGTAATGCTCCTCTTTTCTTTGAGATGAGGAGCTTTCAGTGAGCAGACCTAATTTTGCTGCTTCAACGCAATGAGAGATACATCTCAGCCTCCAGCACAATGCATGACAGCCTGTGTAACTGGGCCAGCATCGGCGGAGGGCCTGAAGGGAGTTAAAAGAGACCTCCCACACCGCATCTGTTGTGGTGGTGTTTTTTCGACTGCATTGCCCACTTCCTGTTACTCAGCTTAGTTGCATAATTGCAATACATCAACAGCAACATCTAAATACTACTTTAACAGTGTGGGGCACACCTGGTTCATCTTCACTGAAAACCTGGATATGACTGTATATATGTAAATGCTGCAATATATGAGAGGCATGGAACTAACTGACAAAGCTCATTAATAACCACTAAAATCAACATCTTTTCAAGATACGATTTCTGCACTTTTAAATAACATCATCGTAAGGTCTTTTCTGTGGTGTTTTGGGCTTTTTCTTTGAGTACTTAGTTTGGAATGTGCCCTGAGCAAAACCATCTTTACGTTTAAAGGTGTGACTCAAAGTACTTGAAGCAGACACAAACACCAAGCTCAATGTTCTTTCTATCCACCAGGCTGAAAGAAAATGCATGAAACAACATTTGTTTTTTGCAAGCGTAAAATATCACTAATGCTAAAAGAATACATACAGTACTCACAACAACCTAATATCGGTAACATGTTTTTTTTAGCTACCTGATCAAAACAGTCATATAATATGCAGCATGTCAGTAAAATACATCTTTATGTCAGTACAGTGTAACACATGTAGCAAAACTCTTGTCTTTATGTAATTAAACACTCTCCTCCAAGCTACTGATACCCTTTCAGCTAAATTTACCTTCCTGCACTTACACAAGTGTGTTCTTACACAGCACTTGTTTGACTCACTTATATCTGCAATATGTAACTATTTTCAGGCACACAGACTGAAGGCTCACATAATATTGTGACACAATCCCAACTAATGCTATAAATTTCAAACCACTGCTTCTATACTACAGATACATTGACTCTATCATGTAGACAACATTATATAAAATAACTGTCTTATTAAGACCTCACACACAGCTAAAGTCACACAGAGAATACTGAATATTTCATAGCTGAACTAGTTACCGCTTGAAGCTGGAGATAACAGTTAATAAAACAGACTTAATAACAGGGCAACACACATACCTACTTCATTATATAACTTGTGAATGTTTAATTATGTAGATTTAATTTTATGAAGACCTTAAAACTAGCCCTACACAGCGTGCAAGCTGTGATAGTATTGCAGGTTTTCACTTCACTGTAAATCCCCTCGTTAAAAGAGGGGTCATTTTTACTGCCTCTGGTTGTTATTCCTTGGTCTAGACGGAGTAAATGAAATTCTGAAATGTCTCATTAGCCAGCGCACACTGTCGTGGCTCTGTAATTTGGAAAACTCCTGCTTTAACTCTGTCCCTAAGTGAATGTAGGAATCCCAAGCAGCAGCTAAAACCCAGAACTCAAAACTGAGTGAGCCATTGCTTCCTGCAGTTGAAAAGCTGGCAGCCATGTTGGGCCTCCTGAATCCGCTCCAGAGGATCCCCGAGATCAAGCACCTCTTCCCGTTTTAAAAGCGGCTCAGAGGATCTGACAGTCACGTTTAATTCAGTTAGAGAGTCAGAGACGCACAAAGACACGTTGGCAGGGGCTAGCGCGGCAGGTGAGTCCATGACCTTGACCCATTACACAACCGGTGGAAACTGTGATATGACAGGGTAGCAGCAGACATCAGGGAGAGCAGCGCTAAATGTGGTCCAGAGGTTCACAGCCACTCTAATGTATATTGCTCCTGGGATTCATAATGGTTAAACAACCTTTCACATTCTAAGGTGCAAAACATTCACTGCTTGGTGAGAGTTATTGTGTAAACTACATGCTCGCGGACTGAACCCTCCAGAAGTTTGCTTTTTTTCCCACTTCCTCTGCGAGATGACAAGCAAGGGCCAATATAAGCCTGTTTCTCTCATCAGACAGCTCTCCAGATTGCCTTAACTTCACAGCTTGCTTCCCATTGATGTGACACTGCGAAGCACTGGTGAGAGACTTGTGCAAATGAAACCGGCTGTGTTGTGAGGCTCAGCTAAACAAATTACTTGTTGTAGTGCGCTCTAATTTGTCAGGGTGTAGGAATATTTTTGGGATGTGTCATCAGAGCCGGTACTGAGAATCCTTTCCCCTGGGTCCAGCTTCCAGTCACAGACCATCAGCAAGCCATGATGTAACCACAGCCAGGGTGAAACAGTCTGGTCCCCACTGTGCAGTAAGGGACCAGTTTGGTCAAGGGCCCAGGGATGCTTCTGTCAAAAGAGGTTGTGGACAAGAACAAAATGAATCCAACAACAATGCAGGCTGCTGCATGTTCAGATCTGTTTTTGGTTAGTCAGATACCTGCCATCCGCCCTATGATGTCAAAATAGAAGACTGACGCTGAGGATCACTGTTCCGTTTTCCAGGATGTCCCTGAAAGTCTGAAAAACATTCTCTTGCCGGATGCAACCGGTTATACCCTTATTTATCAGCTGAACGCCAGCTTTACAATCTTGCTAAGTGACTCGCTGAAGTTCACACAGCTTAGAGGAAGAAACAGTTCATTTCAGTCTGCAAAGCATGGGGCACAGCCCCCCCCCCCATTAAAACACCTGCTGAGGAAAACATCGAACAGCGTGCCTATGAGAGGGGTGAATCGAGTTAACATTTTAGACATTATCGCCGATGTCCTCATCTACCTCATCTATACTGCGAACACACTGTACATAATCAGCTACATTTCACTTGGCATTTCACATTCAGTGCCCACAGCATTTCAAGTCATGTCTACGTTTCTCCTGTGACTCATCATTCAAACCTAGTAACCCACAAACCAAGAGGACCTCTGTGCCATGATTTTCTGTGGCTGAGAGTAAAGAAACAAGCTGATATTGTACTGCACTGTTCAGTTCAATGCCCAGACAACAGTGTGTTCAATCCGTGACATTCCTTCACTGTTCTGGTTTCGTAAGTAGTGACAGGCTACATTTCTGACACGAGCTACTGCTAAGAAGTGGTGATAATAAAGGCCTGACTATTTATTTATCTGTTCTGAAACCAGGCTTTGCTTCTGAAAAGCATATTTGACTCTCGAGCAGGAGCAAAACCAAAGCAAGCCTCAAGGCATGCATGTGATTGCTTCTCTCACTCATGTTTATCCACTCTGAACTGGCTCTTCTTTAGCTTGACAGCAAAGTGCCCCTGCCTTTTCTCCTAAAAACAAAACTGGGTCATCAGCTCAACCTCATTTTTGTAGTTGCAGGTCCCCTCAGCCGCCTCAACCCGATATGGGTGAAGCTGCATTTTGAAATGATTGATGTTCAGTGCGCTATGTCAGGTTACAGCAGGTAATATGACGTCCTGCCCCCCCCCCCTTCTGTGTATTTTAGCTTGCCTCTCAAACCCGCTGACGTGCGTGACAAGAACCCACGCGGTCACTGCCGCTCACACCGCCTCATCTCGAGCGCTGTGGTCATGCTACGGTCCTCCTTGCTCTTCCTCACGCTACACCTTCCTACCCCCCCCCCCCCCCCCCCAGCTTTAAAGTCTGTCTCAAACATACGGTTGTCTCTGTTCTTGAAATAAGATGGAACATTTTGGAATCCAAAATAGTGGAAAAAACATCTGTCTCTCTGTCCCTACAAAAACTGCCAACAGCTTGTTAATGCCAGAATGGGGTTTGGCAACCTGAAGAATACTGCTACCCGTTCTGTCAGAAATTCACCCTTTTCACATGTGTTCACTTGACCTGGCCCATCCCGAGTCACCCACATGCCTAGGCAGGCTGCTTCCACCATGGGTGTACCTGGGTTGACCCGTTTCCAAAATTGTCACAGTGGCGAAGATGGGGGAAAAAAAAAAAACAGACCCTGGCACAGACTCAGAGGGTTGACACACGGGAGTACAACCTCCATATTGTTTCTCATGCAGCTTGGCAATGCACAGGTGGAACGGCAGCTTGTGGGTACACCTTAAATTGCAAGCTGGACCGCCGCAAAAGAACAGCTAGGCCAAGCAGTGACGGAATACACGCGTGCGAGTCAGATACAGGCGGCAGTGTTCAGTGATGCTGTCTGTTTATTGCAATCCAGTGCTACTCACAGGCCACAGCCTGGCCTCTGTCCATGTCTGTACATGTCTATACAGTAAAGGTCTTGTTGTGGTAGCCTCTGCTCACACGCCAGGGATGGGCCTGGGCCCCCCACGTCACTGCTCCGTGTCTTGAGGGAAGACGGCCTTGTTAGGACGCCAAGTTCCCAGGTCCATAAAGCAATTGGCAGACGTTCGCTTGAAGCCAGATCAAATTATAAGCCAAGCATTCTCTCTGCTCTGGTGCGCACCCGAGAGGGACCGGGGATGACCTAATACCTTGTTAGGTCTTCCAAAACTTGTCATTTAACAGGATGAAAACATCCCACTCTACCGTGACTCACTGGTACCCGGAATACTGACGCTCTAAACATGACACTGGAAAGGCCAACAAATGAGTGGTCAGTTTTCTAAAACATGCCCTTAATTACTACTCTGTAGCCACAATGCACGCTCTCTATGCCAGTGTGGTCGAGTTATTTCACTCCATGTTGACTTCCAACAATATGCATCTACACATATCAACGAAAGAAAGCAAAAAAAACAAAGTAACAACCCGGCCTGACATTACCTGCGACCTCCTCCCTAGATCGACTTACCTCGAGCAGTTACGGGTTCATAAAACAATCCTGGGCGACAGTAGTACCACCTTCCTTCTACAGTCTGCTACACACTGCTTTTTTACAATCCTCTTTAAATTCTCCAGGTCCACAGTCACATATATAAGTTGCCCTGTGAGGTCCTTAGCTAACGTAACGTGTTAACGACCCCCCCCCCCCCTACAATCATGAAGTAAACTAGCCATTTCTCAACCAGTCCTCATCTCTCAGACTTCACACACTACACTCGACCTGTACTCACACGTGTCCCCGTTTGCCAGTTATCTGGAAAACAGATACGGTATCGGGATCATCTGTGGACAGCTGAATAGCTACAGCGAAATAAACAAGGCTAGCTAACAGACACACGCACACACACACACACCGTGTTGGTAACTAGCTAGCGCCACATGACAACAGCATCGGCAATAACGTCAGTGTCCAAATTGCTGTAAGACCACCGTAAACACCTATTAACCAACCAGCTGGGCAGCAGCGCTTCTTTATTTGTAAAGCTAGTAAGCTAGCCTAGATAGTACAGCTAGGTCGTGAGGTCGATCACAGGGTTGAAATGGGTCTTAGCCCAGCCAGCTGGTGAGCTATCTAGCTAGCGGCTCAGTGAAAACAATATACAGCTAACGTTAGCCACCTTGTTGGCCAGCTGGCTAGCAGGATAATTTGAGAGATGGCTTGAGCTTTCAAAGTCGGTGGCTTGATAGCACTGCTAACATTTCACAAAGGACAAGCGTAGCTAGCCGGCTACCTAGCATGATAACTGTTTGTAAAATAGCAAAGTAACTAATTTGGGTAGCTAACGCCATAAAACACAAGCCTAGCTTGCTGAGTAACTTGACTGCACCATGTCAGCAGGCAAGTCTAGCGTTACAGGCAGCGAGCCACTCACCTCAGATAGAGAAAACACAAGGGTAGCCAGCTGGCTAACATGGCTCTTTCTCTCTAGCTAATCTTGTAGCCTGCTAACGTTAGCGACACAAACAGTGGAGCTAGCAAGCCAGCTCCTCAGCTAACAATGATAGCACGTACCGAGTTGCTTACCTCTTACTTTTTTTACCCTCTCTCCTTATCGTACGTTGCAGTTTGTGTTGTTTCTTTCTCATTCCATTCGTTAGATGCCTATCGTACTTTCATATGTGATTCTTTCCGTATCCTATCGATCTGATCCCTATGTCGAGTGCCTACAGTTTGCTATTTAGTCGCTCCGTCTGGGTACACCCAGTCGACTCGAGCACGATTAGTGTTTTGTCTGTCTGCTGCAGCACAAATGTCAACAAAACACCATCTGACGTCAGTACCTTATAACCTTTGAACCTACCACTGATGTCAGATGCATGTTGCTATTTTAAAATAACAAAACACTTATAACTACATATTTACTAAGAAAACCATATACACGAGAATACATTATTTAACATATATGTTTTAGTAGATTCTAGCTAAAGAAATCGATTCCTTGAACAGCTGGCTTGCTTTTAATTTACAAATCTGTATTTAGCTATCCAGCTATTTTCATAGGCATTGTAATTTGGTATCTACTATTAAACTGTAATTATAAAATATTTTAGTAAAACAAAAAAGAATACTATGGATAAAATGTTTTGAGGTGCATTATGGGTCGTTGTCAAGATGGCTGCGCCCTTGTTGCTTTGGATACCCTTCTGAATTAGAAAGTGTTTTCCTGCATTTTTATTATATTTGCGTTATTTTCATAATTTATTTAGCTACGGCCGTATGTTGCTGTAAAGTATTGGAAATGTTTTACCTCATACTTACTAGTAAATTGAAAGGAACCACGGCTCCATTACGGTCCGTCTATTCCCGTCTAAGTAAAGTAGGGGATTTAAAGAGCCAAACACGGTAGGAAGCCCTTTAGCTACCTAAAGTTATATATTTTCGTTGCAGTTTATGGAAGGAAATTATGTCTGAAAAAATGTTTAGTTTATTTCTTTCCTCTAATTACTATATATGCTACAAAACAACACATCGCGGTAGCCGCATCTTTTACGTTTTAACGTTAAAATTAAAAATGCATCTTAAATGTCACCTGTAGCACCCGTTTGTTTCCCTGAACCATAAGTAGTAACTATCACTGTGGAGCCGTGTTTGCATTCCCACTGCTATTTATAACAGACTAAAATGTATGTTGATTCTTTCAAACATATATATAATTCATTCATTCATTCATATATGTTAATATTATATGTCCATTCTTTTTTAGACCAGGCTCATGTTGGACGACAGTCAGCAACATACGCAGCTCTACCAGTAAGCCCAACAATGCCGTCGTCCGTCTCTGGGGTCAAGCGCAGAGGGCGCTCCGACAATCAACTGTGCGGGCATCCAGATTTCCCAGGGTCACCCTGGGTTATGTGGTTGTGCCAGCAGCCTTGACAGTCTCAGCTCGGTTTTTCTGTAGCGTTGCACACTGTCAGGTGGATTTCAATAACAATGATCCAGTACAACCTGAAGAAAAGGCTAAAGAAACCCAGCCTGAGTTCAACTGGGCAATTTTGTGGGAGTTCATCAAGCCTCAGCTTCTTGCTCTTCTAGGTGCAATTGTTGTAAGTATTCTGAAATTAAGGTACCTAATTTTGTACTGTATATACACAAATTTAAACGAGACCATGAACAGGACTCGAGCAAACTTGTGAGTAGCCTCACTGTATCACTGTAATTTGCTAGAACAGGAAGTTGCTAGATGCTAGAACAGGAAACCTCCAGCGAGAGCCAGGGTGCTGATGTCACTGCTGTTTGTCAGATTAAGTGTGATGCTAGATTGTCCCAGGACCCACTGATTAAAGTACAGTCCTGTGCAGGTGACACTATGTCTTTCAAGTGGAATGTTAACCTTTGTGATGAATTCTCTGACTAAAGTGGTGGTGTAACTCTGGTGTACAAGCCAAATTCCCTATAGTATGCGGTCACTTATACAGTGCACAGCAAATTTGAGCTTCAGCCAATCCAGAAAATCTGCAGGGCTGTCTAACCTTGACATAGGTGGATACAAGATGGATATATAAATATTTAATGGTTAAGTTAAATAAAAAGGTCTTTATCAATTGAATTGTGTCTGGGAGTAACTACAATGTACAAGTCCAGATATGATTGCTATATCTGCCTATTTCTGCTCTACTAGACACATATCAGTGTTGGCTCAGCTGGCTCTGGTTTCCCTGTCTAAATCTTCACCCCTCACCTGCATTGGCCCCATTGGCCATAGATACATATACACTGACTTGCTCTATAAGTGGTGGTGTGTCATGGTGTTAAAGCAAGTGGCCTTGTGACTCCATGGTTGCAGGTTTGACTACAAGGTAGGCCACAGCTGTTGCTCCCTCAAGCCACTTAACTTGAATTGCTTAAGTACACACAGAATTCTGTTGTGTAAACAGACAATCCAAAAAAAGCAGGACATGAGCACAGCTCGCTTATAAAGCATGTCAATAAATGATGATGCCTCATGGGCTGTTGTTGTATTGTTTAGCTGGCGTTTGGAGCTGCTGCCTTGAACATCCAGATCCCTCTGATGCTGGGTGACCTGGTGAATGTGGTGGCCCGCTACATGAGAGAGCATTCTGGGAGCTACCTTAGAGAGGTCAGGGGCCCTGCTTTTAAGCTGCTAGGACTCTACGGACTGCAGGTAAGCCACTGAGAAACAGTCTTCACTTTTTATTACATTTTTAACGAGAACTGCCGTATGCCTCTGTCCCGAGCATTAAGAGCAATTTTGCAGAGTCCAGACTGCAGTAGTCAGGATCAGGAAATCAATTATTTTGTTTGTAGTTTGTTTATCCGAAATGTTTTTCAGATGAGTCCAGATTGCCTCGTGAAAAATAGCAGCGTCCCTTGGGACGCCGATGAATCAGAGAGGGTGAAATGAGAATTTTTCATTGAGCTGTAACCTCCCATTTCCTGTTATCTCTCCTGTCTGCAGGGCTTGTTGACCAGCGGTTACATCATCCTCCTCTCCAGAGTAGGGGAGCGAGTGGCGGCTAGCATGAGAAAAGCCCTGTTTATGTCTTTGCTAAGGTTATTTTCAGACTACTATGTTCTGTTGTACCTTCTGTTTTCAATGTATTAAACAAGGGTAGTTTTGCTTTAGCCGTGCACTTTAAACTTTGAGTAGCATTTAGCAGCATGCTTACAGTTTTAAATTTGCATGAAAACAGTTTCATTAAGCGTCAGCAACCTAAAAAAGTGTTACGCTATATAATACGATGGCCATACAGCAAAGTAAGATTTACACCCTTATAAAAGTGCTGTAAATTAATCAGTGCTAGAGAAGCCACTGAGAAACAGTCAGCAGTTAGGAATAATTTCATTCCAGGGTCAAACAGAGGGTGTCCCATAAATTAGGATTCATAAGTGTATTTATTTTACAGTGAATTACAAAATAATAAATACTTTTTTGTGAAGATAGGGTCTGTTGACTTCTTTTTCTAATGGTCTCCTCTGAGGCAGGCACCTAGTCAAAACTAAATGTCCAAATGCTCTCTGATTGCTTAGTGGGATTTCATAAGCTTATGTTGGAATTAACCTTGATATATTTATCAGATCCTTAATGTCTGTGTATGCTGCCACATACTTTGGAATTTACAGAATATAGGGGTGACTAAGTTCCCATTGTTGATTTTTTTGGTAGGCAAGATGTGGCATTCTTTGACGCCAACAAGACAGGACAAGTGGTGAACCGTTTGACTGCTGATATCCAGGAGTTTAAGTCTTCATTTAAGCTTGTTGTTTCTCAGGTAAGATTGATTGTATAGCTGTGACCTACTGTCTAAAGAGATGATCACATGGTATTTCAATATAGAATTCTCAGATTTGCCCTGTACTGTCCAACAGGTGATAAAAACAAGTATTAAAAGATTTTAGAAAGAATAGTTTACATTTTTTTAATGAGTTCACCTGATGCATCCCCACAGGGTCTGCGAAGCGTCACCCAGACACTGGGGTGCTTTGTGTCGCTCTACCTCATCTCCCCCAAACTCACGGGCCTGACGGTGGTGGTCATGCCTTGCCTGGTGGGAACGGGAGCTCTGATTGGCTCCTTCTTGCGTAGGCTGTCCCGGAAGGCCCAGGAACAGGTGAGCGCAGCACCGGAACAAAACTTGGCTGCAGGGAAATTTGCAGGGAATTCCTCTGTAGGGAAAAGGGAAGTTTGGCTTTTGCCAGTGATGTTGGCCTGAATTAAATGTTGCCCATTCCGGTTTCCAGATGTCCTAATGAAAATTAACTGTCTTAAAGAAAGAAAAGGAAAGACATTGAAGCATAATCTATCTATTCTATACGGTGCACTGAACTTGTTGAAGGGTTAGGCATCTTCACTCTTGAATGGCTGAAATGGTTGACTCGAGTCAGATATTAGGCATACATGCATTGATAAGAGTAGATTAATTGAGTGAAAGACAGATGACAAATGTTCAATCTTAATGAGCTTTGCCGTATCTGATTATCAGTTACCTTACCACCTTTAAGGAGCAAACATGCCTGCCTTGCCCATCGGAGAATGTTTACCTGCTAATGCTAACCAGCAGTAATAGAGGCAGCTTGAAGATGTGCGGAAAGATACGAAGCAGTGAATGTTCAGGCAGCCTGGTTCTGTGCTGTGCGCTGCTGACCTGAATGGGTATGTGCCATAGGTCGCCAAAGCAACCGGAGTGGCGGATGAGGCCCTTGGGAACGTGCGAACAGTGAAAGCCTTCGCCATGGAAGACTGGGAGATGCAGTGAGCAAGATTTCCACTTCCTACACACTGGGTTGACTTGAGCCATTCTCCTTCCCAATAACTAATGTTCTACAGCTGTTCCTTTTTCATCCTTAAGCTTTTTGGGCCCTTCCAGATGTCCATTTCTTTCTTTTAAGCACTTAAGTGTGTTTTTGGAATTTAGTTCAATTATGCAAAGGCTGCAAAGTCGCATCATGGCATATTCACTAATGTTAAAAGTGCATTCAACCTTACATAAAGGTGACCTCTGTTTTATGGCGTGTAACTGGTGGTCTGTGTTACAGGATGTATGCCACCGAGGTCAATAAGTCATGTGAAATGAATGAAGCTCTTGGAGCAGGAATTGCTGTCTTTCAAGGCCTCTCGAACGTCGCCCTAAACTGTGAGTGAAATGTATGGAGTGAGTGGCGCTTTGGAATGCAAAACCATGACAGTTAGAATCTTAACTACAATTTACATTGATTCAAAGCACTTCAGTCATGTCAAAAAGTAGGTAATACTAGGAAAGGCTGCCCTCTAAAACAGGAAGCCGAGTTGAATCTTCTGTCTGACAGTGTTTTTTTTTGTTCTTTTATCTTCAGGCATTGTGTTAGGCACCATTTTTGCAGGGGGGTCCTTGATGGCTGGCAATGAGATGTCTCCTGGTGACCTCATGTCTTTTTTGGTAGCCTCTCAAACAGTGCAGAGGTAAGGGGTCGTTCCCTTTCTACCGCATGAAAAGCTATCTGGGAACAGGTCATATATCCTTTTATTGCTTCCTTTCATACCACTATTTTGCAAATTGCCTTTGGGTCACAGGCACCACTGCTTGCACTGCAGAAAAGTACACTTGAGTAATAGTTTTATTTCTGTTGCCATAAGCATTTGGAATGAAAGATGAGATGGCTTTGTTTTTGAATGTGAATGTGGTTGCTGGCTACTCTTGTCCATTCATATGCAACTTCTACACTGAACTGCACTGCACTGTTATATTAGTGTCCACCCTGACTTATTTTCTGTACCAAGTGTGGATAGAGTATTCTCATAGAAGTACAATAAAATAATCAAATCAAATTATTGAATTACACTCCCTATAAAAGCAAAGCACCAAATTCAGCTGATAACGATGAATCGCAACCAAATGACCACACAATTCTGGTAAAATATGCCATAAAAGATAGGAAGCAACATAAAATACAATTGAGAACATTACAAAAACAGAACATTAAAATGCAAAAGTGGTGTAGTGTATAAGTGGCATATAAAAGTGTTATGGAAAGGCAGACAAAAGGGGTCTTTAAAGGTGAGCTTTGTATGCGGATTAAAAATGTCAAAATGTTCACGTTCTCAGTCTAGCAAACTCTAACATTTTCTGGGAAAGAGAGCATTATATAAGCTCCTGTCGGTAGCACAGAGAGCTCAGTCTCCCACTTCGGGACCCTGATTTAACGGGTTTGCTGCAGTCTGGAGCGGAAAAGATCAGTGTGCCATGCTGGGATATGACTGGAGCAGGTGTAGGAGGTAGTCAGGCTGGGGGCCTTAGGCACGCTTCTACTGATCTACCTCAGCTGCACTGTTGGAGGAGTTATCCCTGAGGCGAGCGGGGTTCCTCGGAATAGTATCCACCAGGGGGTTACCGAAAGGGCACAGGGGTCACGCAGACCCTTTGCGCTGCGTACATTCTATTCTCCGCAGTGCCATTCTGTGCATACTTAAACCTTTGCCTGAGACATTAGTTACAAGTTTCTTACAATGGAGAAAATGTAAGAAAAATAGACTTCTCAGGGTCATATAAGGATAAACATGGCTAATCCACGAAATAATGTGAAAGCAGGTAAAGAACACTCTGGAGTTCTGTAGTGTGTTTCAGAGGAATACACTCTTTTGCATGGATAAATGATCAACTTGTAATAAAACATTTGTTGAAACATTAGAATAAATTCAGTTATATCGCATTTAATTTCAAGAAATTCATGTTCCTACGTAACATTAAAAATGTATTAAGCAAGCATCATCTTCAACATAAAGTCAACTTTTTGCAAGTAGTCTCTGTCAATCGTTTGAAATGTTTCTGCACTTAAGACAAATTAAAACACTAAGGCAGTAGACAATGCTTTTGATATGGAATGGCCGCCATTATGATTTTAACATGGAAAAACACTGAAATCTTTCTGCTTTGTGTAGGTCCATGGCCAGCATTTCAATCCTGTTTGGACAAGTAAGTTAAAATACCGTTGCACTGGTAGTTTCCATTCCCACTTAAGCCATTGTTTCTCCAGAGGGCGACGTTACACTACATTTACCTTGTTCTCTAGGGTGCTAAATTGATACTGTACTGCTCCTTTTAAATGAGGCTCAAGGAAAATCAATTTCCTCAGTGAGTTTACTTTAATCAGTGGAAACAGATTAAGCTCCCTAAAACAGTCACATTGGTGATAATGATTACCACTTGAATCCAGTACCATGGCTCAATCAACTGTTCTTTTCCCTTTTGACTTTTCAAGTTGGCCAATGTCATTTCTGACTGCTCCAGGGTAACCTTTAATATCAAGCCTTGATTTAATACAATCTGAGACCAGTCACCTACGATACAGCTTATACATCTTTTATGAGCCCACCAAGAGCAGCAGCTAGTAAGGACCTTAAAGTGAGGTCTACCTCTTTTCTAGATGGTTCGAGGTATCAGTGCTGGAGCACGTGTGTTCGAGTACCTGACTTTGGAGCCTACCATTCCACTGACAGGGGGAGGCAGGATTCCTTATCACTCTCTGATTGGCAGGGTGGACTTCATGAACATCTCCTTCAGGCAAGGCCTCTTCATAAGCTGCAGCATATCCTAAAGAAACATGACTTTGGTGTGTTAATTATTAAAAGAAAACAAAATAAGAGCAGAATGACTGATGCTCTCATTGCAGTAGTTGGGCCATCTTGCAATGCATTTTTAGAACAGCGGGACAAATCACTCTCAACACTCAAATCAATATGGAAACAGTAAGAATGAATATTTTTTGCATGTGATTAGTTTTCTAGGGAAAGGGGACTGAGGTTGGTGAAATTTATTTAATGTTTCTTAGTTACCCAACAAGGCCTGGACACCAAATCCTGCAGGACTTCAACCTCACCTTGCCCCCGTGTAAGACAGTAGCCATCGTTGGCGAGTCTGGAGGAGGTAGTGAAGTTTGAGTCCCGCACATCCTCATCTTTCAGTCTGCATGCAAACACCATTAAAGCAGGATAAAACATTGCATTATTAACATTACATTCTATTAATTATCGCCAGTGTGCTGTATGTAACTTTGTATAGACTGTTCTAGATTTAACTGTGTATTTATACAGCAAACACTTAAATATATAGCATACATAAATATATAAATATTTGTTATAAACATGTAATGAATTATTTTATAAAATATAATGTTTGCAATTGTTTACATTGAAAAAATGTACAGCATGTTCTAAATATTACATATGTAATTTTCCACAGTTGTGTTTCTAAGGCTTGCGTGCCCATGGTTTATTTTATTTTCTGAGGTGTTGAACCGCGCTGCTCCTCTCAGTCCCTCACCCGTGTCTCTCTCTCATGTGGTCCAGGGAAGTCTACAGTGGCTTCCCTGCTTGAACGCTTTTACGACCCCACCGACGGAGTGGTGATGCTGGATGGACTGGACATTCGGACTCTGGACCCCTCCTGGCTCAGGGGGAAGGTCATCGGGTTCATCAACCAGGTGCGCCTCCAGCATGGCTGTCCGTCAATGCTCCGCACCTGATCTCGGATTCAGATTTCAGTTTGCTGTCCCTCCAAGAGGAGACAAATCAAAGTTGAAACGTTAATGCAGGCACAGAAACAATGACTAAAACTCAGCAGAGAGTAATTTAAGGTCTCACAGCACTTACATTGAAAGGTGCATTAAGAGGGTATGTACAATTACTGGTCTTACATCATGAGCAGGGAACCTTGGCTGGAATGAAGGATGAGGCTGTTTTTTTTTCCCATCCATGCTCAATCGCTTAGCTGAGTCAATTATTATGCTAAATTAATGCGTGTGATTCATTCTGAATGGTGAAAGGCTCAGTTCCTTGAGTACATGGTCATCTGCATTAATTTACCGGATTAGTTAATCCAATTACCATTATTAGATTGTTGGAGTTGGATGGCCAGTGAGAGTTAAGCTCTCACTATGTGAGCGTCACGGTAAAGCAGCAGGGTTTGATCTCTGAGCGTCAGAATTTCCAGGATCGGTGAGCCTGCTCATCACTTCAGTGCTAATGTGGGTTGGATGTCTTTTGTTACGAAACACAACATAAAGAAGTCTAAGATTCCTGGGCACAGACAGTGGCGTGCTGATTCATTGGCCCACCTCCCCGATCTGATCCATAGGAGCCGGTGCTGTTTGGCACCTCCGTGATGGAGAACATTCGCTTCGGTAAGCCCGAGGCCACAGACGCCGAGGTCATCGCCGCCGCCAAGCAGGCCAACGCTCATCGCTTCATCTCCGCCTTCCCCGAGGGATACAACACTGTGGTTGGTAAGCACGGCCACATGGGCGGAGCAGTGGGCAGCAGCAATGAGGCGAAGCACACCAATGCTGCAAGGCGGTTCATCTCAGCAGTCGCTGAGTTTTCTAATGGGGACCTGATTTACTGTCACATATTCCCCTTGTGACCAGACAGTTTTGTTTTTTACCATTACCAAAGTAAAGAATTTTCCCAATGAATATGATACAGCACTACATTACATTACATTACATGCATTTAGCAGACGCTCTTATCCAGAGTGACTTCCAGCACAATATAACACAAGTATATCCATTCAAGTTAAATGAACAACAGTGTCAGACCAAGCTAACAACACTCCCACATCAGTGAGTATGAGCATAACGCCATTCCAGCCCTACCACAAGTTAACTTGTGCAATCTGACTAAGCAACAGAAGCCAAGTATACTATGATACATCAGTCACTAGAACACAGCATCCAAAATACATCACAACAATACACGTAAAATAAACATTAAATACTAGAGGAAGCAGGTAGGTAGAGGTAGAACATAAAAAAGGCATCAATTTGACATTAAGGAATATATCATTTTAATATAGTATTTGCAATGTGTATCAGTAATGTCATCCCCTTCCAGACAAGAGTCAGGAAAAAGTCTTGGTGAAATATTGGTGTATTATTGAGTCCTCCCATTTCTACCACTGCCCCCAAAACAACCCGAAATCGAGCCCTCAGTTTTTCTCCCATATTTTACCATGACTTTACCGCGTGTCTACAGGTGAGCGCGGGGTGACGCTCTCAGGGGGCCAGAAGCAGCGAATCGCCATCGCCCGCGCCCTGATCAAGAACCCCAGCATCTTGGTGCTGGACGAGGCCACGAGCGCCCTGGACGCCGAGTCGGAGCGCGTGGTGCAGGAGGCACTGGACCGGGCGACGGCTGGCCGGACCGTGCTCATCATCGCCCACCGCCTCAGCACCATCAAGGGGGCCGACCTCATCTGTGTACTCAGCAACGGCCGCATCACGGAGGTGGGGCTCACAACTCGGTTGTGCTGCACTTCGAATGTGGCTGACTCCTTATGTGGCTTTTTGCTTGTGTTGTACTCTGCCTCACTTGTAAGTTGCAGGGGTTAAAAGTGTCTGCCAAATGAATAATTGTAAATGTAATGTAAATGTGGTCAGGGAGGGGTCATTGCAATAATATGGTCCTCAACTGTGCTAAGACTCTGAAAGTAACTGTTCAGGCAGTCTCTAGATTTACATAATGAATTGATGGATGAATTAATTTCTTTTTTTCCCCCACACAATTTTTTTCTTTTGACTTTTTTTATTTTTTTTTACTGGGGTCAGACAATCATTTTCCAGTTTCCCCAACCCAGTTTCTGGGTTTTCTGATTTTTTTAATTGTCCCTACAAGACCTTCCCTGCCCACAATGTGATTGTAAAAATGTGCAATGACAAATTGATGTTGCTCTGTTAATTATTCATCGCCAGTCTCAGAGGTGATAATGCTGGGATGTCACCTGACCCAAAGGCTCCCCTCATTGGAAATAATTCACCATGACACGATGTCATACTTCAGCTCTTTTGATATTTTTCCATAGAAGATTACGTGGTGAAGTTTGTATTGTAATAATGCCAACTTCCACAGCGCTGACAAAACTGAATGCCCTTTTGTCCCCACTCAGGCCGGCACACACTTGGATCTGCTAAGTCAAGGAGGCCTTTACGCTGACCTGATCCGGAGGCAGAGAACAGAGGGACAAAAGTGAACACACTACTCTGCAAAAAAACTCTTGGAATTTTGCTACAGCCAGTTTCAACAATAGCACTACTGGATGCTACACCAACAAATGACTTAGCTGAGCCAACGTGTCAGCATTTCACAATTTTACCTGTTAGCTGGGAATCTTGAAATATGGGATTTCTTTTTAAATTATTATTCCTTATCAGTAATTACAGTCATAATTGTGTTTGAATGGTCTGTGACTGAGGGAAATGTTGAAATATATAAGTCTTGGCAGACTGGGGAACAGTGAACCAACGTATTAATAATGTTTACTTCCTGTAAAATTCCTGGGAGCTGCTATGATGGTATAAAAAAATATTATAGTTGGCAGGTTTGAAAAGTAGTTATTTGATCGTGGAATAAAATATGGCAGTACTGTGTATGACTACTTAAGATTTACTCTTGAAATGTAAAGACAAAATGCTGAATTATAAAGTATATCATGTTAAATGTACAGTACAATCTCAAATTTGTGTATAACAAGCTCTATTTTGACTGAATAAAATGGATTTGTAGTATTATCCTATATGAATGGGTACAAATACAACATACCTGCCTGGAGTTAGCTCTACTTTATAGCTAGAATTTTATCTAATTACTGTAAATATTGTCACTTGGACCAGTTTCTTTAAATCACTCAACCCTTCATTGTTCTACTGGGTGGGTTACTAGAGTAATCGCTTATGTTAAGTCCATCTTGAAATGTAAAATAGTTTTAAATAAAAAAAAAAAAAATCTTTGGCGTTTATTCATGTTCTGTGTGTGTAATTATAAATCGTTTTTGCTGTATCAGTATTTTGAATACAGCTTGTCTAGTCTCACAATGCACATTACCCTAAACAGCACTTAAGTGGATATGTGGACAATGACAATGATTGCACTGAGACAAATCAAGATCAGTATCATGGAAAGGATGACAAATTAAAAAACAACAATGTTGAGCATCTACCGAGAGACCCAGTCACCTTGCTATTCCTGGATATACTGGAACTGGATATAGGAACCTTTGGTACTCCGCAAATAAGCTAATAACTATTACGTTGTGAAGGTAGCAGTTTCTATCCTGGTAGCTTTTGTGGGCGGCAACTACGTCATTGCGTGTTGCAGTTCGACATTCGGCCGATAGATGGCCTAAGGAATTGCATTTACAAGTAGCTTGCTACACAATATATTTCAAAAATCTCCCTTATTAGCTAACGTTAGCTAATATCCAGGGGTTTAAAATTGTAGCTAGCTCGCTAGCTACGTTGGGGGAAAACATGCAGAAATATGAGAAGCTTGAGAAGATCGGGGAGGGTGAGTGTTTACTGATTTTATGATGCAGTGTTCGGTATCAATAGCTTCAGATCTGTACGGCGTTTTGTATGGGGGGACGAGATGCAGCTTGGTGCAGTTGTGACGGTAGCTCGATGTCCGGCCTACTTTAGCTAGCTAGCTAGCTAAACTACCCCCGCAAGCCTCGGGTGTCGAGTACAAGGGAAAGCGACCCCGTTACCGTGGTTTCGAGACGCCGCCCAGGCAGTCACAATTGTTTCTGGTTGTTAGCTAGCTAGCTAGCTAGCTAACTCGTAGCTATCGTTACTTGTGGAGAATTGATAAAAAAGCACTGGTTACCTAACGTTAGCTGTCTGGTTTACTGAATCAGTATAGCTAATGCCAAAATGTTGGCTAGCTAGTTGGATATACAGTCACTATAGGTAGTTAATATGGTGTCTGGCTAGGTCGCTAACAAGAGGGTACATGCTAGCAGAAACGTATTTGTGTGATTAGCGGGCTAACGACTAAGCACATACGTCGCAAGCTGTACGTTGGCTGATTTTTGTGGAAAATAGCTTGTTCGATTGAAGTGTTAATAACCCCAAAATGAAGTGTGGAATCGTGGCTGCCAGCTGGCGACCTAGCAGTTTTCCAAATTGTGGAGCTGTGGCACAATGATGGTGGGAAACCAGGGTTAGGAAGCTAGCTAGCTTTAAGCTAATACATAATGGGTGCAAGTAGCTAAGCCACTGTTATTCCAAACGTTTTCTGCATTTTACTTTCATCGCACTAACCATGGCAATATGTCAAACCACACACTTAGTTGCTAGCTAGGTAATGAAGATTTCAGCTGTATCAGTAATTTGAAAATGTTGTTTATTCATTGAGGAAGATCTAACTAGCGAGTTAGTCTAGATGGCTAACGATACATGCTGTACACCTCACTAGTATATTGGCTACATACACCAAATGCTTTCTTAAAGATATGAGATTTCGTTTTCTGCATCAGACGTGGGCGTTGTAGCTAAGTTAGCGAACGTTAGCTAGGTAAATTGTCATAACATGATGGGCTAATTTATAAGAAAGTACATTTAATTATTCACTGTCTTAGTTCATAATCTCCTCCGTGCATGGACCAATCCTCGTGTATTACCTGGCCAACCAATGTCCCAAGACACCTGGACTGAATAGTAGCTAACTAGCTGGCCCACTATAACCCAAGTGGCTAGCTAGCCTATGTAGCACAAGGCATTTAAATCATAGGCCGCTTGAGGAGAGCTGTCAGAAAGTTTAAAGGTTTAAAAGTACACAAGTGACCCTGATTTTTTTATGACTATGAAGTAGTAACGAGCACAAATGTACGAGTGGCCACATTGTTTGGTTAGAGGATATCTTGATCATTTAGCGTAGTTTCATACTTAATTTTGTCATCACGCAGGTACCTATGGCACAGTCTTCAAAGCCAAAAACAGAGAAACCCATGAAATAGTAGCTCTGAAGAGAGTGAGATTAGATGACGACGACGAGGTATGTGATGGAGCAATTGTATGCAACACAACAAATCCAGTACAATCAAACAAAGGTTTTGTTCTTACGATGATGTGTCCCGTTGTTTTTCAGGGGGTTCCAAGTTCGGCATTGCGGGAAATCTGTTTATTGAAAGAACTTAAACATAAAAACATAGTAAGGTAGGTTGTCAGTGGCTGTACATGTTTTACTGTTATTGATTGGCGTGTTTGACACCCAGTGGGGTGTGGTTTAATACGGTATTGGTAAGTGTGTATTTGAAAATATCCATTCATCTAAGATACAAAACTTGACTGTGTGTCTGTGTAATATTTGTAAGTTTTTTTTTTTTTATATCCAAAGAGCAGATTCTGTCTACCAGCATTCTATCTAGTTGCATATGAAATATAGCTTAGATGCATTTCTTATCAGACCTTTGAAGTCTGATCATGAAACAGTTGACCACAAGCGCAGTGTCTGAACTACTTTTGGCAAAATTGAGTGGGATTTTTATCCTGACTGGATTACCCAGTGTCTTTCAAATCTGGCACCACTGACTGGGTCATCAGTAATCTGGGCTTTTAGAGTTATATATTGTCCAGAAAAAGAGTAAACCTAAAGTTGTCTGTACGTAGAATGTTATTCTTATGATTTTTGTATTTTATATGACAGGGAGTGTAAACTATGACCATTCTGTTTTTAAGTCTGCAATGAATAGCATTAAACAGAAATGTCTTCTTTAGTTCTGAATAAACTGTGAATAAAATTGAGATGTAATAATCGATTATCTTGTGTTTGCCTGTGTTGTCTCCTAGGTTGCATGATGTTCTACACAGCGATAAGAAGTTGACGTTAGTGTTCGAGTACTGTGATCAGGTAAGGCACACCACAAGGAAGGAGAAGGATAAAAATGTAGCTCATAGCTTGAAGACCTGCCTGTTTGAATGAGTTGCCTGACTAGCTCAGATTATCTTTCTATAATTGCAGAGCAGAGTCTGTTGACAGTAGTAGGTTAGTTGGTGAGAATGATAGAATATCAAACTTAAAAGCAGCTACTGTGTACAGGTATTGTATAAGACCTCATGAAGGGAAGAATGTAGGTGTGAATTGAGACCCATCTCCAGACTGCACTTACGTTTCTGATGGTAGCCGTGTTAATCCATTTTAACTGACTGATGTTATGGTGGCCTTTGCCTCTGCTGTATTGATATGGCTGACAACTGCCCACTCCACTTCAATAGGGCTGAGGAGAGCTTTGTTGAAGCAAATTAGGGGAATGGAGATGAGGGCCACATTGTGGTGGAGTGGTCAGATAGAACTGTACGTATAACCAGAAAGTGGCAGGCTGAAAACCAGAGCAGGGCAATAGTGTTATGATCTGCAGCAGCATGTTCTTAAGTTGAATTGCTGAATTGTATATCCGTTTGTATAAATGGATGTGGTATACAAAATGTAAATCTAGTCACCATAGGTATTTTCTGAGAAAATTGTAAAAGATGTCATTAACTCAATGGAGAATTCCTCTTTTGTGTGGATGCACAGGATGCATGTTTAACAGCATACATTCCATATCATATACAGCAGTGTGCCATTGATTTGATCCTTTCTTTAATAGAATGAATTAAAAATCTTCTGATTGAAGGAAGAAAACATGATTGCGTATTATTCCAACAGGATTTGAAGAAATATTTTGACAGCTGCAATGGTGACTTGGATCCAGAGACCGTGAAGGCAAGTCTGAGTGATTTCAGTTGTCCTAATTCTCAATTGTCATTTTTAATATTTAACAGATGACAGCTCCACTGCAGGGGTAGACGTCTGTGTATGGTAGCGTTACCTCTGCGTTTTGCCTGTAGATCATCATGACTTCTAGTCATGAAGAAAATGACACATCTGCAGAGTTCCAAGATGAAACAAAGCAAATCTGCGTTCGTTTTCACCAAGCCTAATCCAGCTCCCCTTAAAGAATGAGATGAGTTTTGGGAAATGGAACAGAAAGCATACCGCAGTGATCTGTAAATAGGAATTTTACTGCGCTCCCTGGGACGAGGGGGATGGTATTGAGCTTTTGTAGGATAATTGAATATTGCTTTCCATTACCATCTCTCCCTGTCTACAGTCATTCATGTACCAGCTGTTAAAGGGATTGGGTTTCTGTCACAGCCGGAATGTGCTGCACAGGGACCTTAAACCTCAGAACCTTCTCATCAACCGAGTAAGTGAATGGGGTGACTGTTCTCTTCCAGCGGGAGGGGACGGAGGGTGGCAAGGGATAGCCGAAGCTTAGTACAGTATGATTTTTAGCCTTGCTGATAGCTGTTACAATTTTGCTGCAATGTGCGCTGCGGTTATCTCTGAAACTCTGCGCATGCAAGCTGAAATTGTACAGCAGCTTAGATCTCTGTGCGTGTGTCAGGGTCTTACAAGCAGCGATAATGCTCAATTGCTGGCGTGTCTAAATTCTGGATAGAATTGTGTTTGGCGGCAGTTTTCACAAGAAGAGATTAGCAGGACTGCCAACAGCCGAGGAAAATTGGCCATTCAGCAACGTACTGTTCCACCAGCTGTTTAATAATAATCATCATTATTTTTGCTAATGATAATTATTATGTCTCTGGCCTCCTTTTTCCTTTATGACTGCAGCACAGAATCAGAGACAGTCATGAAGAAAGGCACACATAAAATTTTGTTCACAACACCAAAATCAACATTGGACCCAAGTGCAAGATGAGCCTGTTGAGCCATGGCCAGAACAAAAGCATTTATTTGATCCATCCTCAGAGACAACGAGAAAATGGCAAGCATTCTGGCTAATGCTTAGAGTAATAATCATAGCCGTATGCTGAGGTGGTGACAAGTCCTCAAACGTAATATATTCACATATATATGTGAAATGTGTACACTAGCAGTGCACTCATGTATGATCTTCAAACATTTTACTGTGCGTTCTAGTTTCAGTGATTTCAGCGCCCAGAGCTTAGATAGAGGAGTTGTGGAAAATTTGAAACAAACTCACAAATGACTTCAAGTAGCATATGCCATGGTAATCATAAATCATTACTTGACATTATCCAAACTGTCACGCTACTTGCAGTTTATTAGCTACATATCTATGGAAGAACTTTGTGAATGTCAAATTGTCATCAGTCTCACATTTGTTCATACTGGTGTTAAAGTATGACATTAAAGAAATATAACCCAATTATGGATACTTTATTTAGGGAAGGGTGAATTAGCTGGATGTTGGCAACACCAGTAACAGGAACTCAGAGCAGCACTTTAACTCATCGCAGTACAGTCTATATAGATAATACATAGCAAATCTAAATTTCAGTTTTGCTATGGTGAGTTTCCATCTCAGTAACCCAAAGCATTTTGTGAATCTGCAGCTATATGTTGTTGGTTGTCTGTAGTGCTGCCCTATCCCACACGGCTGTGTTGTTATTCTCAGAACGGGGAGCTGAAGCTGGCTGATTTTGGGTTGGCACGTGCCTTCGGGATTCCAGTGAGGTGTTATTCGGCTGAGGTAAGGACTATAGCATCTTACTATAAAACAACAGGAACACATTACTGGTAAATCGCCCTCCAAATTCTGCATCCATGCAAGCACTCAGTTACTTTTTCCTAAAGTTTTGTAGAGAGACACATGCGTTAGTGGACTGTTGATGAATTGACGTCCCAGTTTTGTGTCGGTTGGACTGTTTAGTTTTTCTCAAAGATTTATTGACAGTTGCCTGCAAAAGCAGCATGTTCTTTTGCATGAACAATGATGAGTGCCCCGCACTGTTGATTTTTTAAATAAAAAAAGCATTGAACGTTGATGGCGATGGCATTTACTTTGTTTTGGAGAGCGCAATCATTGTGTTTCAGCAAGGAGTAATTTTCTTCCCTTAGGTGGTGACATTGTGGTACAGGCCGCCAGACGTGCTGTTTGGTGCTAAGCTGTATTCTACCTCCATCGACATGTGGTCGGCGGGCTGCATATTCGCAGGTACTTTGTTCCATAACACCTCTGCCCAGCTCAGTACAGACCCCATTATCAAACTGACAAACAATATCAAAAAAAAATCTCAGTAAGTTTTAATTTGCCATTAAAGGGCACTCAGAGTTTGCAGCTTGAAATATGTTTGAAAGTTTGCTCATAAGTTTTTAAAGTTATTTAAGTTAAGATGTATTTCAGAGTGAACTCCTGGTAAAGGGACATTTGGACTTAACCAGTAGATGGCTCTCAGAAGGCCTGTTTGTAAAGGCTTAATAAGTCTAGAATAAAACCTCTTCATTGGGTTTTACTGTTATTGTCTTTAAGCCTTGACTGCTATGGGGTGTCTGTATTTCTTGATTTTAATGGGGTGCAGCAGCCAGACACGCAGGCTTGAGAGGTTGCCAGTTGGTCACACTGCAGTACAACCCATCTCATTAATGCTAAATGCTAGCAGAGAGGCATCTGGTACTTGGTGTTCAACATGTCTGCTTTGGGCATTGAACCTGAAAGCTCATGATGATGTATTTCCTTCTTTTGGTTGGTATATGTAGAGTTAGCGAATGCTGGAAGGCCCCTGTTCCCAGGGAACGATGTTGACGACCAGCTGAAGAGGATCTTCCGATATCCTTTGAGCTGTTAACTTATTTAACAGAAATGCTAACATATTGGGGCTGGACTCACCTAATTGGTTTAAATAAAATGTGGTTATTTTGTGCATGTTCTTAAATAAGATTACTTACAATTTTAGTCGCATGTTCTGTGTCAGAATCTGTGTAGCAACTTTCCAGCTTTCCTTAATGCTTTGCTACGTTGCTAGGGACACCAACAGAGGAGCAGTGGCAAGCTATGACCAAACTCCCTGATTATAAGGTAAGGTAGTGGTCTTCTACTTGGTGACGAGTACATGACTAGTTCAGTGCTGTCCAGTAAATGGTTCAAAAAGTACTGAACTGCTGTATTTGAAATGGAGAGATGAGGCAGATGATATATTTATTGTGTTTTACAACACAATAAATATCATCTGTACTCCTGATGTAAGCAGTACTGGAGAAAAATACTTAATACGACTACCGCCGATAAGGTGTGGAATATACTAAATGTGGTATATCTGCATATATATCTACAGTATGCCCTGGCCTACTACAACCTTAATCCTCCTTAAACACAAACACAGTATAGTGTTTTTTTCCATTGTATTTTCTTTCCATTTAATTTTAGAATCTGTCAGATCTTACATGGGTAAGTTGTTATGGAAAAAGTAACACCTACTTTAATTTGAGTTCAAAGTCAAGAAGAAAGGAGCTTTGCATTTAGATTAAATTAGGGCCACACTTTGCTCCAGTCTGTTCAAAGAGAATTCAAACAAACATTTTCAGGAACAATCCCACTTTGCCCTTAATCGTCAAGTAGTTTGTCATTACTGTGTTGTCCGTCATTTCTGCGATACTGACCCGGGACTGTCTCTGTGCTGGCAGCCGTATCCCATGTATCCAGCCACAACCTCGCTGGTGAATGTTGTTCCCAAGCTCAGTGCCACAGGACGGGACCTGCTGCAGGTAGCTACCGCCAGAACCTCTTACTGCAGCCGTCACTGACGCAAGAAGGATTTGTCAAAGGGCCTTACCTCTGTAGACATGCAACTGCACATGAAAAGTACTTAACAGTCATTTCAATAACATTATATTCAAGCAAACCTATCACTCAAAGTTGAAATGTATCTCTGTCATTGTTTTGTTTCAAGATATAAGGAATATAGAATACTTTGTGTTTATACATACTTTTATCCCCGATTGTTGAAGGATGTGAAAGGGGCATTGTGTTTTTTAGCTGTCCATCATAAAGTACAGTACGTTTGTTTTTCTAACTCCAGTCACCTGTGGTATCCTGTCTGGAATGCCCTGCCATTAAGCCACAGCTGCTATTCTTTCTCCGCAGAATCTGTTAAAGTGCAATCCGGTCCAGCGCATTTCCGCAGAGGAGGCCTTGCAGCACCCCTACTTTGCAGATTTCTGCCCCCCGTAGACGTTTGCCAACTTCTGTCTGCTGGACCTCAGTCAGCTACTCTGGTCACTCTGTTCACTCCATATCCCTCCGAGGACCCGCTCAAAAGGTCACCCCCCCCCCCCCTCCCCCGGAACAAGGACATGCTCCCCAGCATCATCTTGTGCATCATGAAGGAACACAGCCGCCTTGTGGTTTTAGGTTTCTGTCAGTTATCTGTCTTATTGTCCATTTCCCATTCACTTGGGGACTTCTGCTTTGCGGTGAAGGTTGCAGAGGTAAACACTCGACACAGCAGGCCCTGTCCCCCGGTCACGTGACACTTCGCAGTCCAATCGCAGTGGGTGAACCGGAGCCTCGTGGGGCTCGAAACCATTTGAGCCAATCGCCTTAGCGACGACAACCCGATTTCCACCTCTCAGAGCCCTTCTCTCTTTCCGCACCGGTGACTTTTGCTTGGTTCAGATTGGATATTTTGTTTCATTAGCAAACAATTAGCTGAAATGCTCTAGTCCTTTCAGAAGTCTTGCCCTGTCCCTTACACTGTACTGTAAATCGGCTTTTTGGTTCTACGATCACATAGAAAATAGCTTTCTAATGTTGATAAACACAGTAAAGAAAAAGTAGAAACACTGTGCTGTATGCACAGTGAAGGAGATTGAAGATAAGAAAACGTTTCTTTCTGTATTGCTTGCAGATTTAAGTCAGATTGGTAACAGACAGTAAACCATGCTCATACTTGCATACTGTTCAGAATACTTTCTTTGGTGCGGTATTAATCTTTTGCCACTAACAAACATGCATTTGAGATTTTTTAATTTAAAGGAAAAATGTTATTTATGTTGGCCTACTATGATTACTCAGGCTTGTAGTCCTACTAATGTAACCCATTCTTTTAATGTAATGCACTTTTCCTGTACCTTAAGGGCAGCAATTGTAGCTTTTTTTTTTTGGTTTTGGTTTTTGTAAACTTCTCTTTAATCAGTCACTCGTTCAGAAGTCAGTTTTACACTGAGAGTGGGGACCTCCCACTTGGCCGCAGCTTGGACCCTTGTGCATTTGTTTTGAGGTGTGGACCATGGCGATTTCACAGACAGATGTCATCTTTTTCATTGTCAAGTTGCGTTATCGAAATGGTGTCTTATCGGCATGTTGAAACTGCTGCCACGAGAATGGAAAAAAATGTCTACACATCAGCACAAGCAAATGTAATGTTGCAGTGCATTTCACCTTAATGGAAAGATAAGTCAGATCAGTCATCCAGTTTTGTTAATGTAATTACACAGATTACCATGCTTTGACTTTTTGTGGCAGCAAAGATTCACTGACGGGTATTTAAATTTTGGTGCATAACTCCATGTGAATGGACCAGTATTATTTTGCTTTCCTTGCGGTAGTCCTCCACACAACAATTTCAGCTATTCAGTACAAAATTATACATTCATTTTGGTTATGGAAATGTATTTCATAACGTCGGATTGATTAAGGTTTTAAAAATCAGTTTCTGTGCATTGTGTTAACATTGTTTCCAGTCATTTAGAATGTAAGTATTAATAATTGACTGTGTTAATAATTTAATGCCTGCCTGCATTGATAGTCAGATATACAGTAGGTACAAAATGCTTTGAGAAATGAAAGATTGTCTAAGTAGCTAATTAATCTTCACATCTTGAGGTAACATGATCAAGTCACATTTTCTTCTTAAAGCTGAATCTGCATCCATGCATTTTCTTTTACAATAGGGATGAATGGTCATGCTAAGACATGATACTATGGTCATTAAAGACTTTGACATGCTGAGCCTATCATGAACAAATTGTGTCTGGTAAGCACTGCAGTTATCTTGCACAAAAAAACAACTTAATTTTATATATAATAGACTTTGAAGTGCAGGTATTTTGTATTTAGCACATGAGTCACGTCAAGGCCTGATTACATAAAAATAAATTCGTCCTGGGTCAACAAGATTTGCCTACGAAAACCCTTGCTTTAGCTTTACCGTAGTGGAAGTATGAGAAGGCGGAGTTAGAATGTTTTAAATTTGACTACTATATTTTATATCATTAGCTCACCTGCTATAAAGAACCTGGTACCTCCAGTGGTAGTTTCAGATTCTGAACACAAACCATAGGTATCCATTTACATTTGGTTTGGTTTGTGAGCTGAAGAACATTTTATGTGTGGGTTTTAACCAACTTTGCATTGCTTTGCAGGACCTGCTTTAACGTTGTATTACAACCTGATAGGGCAGGAAAGCTTTTTGGGCTATGACACTATCATGTACATGATGCATGTACGTTTTTCAGCTGTGTTTTAAGTCTTGATTGACTAGTTGACAAGTGGACTGTTGGTCCATAAGAGGTATTGTTATTGGCTGTGAAAAATGCAAATATTAATTTCAGATGTAGCACTAGTTACCTTTTCTACTACAAAGAGACACATCAACAACAACATTTTGCAATGAAGGTGGATTTTTTTTGTTCCCCCCTTTAATTTTGTTTCCTCTGGCAAATTACTTGTCAGAGTAATGACTTATTTCTGTGGTGTATACATGAACATTAAGTTGTACATTGGTGAAATATTTAATAAATTAGTTTCAAGCCTTTGTGCAATTTCAGCACTGTTTCTTCCAGAAACCTAAAGTCACAAGGCTGAAAAGTGTAACCTACATATTGGATACAACAGAAAATAGAAGTGAAAAACCAAACATCTATATTCATATCCTTAACATATTCCACTGTAGACAGAAATACATGACACATGGGTAAGAGAAGGGTTCTTTATTTGATGTATACGTCAGGTTTTAGTTCATTCACAAAATATGCAGGTAGTTATTTACTGAATATATTTATACAGTAAATGGAGCCAGATGAACCAAGTCTCAGTCCCGCAAATGTCTATTTGTGATAGCACTAAGTAAACAAAAAAAAAATGGAATTGGTAAACACCAAATACAGAGACCATACATGTATGCACCAATGAATACCTGGTCACAAGTTTGTGAATTGTGCATAAAATAAAAGCGTGGATGTTTGGAAATGGATTTTGCTCTGTGTATTCAACATTCCCTCTGTCGTGTAGCTCAATATAATATCCAATTAAAAAATCACACATTTCAGACATATCTTAAAAAAAATTGTATAAACCCCTGTTCCTGGCTAATATTAAAGATTAGCTACATTGTTATTTTTCCATCCCAACACAAGCAGGTCATTGAGAATTCACAAGGAAAGGCTTGCCCAATGGCCAAATGTAGTTTGTGATTTGTTTGGAAGGCCTCACCATATCTGCAAAACAGCATTGCCAAGAACTGAATCTACCCACGCTAATTCACCAGTTTTTACCAGTTACCCCGGTCACTGGAAGATACAATTATCCCTATTAATTGTTCAAACTCAAACAATTAGACAAATGCATTTCAGTTTTCTGAGAAAACACGATTCAAGCGGATAAAACCCTTAGGCTGGTGAAATTTACAATACGTGGCATTTGACTAGAACCAATACCGATTCATATATTTTATTACTATAGCAAACATATGACGAGATTTGTCCTAATGAATGTCTACCCTGATATTCCCTCATTATATAGCAGCTGTTAATACACAATGTGCAATACACAGTTTCTCAGTGGAATATAATTCACAAGATGGTTGAAAAAAGTATGAACAGGGTTTGGGTTTCATTTCTCAAAACCAGAAATGAGACAAAAAAAAATTAAATTACATAGCATAAAACAATGCTCTAAAAGCAATCTGACATCATTTACTGAAAGATAAGACACATCAAAATGATCATCTGAAAATGCATCTTATTTCCCATGCCTTACTGCATTTTGGCATCGTTTTCCAGCATACAAATCTGTACATATGGCTATGCAAAATACTCAAAAGTTGCACGGTCATTTCGATTTTTGCTACCCATAATGTTCTCAGGTTTATGTCTGCAGTGATTACGTATGGCACCACAGTGAAAAAATGTATGCAAGTTTACACATAAACCGTACCAGCTGCCCATTTGAGGTGTAGCTGGTCACGGTCACAAGGAAGTCACAAGAGACTTGTGATTTGCTTCATCTGGCTTCCAAGTACTTTACTGATACTAGTAGGTATATACTGAATATGTACTCGAACATAGCAGGGTACACACAGGGGTACATGAGACATCAGGGGCACGCAGTGAGCATGCAAGATAGAGCAGAGAGGTAGGGGCCACAACAGTACGCACTGAACTTTGAGCTGCAGGAGTAGAGTACTTAGGACTGAGCTACACTAGTCTACTAGTAGGCTGAAATCAAGTTTTTAAAAAATCCATCAAAAAACATTTGCGTCAATGTACAACCAGGATTTCGCTATTGTTTTGTTGGTTGGATTTTAAAATGAGTCTCTTGCTCTGTTGTTCTAAGTTGACCTTTTTTTTTGGTTCTCCACTCGGCCTCCTTCACTCAGTGTTTGGCTGTGACTATTGCCGCTCTGTGATTGGCCGGAGGGAAGGGGCGGTCGAAGGTCAAGCAAGGGGCAGAAACTAATGGGAGGCCATAGCCCAAGTTTGTCCTTAACTTTGAAGTTTCAGGTTTTTTTTTTTTGCTTTGTTTCATTCACAAAACATTTTTCCTTAATTGTAATCACAGTTAATCTCATTATTTTGCGTGACCAACAAATGATGTAAGCAGTTATTTAAAGTTAAGGACAAAACACACTGTTGACAGAAAATGGGACCATGATGCATTACACTTAAAATGAAAGGCAGACGTTTAGAGTGTTTGTTCTGGTATGGATCATACCCTCAGGTATGTACTCCTGAGATTTTGTTTACATATTTTCCTTTTTTCTTTAACCCCACCCCTCCTGTCCATGACCAGCCTCCTCATTGTAAACTGTACTTGGCAGTAAAAATATAGTTTGACCGTGGCCACAATCCTCTAGAAAACAATCTTATTAGGAATATAGCAACATCCTAATTGTTCCCCGCAAATGTTGCAAGTAATATTTTCATTTCTACAAGTAGTATAAATTTCATACTGTGTGCTTATAGGAGCAGCTTTCTGAATGAAATCCAGATAAGCTGATCAAACCAACCAGCCATGAAAAAGAACATGTTTATGTAAATTCTGAAATATATTCTCAGTTCAGCTGTGAAATTACCCACAGAGCAATACATGTATTATGATAAATTAAACCTCAAAATAAATGCACATTATTTTAGTTGTATTAAATATATCGATTTCCAAAAGGGCATCCTGATTTTGCACTTTTAATACATGGTATTGCTCTCCTTATCAAATTACAATCCTGAAACAAGGGTATGTCATATTCCAGTTTATTTCACACATACAAATTATGATCGATATAGTTAGTCATTTAAACCAAAGCATGGTAGTCCATGTTTTAGGCTTGAAGCTCCTGTAAGCTGCAGAGCAAATATGGAACCAAGAATATGGAACAAACACATTGACATGCTTCCCCTTGTGGAGAGGAAGTAAAGCTGAGCTGTTTCCCACGGAGAAAGATTACACTTTAGAGGCTTTGTCTGTCTTGTGACAACAGAATTTATACACAAGGTCAACAGTCATGAAGTTAAGTACCATCACTAATGTCAACTCTGCCTGCATGAGTCTGATGGCAAAATTTTCACGATCATTGTCATCATCATCAACATTGTAATTATTATTATTATTTACAGAGAAAATGATATTAACAGTTTATGATTTGACATTCAGTAAGCATTAAATGGAGGAGTATAAGCATTCTGTGACTCAGATAAAATGTGCAATGAAAGGAGAAACTGGACTGATACAAAGGTTAAAAAGATGGGTAGATAAATAGATGGTTAAATAACTACTTATTTATTACACTGGGCCATTTACACATCACACAGCTCACTGTGTTCTCATTACATGAACAAGTATTCCCATGATTTCAATAGTTGTTATAAGTATATAACAATGCATCAAAACAAAGCAATTTTAATGTCATAAATACACAATATGAAAGAAGCTTTGTACAATACCATGTCCCATTCATTACTCTTTCATTGTCTTATGTGAGATCAGGCAATGAATTCTTTGCATCTTAATATGAGCAGTTCAAGGAAGTAAATGTCCTATACAGATTGGAAGACACTTAAGGTCCACATTTGGGTTGTGTGTTACTATGGCAAGTCCACTAGTCCCCCTGTAAAGCCATGTCCACTTAGTGTGCACTGCAGGAGCAGTATAAAAGAAATGGCTACCGCGTCATGTCATACCGTGTCAGTGGTTTCTGTTTTCTACCGTCTACATTTCCAGACCTGCCAACATGATGTATCAAATGACAGCCTTTTCTCTTTATCTGAGGGCCTTGAGATGAGGAGCTGGCTTGGCAAAGATGTGCGGGAATATGGGAAGCTACCAAAAACATGCAATAGATTAACAAGAACATCACGCTGCCAATGCAACCACTGCATTGGACCAGTTTATCTCAGAAACTCGCTCCAGAGATTAAATTACATAAAACACAGCTGCACTGCTGAGATCATTTTGGATTTCTCCTTGCAGGAATACAGAAAATTAAGATTAATATGCTTAGGGGTAACTGCATGTTTTTCTGGGGTAAAAACTGGAGTAGGCCTTGTCTGGTTACACCTACTGTCATTTTGTTTAAGAACAAGCAACAATTACTTAATGCAAAGGTTATTCTTCAGGATTGGCAAATTCCCCATTAAACACAAACACTCGTGTATGACAGAAATATTGCTTTAAAAGTAAATGCGCAATATTCTACAATTTTAATAACTATTATCTATTAATTTTGGCTTTTCCAGGACTACTGTAGCAATTTTGGGCAAGCATCAAATGGAATGAAGAGGGTATGAGAACTTAGTAAATGTACACAGAATCTTTTATCAGGACATAAAAGCAGATATCATTGATCAGCATTCATATATCAACATTCATGGATTTATTCCAGCAAAGCTGGCCACAGGTAGCATTTAAGACTTTGATTGTATTTTCAGACAAGGTGTATTCTCCTCAAAAGCACATATATGGTTAAGACACACCCTGCTTTATAAGATTTTTTTAATATTAAAACTTTTTTAATGGCGAGCACCATGATAAAACATTATTCGATTTATTGGATTACAATTCCTAGGTAATTTCTCAAAATAGCTGCAATGATCTGTGACATATTTCCAAGTTTTAAAAGAATTATCTTGATACAAGGATTTCAAGTCACATTTCTCTACAAAATGACTAATTAGTAATATTTTTGCTGTTACATAATAAATGTAATCATATTTGCAATCATATATAGCAATCGCAGAGCACATATTTCTTTAAAATTGTATTCATAATTTAACTTTTTTATCTAGAAGTTTACCACACTAGAAGTTTACCACAGCTTGATAATCAAACCTAGTATTTTAAACACACTAATTGTACACTATGTAAATTGTTATATAAGGCTTATGAAAGCTACAGGCATCCAAATGCTTATCCTGGACGTCATTTTATTATACAACAATTCTAGGTGCCTGTTAAAAGTAATCATATTAGGAAAACTTTGCTGTGTGAGACATTCTCATTCACTGGCCTTTGTATGCAATTGGGAATGTTAACTGTTTTTGGTATAATACTCCATTGTTGGCAGGTATGGAAATTTCCATTGTTTTAACTCTTCTCTGAAGCCTAAGTGGGATGGATTTTGGAGATTTACTTGTAGAAGAAGAACCTAAGGGAAAATAAATATATTTACACATTTATGTGGTGAACAGTGACATTTCGTTCTGGACACACTTGAACACCACATATCTGCCATACAGCCATTTATAGTCAACATAATTTACAATCAAAATGGACCCAAGTAAGTAATCATTTTGTCAAAATTGAGCTATTGTTTCTGTACACAACTATATGTCCACAGCATACACACCTCTCACAGTAGCACAGCTGGTGGGCAGGACCTCTCTGTTATCCTCACATTCACAGTGATAGGTGTATGCAGTTGTCAAACTCCAGGAGTAGCCAATCAGAGGCACCCAAATGTGTAGAACTTTTTTTCCTGTCGATTGCCTATCTGTACATGAAAGATGCATTTGGTCTTTGCACTGCTATGTGTACCTCTGCCAAGTTGTGTTACCAACAGCAGACATCCGGCAAGTGAGAAAGGCACCACATATCATGTGTAGCCAGAGAATGGGAGACAAGATGCGATGGGGGGGGGACTTACCCAAAGGCCTTTGACTTCCACGTGAGGAACCTTAATGAATCTCATACAACAGGAATGCAGTTAACTGTAGAAACTCCATCCAAATAAGCAGGCAGAAATGCAAAAATAAAAACAGCTGAAGTCACATTAGGTATCACTGGATGCATTTCTGACTGAAAGAGTCAAAAGGCAATGGCCATATGAGGAGACTTGTGTTAAGTCCTCAATAACAACATCAGAAAACAAACAAAATGGGAACAAGAAATGTGAAAGTGCCAACCAGCATATTGTACCACCTGGATTCCTTGTCATTACTTCAGCACTTTTGGAATATGAACAAACACATTTCATAGACACTACTTCTGGCACCAGTGTTGTGCTATTATTCCCAAACTGTCTAATCCTCTCGTCCTTCATCTTGCTGCTTGCTATTTCTGGGTTCTTCACTAATCAGCGCTCAATTCTGATGTGAAAAGAAAGGTTCACATGCAGTAGTTTGGAGACAATACATACTATGGAAAAAAATATCACTAAAGGACACTTCAGTCATGAAAGGTACACAGTAGTCTTTCTGTGATCTACTTTAAGCTTCACTTTAAATTGCCCTGGCATTATTTTGGATCCAGGATCAAAGCCAAGTCATCTGGCAAAGACAACTGTGTAGCCCATCCCCTCAAAATACATACATGAAAAGCAGCATTTGAAAAATCAGCAGGCCCATGTGACCTTTTAGTGGTATTATGTTGTTGTAAATGTCTGACAATTCCAAAAAATGATGGCAAGGTGATTCTGTGTAAGAGCAAAGCGTCGTTGTGTATTACCAAGGAGCAAAAAAAAAAAAAAATTCCATTCATCTCTCTTAAAGTGGCAAACCACATAGTCAGAAACCCTTCTGCAATGCACCCATTGCTTATTTAATCCTGCACCACACCCCCATCACAATACCCCAAATGGGTACCCCAAGTACAAAAAACCCTGCACCCACATATTTCCTCTGTGGCACACAGGGAAACTGTTAGCAAACCACACAAACAGAGCCTTTTTGACCACCTTATAAACTCCCCATCTTGTGTACAATGCAAATGGACTGCTTAGAGTAAGTTTGACTTTAACTGCTGTGGCACCTTGCAAAAACTTGCAACTTTCCATGGACCTTAACCCTTTAGATTCAAGCTTCAGGAATAGATGCTGTCTGGCCTTCTAAACAGCCAGCTTGAGATTTCCTAGAAAACATTTCCTTCACAATGGATGAAGATGCAATAAAAGGCCATAAGACCAGGGATAGAGGCCTGGTCAGCTGCTCTCCTTTTGAGGTGTTCATCCTTTAGTAGCCACAGTGTGGAGTCTTTGTACGAGTTCTCTTCCTCTAACCCAGGATGTGTACAGGAAGTTCTGCAGTGCTGTGAAAATGATCTTCAGTCAGTTGAACCTTTATCTCTGTGTCCTCCAAAGAAAGAACAGTTGCAATTATGGAACAGGTATAGCGGTGTTGTCCGTGAAGGCTTTTTTTTCTTTGTCCCAGGTGAGCTGTACTTCCGTAGCAGCATGTGGAACAGCTTTGAAGGAGTGAGGCTGAGCATGATGTCTGATTTCACAGGGTTAGCGACAGGAACGAACGGCAGAGAAACGATAGCTGAAGATTGCAGTTCAACCTGAGTTCTGTTTTGGAAGTTTTTGTTTATTTGTATGGTATTATTCTTCTAATTCTATTCAGGCATTGATAGGTTTTGCTATTTAAATATTTCCTCTTTTTTTTTGGATTTTTAAAATTTTTATAATATGTATATTATTGTCACAGTTTTCTGTCAACCCCCAATTTTCCCACCCTCCCCCACCCTCGCCCTGCCCCCACCCCTGCTGTAATGTCGTCAACAGGCGAACTCCTCGAAGTTGCCTAGAGTCGGGTGACGAGGTAACATGTTCGGCGTGAATCCGAGACTGTCCGAGTGACTCCGGAGTGTGTCACAGGTACTCTGGAAAAGAAGAACGGGAAAGGGGGAAGGGGGGGAAGGGGCGGGGTCAAAAGTTCAAAGTGTTAGGGGGAGGGGTAATGAGGGAGTGGCAATGACAGTGTGGAGGATGGCAAGGCAGCACACATCGAACAAGCACGAGAGGGGTGAGCAAGACGATAATCAAAAAAGACAGAGACCACAGAGAGGAAAGAAGTGGGGGGAAAGAATGAAAGCAACATCACATTGCATCACGTGCCATGGATTGGCAAGCCACAATAAATACACAGGGGAAGGGCACAGCGATAGAGTAGACGGAAAGACAAGACCAAGTGAATTTGAAGGGAATATGAAGGGAATAAATACATCAACAGACAAATATGAGCCGGGAAACGCGAGCAGAGGCATGGGTTTATTGGCAGGAAGGGCGACATTGACGACATCCGCGTGTTTGAGTTTCATCAGGGATTGAGGAAGGACAAAGAATAAGGGGAAAGGACAGATGCGAATGATATGAAGGTAAGAGGGGAGGAGAGAAAGAAATTGTTTCTTTTAGTCTTGCGTCTTGTACTAGAGGACGATAAAACCACAGGGTCGTTTTTAGGACAGTGGCATGTTTGCATACACCTGAAGCAACTGCGGTTGTTTCAGTGAGTGGTGCTCTCATTTCAGCCATAAATGACTGCTTGGTATACTTGCAGTGGCTAGCAGAACCTGCAGACTAAGATCCATTTTACAGAGCAAGCCCATTGCATGCAGACCTGTGATGACATTACAAAGGAATGCATCTAGTGATGTCATTGATCACAGGTTCCATTACAATAGCCTCTTAAAATGGACTTTAATACTGCAGGAACAGCTTTTTAATGGTTTGACCAGTGACAAAAATAAGTAAAAATATAGAAATGAAGGTCCCAATTTTAAAAAAAAAATCATTGTCCAACTTTAGAAAAATCTCTTAAATCTCTTTTCACATTTATGGTACTTGAAAGCTATAGCTTTTATGACTTATTCCATTGATACAGGTTCATATACGGTCATTTCTCCTCATGACCTGCCTCAATCACAACTATGTAACATATACTGCTATCTGCGAAATGGCAATTTTTATACTCTGCAACACTTCCCAAAGTCCTGAGTGCTAAGCACTTAAATATAATTTTAATCTCTTGAAATATTAATGACACCCCCTAAAATCCCCTTGATGTTATAAGCAATCCAAGTGGAAATCTGAGTAGGAAACTTTGAAGTGTCAGAATTTCAAAAGAAAAGAGAAAAAATAAATGATTATAAGACGAGCTGGTTGCAAACGATCTATCACACAACGCCCTACTTCAGAGCAATGTCTGATTTGTACCAGTGGGATTAATGGGGCTTCTCTGCTTTTGACAGGTTCCAACTGAACCAAGCTCCTCCACACTAACCGCATAGGTATTAAGCAACATTTCTGTCAGCACTACAAACAAGCTATTATGCCTTTCAGCTGGACAACCGGGTGTGAAATCCCGAAACTCCTGATATGATCCTCCAAAATAAAAAAATAAAACACAGGCTGCTCAATGTTGAGTAGCCCAAGTGTTGTTTGTGAGAGTGAAAATTGTGCGTAAAAACCTACACAAAATCCACCATCTCCTTTGTGCTTTTCATGCTTCAAAGTGCACTTAACAGGCAAACCACCTCCCCCCAGCCTAGACACCCCAGGAGCCCTTCCATGGCATTGTCGGTTTGCTCCCCACCCCGCCCCGGCAAATTGCAGGCACGTCAATACTGACAAGCAGCGGTCTCTTTGCAACTCCCACAAGCCCTTTGGATAGGCTGCTTCTTTTGAATGTGGAACAAGAGCTGCCATGCACTACAGCTGTGGTAAACTAGTGTCAAATGCTGAGTGGCTGGTCCAAACGGACGCTACTTCATGATGACATGCTGTGGAGAGGCAGGCCAACACTGCTCACATAAAACAAGCAGGGAAAAAAAAAAAAAAAACTTGATTTTAAAACGCAACAAAGACGACACCCCCAACTGCCACAAACTGACAGCAGCAACAAAATGAGCCTCTCCCTTGTGTTCCATCCACACCTGTATTTAATATGCCTTTAATTAGGCAGGTGTGGCTTGTTAGCCAATAGGCTGGTTCCCATACAGATTACAAACATGTGAATACGATTAACATAATTAACATTCAGCTTCTAGGAGGTGGTGAAGGCTCTCCTGCACACATGCCAAAATCACACATTGCAACAGCTGGCCAAGAATGCATTATGAGTTTTTTTTTTATCATTCCCAATTTTACAAGAAATCTCATGCCAACAAAACAATGGTAATAGGCACCACCCTATGAGTATGCCTTAATTTAAATCTGACAGCTAGGCCAACCTCTGAAAGACTGATAAATTACACCAAATGTGAGCTTTTAAATGTCTCCATTAACACATAATAAAACAAACAATCCATCTAAAATTCTTCAAATGTGACTCCAGAGGTGAACTGCATTTGTTACACAAAATATAATATACACCAATCTGTTTGCCTTATCGCAAGACTACCAGTATCATATGGGCTAAATGACTGCTTCTGTATCACATTATCCAATTCTAATAATTTGTCAGCAGCATTTTTAAAATATTTATAAACCATATACCAAAAAGGTTATTTTACAACAATTTTGAATTGTATCTCTCCAAGAAATTATTACATGTAGCTACTTTTTTCCTTGTTACTATGCAATGATTATCAGCTTTTTGTGTTAAGAAATTAAGCTTCCTATCTCAGACTATAGTCAGAATATAAAATATGCACAGACATATTTTGGTACTTGTATTGTGTCCCCTGCAAACTGTCACAGCAGCTAAGGATTGGGCTATGATGTAATATATTGTCAATTGCCATCAAGCATTTTTGAGTTAGTAAAAGAAAATTATACAAAGCAATACAATCTGATGAAAGCGAAATTTTATCCCAAGTGAACTACCACAATCACATTACCCAATGCCGTGCAGCCCTCCACCTTCTTTAATTTCCATGGAATTTCCATGGGTTTTTAATTACTCAGCATGAAAAGGCTTGAGTCTGAACCTAATGCTAGCCTTAGGAGAATACACCCAATTACCTCCTGACCACAATTTACTATACTATTCTATACAAAATGGAAGGGCTCATAGGGCTACCTGCAGTAGTGTAGTGTAGTGTTTCTAAATAAATCTGACAAGGCTAATTAATCCCTTATTGACTAAATACACTTTGTTGTAAGGTATACCCAAACTGTCTCTCCGTTGACAAATTACCCTTTTTTGGATGACTGCATTTGAACCCATTTTAACTGGAATTTAAAAAGTAATTGTTCTCAGGCCATCATTGTTTTCCTCTTCTTCTATGTTTTTGTTTTTATTACTATTGCATATGTTACTAGTTGTTGGAAATGGTGATGAATTATTTCATAAAATACATTCTTTTTATATATGCTAAATTAATTTTGAATCTACCTTCCTGGTGGAATTTGTCTGCATTTTCCTTCAAACCTCCTAGTAACTGCAGGCTGCAAAAAATTGCAAATGGCCAGCCTGTGCAAGGTAATTTCTTGCAATCTGCCAAAAAACACACCTCAGGTAAGAAGATAACTTTCATGGAGAGGAATTAATTTATAAATTAGAATACAGTTCACTGAAGACAAAATGGGTGAGGAGATTTATTTTTTTGTCCAACTGCTGAAATCCAGCACCAGCTATACCCCAATATATTAACACAGAAATCTTTGTCTTGCTTGGAGACACTGTTCAGAAAGATTGGTGGCATGCTATTGGTTATTGCTCAAAGCCACACAGAATTGCCAATGCTGATTTAAAAGCCTTTAGGGACCCCCAATAGTGCTGATGGGGCAGACTCCATCGTCCAGTTAGAGTCGGGCACGAAATGTGATCCATATTAGTACATTTCCCCTGTGTTTTAAAGGCAGAATCTTTGGAATTACTCTCATGAATGTCCCTAGCAGTACTCTGCTGTCCAAATCAGACACAAAAAGACACAAATTCATGCTTGCACACTTATGAGAGCAAAAGATGTTTTTTAAGTGTTGTGTGAAAATTTAACATGGATTCCTCTATGTTTGTTTATCACCTGGATGGTTCCATCTCGGTTGCCTTGACCACCATACTGGATAAGCACACAACATAAAAACTGCTGATGTGCATCAGATTTTTGCAGCTAAAAGTTCTAAACACTATCAACGGCAGTGTGGCCTTGGACTGTATGCTAGTGTGCATCAAAACGTTTTTCACTTTGTGCAGTGTTTAGGTCTTATTCTCCTTTAAGGTACAAGCACAGATCTTCTGTGAAATCTTTCACATTGGTCTACATCTTATCACATTTTGTCTGAAAAGACATTCTTCTGTTCTATTTGTGGATCCTCCTGAGTAAGTACTGAAAAGTAAAAATCAGAACATTTAATTATTACATATGACTAATACACTTCCTTGCAGACTGATGTTGAGTCTTCCTTGCAGACATATTTGCATATTTAAAATGCTTAAAAAGGCCATGCTGTATTAACCAGTAAACTGTTTATACTATTCTTCTTGGAAGTACAAAGCTATGTAATGTTTCAGAATAGGTTTCATTGTTTCCATGATATGACAGCATACAACTGAATGCCAGTGTCCCTGGATGAAAGCAAGCCCCCCCAGTGATGAGTAAAAACTGCTTCTCCCTTTCTTCAACAACATACACTGCCCTACAGTTTCATTCACTGGATTTGCTGATGGTTGCATTTCATACTGGCTGACACTGCACCTCATGCCTGTTCCCCTACCTTTCCCCTGATGTAATATCTGTGATACAAAGCTTGCAAAGAGTGCAATCTCTGGAATTAATGCATCTTGCACCAGAGTAGCACAACATAACCAGTAAAAGCTCCAAACCAGAAGCAAAAGAAATCACTGAAGACAACTTAGATTAACAGAGTAACACCTTGGTTTTTATAAAAATAAAAGTACAGATATCTGGCAAACCAGACTGAACTGGTCGAAATGTCCCTGATTCCACACTGGCCTGCAGAACTTAAATGCTATGTATGCTTTGATACATATGTGACTTGGGTGAGAAAAGGCTGATTGTATTGTATTGTAATGATCGTATGACTTATATGGGCAAAAATGGAAGTGTAGTCACAGAAATCATAGCATGGCTCTCTTTGTTCATAACATGCTCATTGTTCTGTACCAGCATTATGTGCCTACAGAAAACCACATTTAAACTTACGGAGTTAAGTACGAGCCATTGGGAGAGGGGTGGGATTGCAACTGCCATTCCCACTCATTTAAATAATTGGGTGTCTCCTTGTGAAACCCGCTCTTCTCAGTGCAAAGACACTGGGCTCAATTTTCGACAGAGCCCTCCAGACAAAAGCAGACACAAAAGGGTTTTTTTTTTGGCTATTTTCTGCATGGAAAGGTCAGTGAATGCTGAGACCGTGAGATTGCGATTTTCAACACCTCCTGCGACAGCATTTGTATCAGGATGGGAGATCAGGGTTCCCACTGTCCTTGAAAACTCTTATATGTTCATTCTGGTGAGTCATGGACAAAGTCTTGGAAAGTACCCACTGTCCTTGAAATGGACGTATACATGGACATACATACATACACATATATACATACATGCACATTATTTCTTTGCCCACAAAGAAAAATATTCACATTTAACAACTTCAGTGTCATTCCCTATCATTCCAGCAGTCTCAATGTGATAATACAGTGTGCCTAGGTCTCCTTCATGGCCTGGGTACTGCCATTTAATCACTGATGGGATGACTACATCGTCTTGAATAAACTTGAAAACATTGTTAGTCTAAAGGAAAGAGGGCTCTTTGCGCTCGGATTGCACTTATCTGACAGATTTCAGTTTTCATACAAATAAATGAAGACATTTCCGAGTCCCATACAATTCATGTTTAGGGCTTTTGCTCATCCAGTAATAAATGCTGCCACTTAGAACTGTCATTTGTACACAGGAAAAAAAAGATTCCATTGCTATTCAGAGAATGCACAACTCTATGCATCAGTGAAAACTGGTGGAGACCTACCAATCACTTTACTAGAAGCCTGCCTTAAAGACACAGCATGATAGTCCTATGCCTGAAAAACCTTCAGAAAGCCACAGAAAACTTTTGCAAGCAAGATGGTTACTCAGTGACTCGAAAGTTAATTATTAAAGACCTTAGGGTTACAACTGACCCAGATTTTTCTTTCAAAACTCACAGGAAAATATTTCACGACTGGCATTTTTTAACTAAGATACACAGAAACATGGAAACAAAAATAGGTCTTTCCCTTTCCTAAAAGAAGCAGAAAAGCTGATCCATGATTTATTATATCTAGATTGGATAACTGCAAAGTCTTTCTATCAGGCATCTCTAACATCAATGTAAATTATCTGCAACTGATATAGAATACTGCTCCTAAAACCCGAAAAAGAATAAAAAATGGCCCCATTTCTATTTATAAGATCTAATTTCCTGCAACCCCTCTACACAACTTCATTTGAATAAGGCTAGCTTTTTGACTGTTTGAAGGACGGTGAAAGAAAAAAAAAAATCTGATTTTGAAATTCTGTGTGTGAATCAGACATTGTCTGAGTCACAAAGATGCTGTTCATAATGGGGCAGGACAGTCTCAGTCTTACCGGCCCTGTCCCTACTTCTCACTTTTTTTCCATGTTGCCACAGCCAGTCCCTGCAGAGACTACAGTGTGCCACACTGTCCACTGCGTACTGCACTTTATTAGCTTGCCCTCCTGTTTGACTGCTTGCCCTCTCTGTATTTGGGCTCTGGTCTCCCCCTTTCACCTGCAGCCCCTGAGATTACATGTACGCAATTACATTTTACCTAAAAAGCATCTGACCCACTCACACACACAAATTCATGTGCATGAAAGACATCTTAACCGCTGAAATAAGAGCCGTTTCAATCACACATTACCGATGGAATCACCGCAGTGGAAGGATGGACTGTTCCGACTGTTATACCTGAAAATTAATAAGCTAATTAAAAATTCTCTTCCTTCACTCTTCTCCAAACTGCATGATAGCTAAGTTCACAGATAAAAAGGTTTGCCACCTCAGAAGGCTTCCAAAGAGGCCTAATCCACAGTGTGCATGCGAGAGCACTCCAAGATAAGACTAACTTAAATTTGCAAGCGTTCACCCTCAATGTAATCTTCTGAGGAAAAAAAAAACACACTGGCGTGCCAGTTATGGCTTTACATCCGTTTATGATTATCACAAGAATTTATCTAATTCAAGGGAAATTATTGTCTGTTGTTTGAACTTCATATGTAGACCACAGTACAAGCTCCCATTTTGAACAGAAAACCAGCAAACCAGCTGGAACTGAAACCACCAAACCAGCTGGAACTGAAAGGGTTAAGTTAATTAGTAACGGTGCAAGGTATGAGATGGATCCCGGTGTGTCTGAACAGAGAGAGAGAGTGGGAAGGAGGGTCTATTGTCAATGGGGATCGCTACCTGGGGGCATGATTAGGCGTGACACCAGGGCTGGTTGGGTTCTCTGGAAATTCCTGGAATAGACATGATGAAAAGAAAGATGAAGAAGGTGAATGAAATAAAAAAAGAAAATAAATAATAATACAATGCAGAGGTTAAGTAAATAACAAGTGTTTCAAAACAAATCATTGTGGTCATTGGGTACAATGGAATAAGGCACTCCAGAACATCAACATCTTGACATGTTAAAATGTTTTTACTTTTTTATTTTTTTATATTAAAAACATTTTTGATATATACTTAATGAAAATACTGTGCGGATACTGTTGTTTAATACTTGTTTTATGAAAAAAGACTTTCATACATTATGCACAATCTTGAGACATACTATAAATAGATATTATACTTCAGCAGTCACTTTTTCTACTTTTCATACCACTTCAAAAAGATTTTTAAATAAAATTCTCTTGTTCTTTTTAATCACTACTGGAGCCACTGTATTGAGTGTATTAATTGCTTAATACTCAATTACATTCAATTGCTTAATTGAATGATATCTGAAAAGGATTATATAACCAAAGATTAACTCTCTTTTACATTCTCTTTTACATAAATGCACCAACATTGATATGTGCTAAAATACAGAATAAACGCCAAATATATTAAGGTTAATTAAGGCTCTATTAAAGGTTAAATTCACAAACTACTAAACATATATTATGACCTCCATGTATGGAAGTAAATTTTTAAAAACTTTCCTACATTATCATTTAGCAATATTGAATAAAGTATTCCATTTATACATGACATATAATAATTGTTATATTTTATTATATTAATTGTATTAGGGCTTGAGTTAATATAATGAGATACATTAAGTATTATTAAGTATTATTATTAAGTAAGACTGGATTTCCGAGAAACCCTTTTTTAGCACAGGTACAAGATACAATTAAGATGGCAGTCTCTCTGTGGATCTGTGTCACAACTGGCATTATCAATAGAACACAGGTATTGTGAAGGGTATTCTGGAGAAATGATCATGGCTGGTAATTGATCTTTACCAGCATGTGCAGTTACTTCCTAATCCATCGCATAACTAGTAGCCTGAGGTTCACTGTTTCCATGAAACCTGTGTATAGCGTTTTTTTTGTCTCAGCCATGTCACATGGGAAGTCTTCAGTAATCAGAAGAGAGTGAGCATTGGTTAAAAAAAAAGTATGGAATTTGTGCAATTTGCAGCCAGAGAATTCCCTTCAATGTCATTCCTACGGTTTCATTCGTCTGAATGTCAGAGTGGTACAAAATGACAAGTAATTATTACATTAAACATTTTGCCAGATTGTTCATGCCCTGGAGTGCAGCTGTTGATGTTATTGCATGATTATTAGCGACAAAATGATCTCTACATTCATCCTGGTGTTGATATCTAAAATGTGAGTGTGATAGTGAGCAAGGTGCTGCTCAGTCACAAACTCAAGAGCGAAAAAGAAAACAAAACACTGAACAGCATGTTACAATAAGCGCTATCGGCTGCAGCTAACATATTGAGCAAGTTACTGACTCATGAGCACTGGCAATACCATGACCCCATAGCTGTGTTAAGGAGACTACAAATATAAAGAAATACATTCACATTCATTGTAACATGCTAGGATTGGACCAATTGTCACTTAAAACAACAACAACAAAAAGCACTATTTTATATGACAACTAAAATTGCTGAATATCTACCATGCAATAGTAAGGCTAACAGAGATATCTTCATTTTTTAGACTCCCCAAAAACACTGTGGGGTGAAAAATATGGCATGAGGTAAGAAATCTTTATTTCTTTTATCAGTATAATTGGTAAACGTAAAACAAGTGTCGAACTGCCAAGATAGCATATGTAGTGAATCATGAATTTATTCTGCAGGTATTAGAAGACTGTTTTGCACAGTACTGAAAGCATAGCAAGTTAAAACAGAAAGTATGAAACACTGACTTAGGAATGCCACAATCACAATGAACTACTGATAAAGCTACTTTTAAAAAGTAAAATAAACACATGGCAGAAAAAAATAACAAATACTAAAACATTTACAACTAGTGCAAAAATAATTCAGAATAACTGAAGTTAACAACTGGTAAAATGGAAAAGGTAAATGGTTAAGTAACGGTATAGAGCAGGTCATCTTTCTTCGGTTTCTGCTATTATTATATCTTAACTTTGATATTACTTGCTGAAAAATATAGCATGTTGTTGGGTCATTTTATTATGCCTCAGAATCTCACAATTTATAATTGAAAGGAAAATTAAAACATGCAACAAAATTAAGTAGTATCCAATACATATGATTGTTCATTTCAATAAGTTCTATATCTTGTAAAGAGACATATTTCTGTTAGTGCCTAAATGCAATACAAGAAAAACAGGAAGAAAAAATGTAATGATATTTGTTCAAAAGGACTGATAATGCCATTATAAAGCACAGACATAAAACACATGTATATATACTCAATTACGTATATTATCATTCCTCAATAGAACTTGCAGTTTTATTTCTTAAAGTATTTTATTATATTATGCAAATATTCTGAATGCAGTTTTGCTGCATCTTTCCTCTAAACTACCAGTTTTAAAAGGAAGGGTCTTATCTCGTATCTCTTGGGAATCTTTCCAAATTGATGGTATGCACTATAAATCATATTCAGAGAACAACCACCACAAGTAACCACAATAAAAAAACCCAAAACAAAACAAAACAAAGAAATTCAAAGCCATACGTTCAAAATTCTAATGTGTCACTTTGATGCTTAGATGCTTAGATGTTCAGCTCAGACCTTTGTTGGGGAATATGATTGGTCACTTTTACCTGTATAGTAGCCCCTCCCCCAGGCATTGATTGGGGGATGATTTAGAAATATCAAGATGAGTATCAGACATTACGATTCTGTCCCCTGGTATCCAGAGATACATATCATTGTACATATACATCTTGCAGTGATTCCATTCTTCCAATGTTCGGCTACACCAGCATCTGAGCTGATCTTCACAAATGAAGCAACCGTGCATGCATATCATTCAGGCAGAGACAGAGGCGCATGTCTTTTTTTCAGAATCTCGCACACTAAGGAGTCCTTAAAGGGCCATATAACTGTCATCCAACAGATGTGCTTTTTGCTTGGAGCACTTTTAGAAAGGGAAGTCACAGAAGGGCATTTACACTTAGTTCCCTCAGTAGATACGATCGTGTCCTCATTAGGAAATGGTCTGTGTCCGTTGAATGCTCATTACAATATTAAGAAAGACTTTCAGTCTTTTGAACACTGCCTGCATTTAGGGAAGGGAGTTTTACACTTATTTTGAAGATATTTTGCTGCAGTTCAAGCAGCAAAAATTCTTGCATTGAACATGGGAGATAATTATTTCTTAAGGCAACAAATGCAACTGGTAAGAGTTGCCTTGAAGTCAGTTGGGGCATAGAGAGACAGACCATCACCCACTTACGTTCTGGAAAAAAGACCTGACCTCCTCCACACAAACCACAATCATGTCAACATTCAGGCACTGAACGGAGCACAGGTTTTGCAGAGGCAGGAGAGGGAGTTAGTTACCAGATTGTCGCTCTGACACCGTCGTGGCCGTTTCTTGCGTATGAAGTAGCCCAGGATTTTATCTTTAAACACCTACACAGAATGAGCCGAAAGCACAAATGGGAGAAAAAGCAAGACATAAATGTCTAAAACGGACATCATCTCTACCAGCAACGTAAAACCAGTACTGCTGCAACTAATATTGTTACTAATATACAAATGTGCCTTTCAAAAACCTTTCAGGTTAATATGGTGCATAGCTCTGCATTGTGTCCTGCCAGGTATTTCTGTTCAAGTCCAGCAAACATATTGGGATTCTGGAAAATTATAGCACGGCCTAAGAATGTGCTGTTAGTAAACCCAATATGCTACCATGACGGCTGACACATGGAAGTACTCGGGGGAACTGTATGTCTCACCAACTTAACAAAGATCACAGCAAATCCAGAGAAAATCTGTAGGGCCTATTAAAAGAGCTAAAATCGTGTGTATGTGTAACATGTGTGGTAGGCTTGAGTGGTGGTCGATTTTTATTGAACTGACAGTGTAAGTTTCCACAAATGAGAGGTTGTAAGTCCTAAACTTGTCAAGTGTAAGTATGCACAAATTCCAGCAGTATCCCAATCGCTCAGCATCGGTAGTGCATTTAAGAGAGGGTTTTTTTTTATCCTTAAATGAAATTTCTTTCAACAATCTCCAGATTTCTTGTAGGTATAGAAAATACACAATTCATTACTCAGACTTAAGGAAACTGCAGTCAGGTTAAATTTGGGTGTTCTGTTTTTGATGAATACTATTGATGGCAGCTCCTCCTGTTTAATGTGTGTCTAAATCATTGGGTGTCTTTATTCTAAATGATCGTTAAACCAATAATCCTCTCCCATATTTTCCAGATAGGCTGCCTCCAGTATTGCATAGATGAAAATCAATGCTTGTGGAGTGCATTTTCAATCATCTTCAATGGGGGAAACTATGGCCTGCCATAGCATTTGGTGAACAACAGGAAAAATCATTTATCTTGCTCCACAAGTGATTCAATGCACATTTGATTTCAAATCGATAATTTTAATTTGTCAATGCATATGTATCCACTATGGTCTGAGGAAAAAAATGAGAATGAGTTGAGAAAAAAAGCCCCACTCAATTAAACATTTTATATTGGCATGTTATGTATGGCATGTGACCTTTCTATGTCCTTGATTGGGATTATTAACAAAATTGTTGCTGTAGCCAAATTGGTTTTGTTGAAACTGCAATCAAGTCTGTCTTTACTCTATCTACAGGATAATTGAGTGTCATTGGTAGTACCCACCAATTTGCGCCGAACCTCTTACACAAGTAGTTCAATAACTCAGTGCTTTGCTTCACACTGCTCTGCAAACAGCATGCTACCCATTTTTTCTCATCACTGTGGCTCTTCAGCCAGCAATGCCACATCTGCTTGGTTCAAGAAAAGTCATCATTTTACAAGACAAAAACCAACCAAACACAAAAGTGACTACGTACCTCATATAAGTAGTCAAATATTTCCAATATTGTCAAAACACTGGCGCCGATAAACAAGCCCATCTGTCCACCAATGTCACCTGTGGATGAAATGTTTGCCAGTCTGTTATTTGATCAAAAAATTTTGGACATGTGCCAAGTGTCAATCTTTATAATTCAAAACAATAATTTAATATTTTGTAACCTTCAGTATAAAATTTTGGCACCTCTAAAAGCACTATATGAAGGGATCATGAATTATGCATTCTTTAAAAGTTAATAAACTGACTGGCTTATAAACCTCACAGTCCAATTGTTCAGTTCAGTATCTTTTTAACATTAATTAAAACATCATCTACGGTTTAGTGTTTTGTGGTAACTTTACTATGGATAATTTTGTTATTGTATAATATCACAACACTGATGTCATTTAATAATACAGTTCGGGGCTATTTTTCTCAGAATGTTTCCTGATACTGAAGCATAATGCATTAGCATTCTCACAACCTCTGGCAAGAAAGTCTTTTCATCTGTGTTCTGTTGAATGCTGGAGGAAGTTGTTGATGGCTAGAGAATGCACTGGTTGCTATTGCACATATCCTATGAAACCAGTCACTGATTCCCAAAGAGGAAGGCTGCAACATGGATTGCACTATGGTAACCTTTGATGGCATCGTGCTGCGAAACGTTCTACACAGATTCACTGATTTTTAACATAATCTTGATGGCTTATCTCCTTCACAGTGCATACCATTTCAGTCAATCCACATTGAATGAAGATCAGTGAATCTGTATTTTTGAGCAGCATGTCAACACAACTTGTGACTGCACCAAAAGGACTCTACGAATCAGCTATCTCCAGCTTCAGCTCTCTCAATCCGGACAAAACTGCAAAGGCCTCACCAAGCAGGCCTGCCACTTCGTATGCTTTCTTCTGCTCAATCTTCTCATAGTTCAAAGCCTCAAAGAAGATGTCCAGGACTAATATGTTCTCTCTGAAATTGAATAAAACAACATATTTGGCAGACATGGTCAGTTGACAAAATTCAGCCTGATCAAGATGGTGTGTGTTTGTGTTTGGAAGGATGGAAGGATCATACTGTATAAATACTTCCCTTTAATGTCTTAAAAATATTACCATCATTTTACATAATTGCATCACCACATAATTAAGGACTCATCATGCACACGTATGATGTAACTGACAAAAAGTGAGTGAGGGATGTATTGCATGCTGAGACGGCAATAAGTCTGTACTGATAACAGGAGAGACACCTCCTAAGCCATATTATTGCGGTAACAAACTCCTTTGCACCTGTAAAATGACTGTGTCACGTACTGTGCCAAGTACTGGCCATGACCTGCACTAAAGTTATAGAACATTCACAATTAGGCAGACGCATGGAGGGCACAGTCATCCCTCATTCACAGGCCAATGGACTGCACCAAAAAAAAATAAGAAACCGCTCTGGGTCATTGAGACCCACTGCTTACCCGATGTACTGCTCTGTCTTGTTGAATTTCTTGGCCAGGTACTTGGCAGAGGCTTTACTGGGGATTTTGACCATGGAGAGCTCCTTTCCATAGCGGGTCATGTTGCAGGGGGTCTCGCACACGCAGTAATCGTTGTCCTTCTCAACCAGGAAATCTGCAGACATTTTAACCAGACTTCACACACAAGCACGCTGACGAGACACTTCTGCTGCACTGTGTGTTAATGCGCAGCGGGGAGTTTGAAGTTTTCTTTATTCGACAAAGGACTTTATTACACAGCCATTGTTCCGAACGAGATTGCTTCCTTCTGAAATAAATTTCTTTATAACAATATAAAAACTGGGGAAAAATCATATGTTCCAGATATATGGAATATTTTGTGTGATATTTTTCCCTGCACGGTAAAGAAACAAACAAATAAATCATGTAACGTTATTCCACAAAAATAACCTTGTGATGAGAAATATGTTTTTGGCAGACAATTATGTTCTGCATACTTAGAATAAGAAAAATGCACTTGTATAATAGTAAAAGAAAAGTCAGAAGCTGTTCTAATCAAATTTTCTGCCAAGAAAAGACTTTGTTTTATAACCTGTGATCAGTCTGAATTTGAGGGGCATGTTTCAAATTGTGGGATCTTTGGGCTCCAGAATGCAATGGTGGGAGGGAGAGGTCAAAAGATTGGACACATTGGTCTGGAACTTTCCAATTCAACAGGGTTATGAAGTGAGGCCCTGGAGCCTCAACAGAAGCAAAATCTAGTCATCCATTGGGATTCAGCTACACCTCACACAGAATGACTCTGTAACATGTTTAACAAAGCTTAAACGAGAATGCAAGTAAGAAAACAAGTTTAATGTATGTAAGCCTCAAGTGGCTACTATGCTGCATCAGATATAATGATGCTTGTCTGCCATGGGGTGTCACTGTAGAGAATGACATTTCAAATGATTTGAACCTTTGAATTTTTTTTCCCCAAAAAAACTGATTTGAGTTGGTTATTTCTTCAGAAAGCCAATGGGAATATTAAGATTGCATAAATTAAAGTTAGGTGAAATGAATCACCTTATATGGGCTCAACACATACTATTCGTACCATCTTAACTGTCACTTTAATGTAGTGAGGTGTTTCTAGGAGTTGGCTTGTTGACAGAGATAAGAAACAGCCCTTTCCATTATAGCCTTTGAATCTTCAGTACAGTTTGATGTGTTTATTGTTTTCTGGCGAGTGCATACTGACTAGCAGCTGTGTGACAAATGCCAGCAATTAGACAAAATTACGATCACAAATACGCTCAACATGTTGGGATATGTTTATTTGTTCTGATGCTAAGAAGCAGCAACCAAACACCATCAATTATGTCCACCACGGCAACATGCAAATGTGGTGCATCTGCTGCCATTGTTCACTTTCCATAAAATTTAAATAACGACTAATTAGGGGTGGAAAAAAAATGGGATTAAGTTCTTAGCAACTTAATCAAGTAGTCTGATTCACTGATTTGCAAGTGCTTCTAAACTGCCGGTCTGATTAGTTTGGGGGGCACATTTGATTCTTATTCACACAGACTGATGCTGTCTTGTGGATTGTGGATGCTGTCATTTCACTGATGCTTCCAGATTCATGGTGGTTCTTAAACTCCCGCGCAACTCATTTCAGTGGAAACTGTGCGCCATGAATTAATACTACATTGTCAGCTGTTTCAGGGGCAGATGAAAGGTGAAGTGCAGTGCTACAGCAGTTCAAACATACTCCATCACCTTTGGCTCTTTGGGACTTCATCTCCCATCTACCAGAGTTTTGCCTGTTTAGCTCACTGCAAGTGAACTGGGCAATGCCACCTCAAATTCATGTGACATCAGGGGTATGCTGGATATACAAAGACCAGTTTTGAACATCCTCTGAACATCACACCTTACCTAAAGCTGGGTCAGCACAGTCTTTGTACTGCTCAGGTGTGCATACGGTTGAAGTCCCTGTAAAATTCGACATGAGAGGATAAACGTTTACCATATCTGCAAAGTGCCATGGGAAGACCAATATGTCGTGGAGGCGGTTTTCATCTGCAACACATGCACCAGGAGCAAAAGGCTTTCCCCCCCCTTTCCTCAGCACAAGAAAACGAAGACTAAATCAGAAAAATGACTTTACTGGCATGCCACAATTTTCTCTACCCATTTCATCGTGTTAAGCATAATTTCAAAGAGATAGTGTGGGAGGTTCACTACATTTTCTACACGGGGGGAAAGCCACCACCTGAAAGCGGCTTGATTTGCAACGCAAATACGGCATCAGAAAATTACATACGCTCCGAACAGAGAATAAATTGTGTTAGGAGAAGATAAAAAGCAGAGAGATTCCTGCCTTAGTGCGACGCCTGAAAAATAACGATACCTTTTTGCATTCAATTTGTAAAATAACCCATTATAATTATGTGATGTAAAACAGGTTTCCCTTTCTTTCGTTTATGTGACAAGAAAACAAACAAAAAAGGTGAAATGGTCGCCTTCTGGTGTTCAAACATCAAAATACAGTACACAATCCTGAAATTTACTTGACTCACCTCCAATTACCTAACTCAAATGACAGGTTTTCTCTTTTAACCTTCCCCCTCTCTCCAGGTTCATATAGTAACTTTGAAGCATAACCGTTATGAGATTTGACTCACAGAGGAATCCCTCTTTATGCAAGAAACACTGATATTCTCAGGCAACAGGATTTATCGGGGGCCCGCATCAGCACAGTACCTGGCATGTGCACCATTCTACAGTTGCAGTTCTCCACCAGGTAGCGCGTCTCGCAGTCGATGCGGCAGGCTGTGATGCTGTACGTGGAGAAGAACTCCGAGTCGATCGGGGTGGACTTGCAGTCTCCCCAGGGCGGAGGCAGATACTGAAGCTGAGATAGACCACAACACATCGTTTAAAACCGATGCAGAATATCAGCAGTCAATAACATCGCATCAAGCTGAGCTCCTCCAAAAGCCAGCTCAAAGCAACCTACTGACGCCCAGTATACAGAACACATGCCGCCGGGAATACACTCCTTTGGCATGGTTACCCCTGTACATCCACAGTAATTTTCAGTGTTACCTCAAAAAGTAGTTTTGGGACTAATTATAATGACAGTTATCCCAATTAATGTAAGAAACTGTCTGAGACTACTACTTGAATACTGTTTGCACTTTTTAGTGTTTATTAACAGTTCTGTTATGATATAATCTATGGCGCCACAGAGGGTACATTGACTTAAGGCAGTGATACATTTACTTACAATCATACAAAGTTTCACAAATACTGATGCATATTCAGCGGAGTGCATAGCAAGAATAGTACTCAGAAACAGTAAATAAAATTTAACAGGTGGAAGTATCTTTAATCACAGCTCACGGAAAGCCACAAGCAGACATCATGCAGGAAGTCACAGATGCCAAAGAATTCCTGAGGAAGAAGCAGAGGATCATGGGAAATGGAGACATTTAAAAGAAGCACACAACTTCAGACAGGACACCAGAGTAAAGGAGTCTGGGTAGTTTTTGTCTTTTATCAAATCTTTGCAAATTGCTTTGTACAAGAGCCAATGCAGAAAATAAAACATCTGCTACTCAACTGGTTAAATATAAACCGAAACAAAAAAACTTAGTTACAAGTGTTTGGAATGTTTGCAGCAAAACAGGATGGTTTTATAAAAGAAAATACTGAAAATATGGAGTCATTGAAATGCAGCTCATTTGTCTTCTGTAAAATAACTTTCAATTCAATACAGGAGTGGTGGAGAAGTGAGTTCAAAGCAAGACAAACCGATTTCCTTCACAGCAGTGCCGTCATGAAAGGTTTACATCATTCTGCAGAGTGTTCTCTTTCTAAGACATGGGGGAGGGTTTTTTTTTTAAATATGGGAAGGTAACATGTCTCCCAAACCAAAGTTTGCCTGTGACAATTAATTTATGATTGTTTCATTGTGTGTTCATACTGGAATCACCCACAATCACATAGTTCAAGCTTTGGGGCAGGACCATGGATTGAGAAATTGATGTATTACCATACTGATAGGGTAAAAAAAATCTGACAACATAAACCAAACCAGTGAAATGAATACATTAACAATTTTGTTCACCTTGCACAATGATTACTAGATTCTGGTAAAGTGAAAAAAGATCATTTAAAATGTATGGAAATCAAAATGTCATTATTATATGTTATTGCAATATTCAATGAGATGAGTGAGAGTTGCATCCTACAACAAAAATACAGCTATATTATATAGTATGTTCACATACTATCATGATGTCATGTCATCATGACAAGACAATTCAACAAATGGTGATAAATGTTTTTAAACATTCCAGTAAATCAGCAGAAAATAGCAAATCAATGCTATTTTACTGGGAACTTAAGCATGATTCTAAATAGAAAGGTATGCATAATTACTCATGATTAGTTTTGTTTAACAACTTGGTAAACACCTTCACGATGAACAATATGTACAAAGTTTACTGAAGACTTTCTGAATGACTTTGTATTATATCTTTTACATTGACATTGAAATGGTAGGAAAGATGAGTCATTATGAGCAATCTTAAAGACTACAACACTAATATGCAAGATATCCAACGGTTGATGTTGTCTTTCTTTCAATTTATGCAATTGCTCTTGACTAAATTACAATGAACAGTTAAATTGTCCTGCCATTTTCTGAAAGAATCCTCTTCAGTGCCTTCCCCCAAAATAATTCACAAAAGTGTATCAGCAATTATTTCAAACCACAGGGGGTAAAACCTAAATGTCTGTTTATATCAGTGGGTATATATAATATGGTATTCATAACTATTCCTTAAATGAAAATATTTGCCATTTTCCATTGTGTTTTCGGATATATAAATATGTGTGTGTTATAAAAGCAATGACAGCAGTGGAAAGGTCACTGAACTGTTATTTGGCTGCACATGTTTATGTAGATGTCTATAATAAAGCCATGGTCTTCTATGAATAATGGTACATAAATCACAAGGACATGAAGCACCCTAAAAAACCATTATGTGATTATGGTGGAGCTGTTACCATTTTTCTTTTTTCAGTTATTTGGATATGGATATTGAATAATTCCACAGCATTTTGTTTCTGCTCTACCAATACCATTTAGATAATACAATTACCTAAATGTAATATAAGTTATGTCACTTTATTATACTGTTTGAGTTATAGACAAATAAACAGTCCCTGCATTATACTATGGCCTTGTGTAATCATTTTTAAACATTAATGTCACAACTGATTAGTCTGCTGGCTTTATTACGATATTTGTCTGTTATGATTCAGTAATAAAATGGCTGTTGGAATTACCTACCAGAACCTCAAAGCAACATGCATTTTTGGGAATCAAACAAAAATAACTTTCCAACAGACCCCCAGATACAGCGGTGTTTAAAAGGGCAGCAAAAAGGGCGACAAGAAGCACTGATGCGGAACAGGTGGCCAACAATGTTTTACGATCCAAACCACTTGACACTTTTTACACTTGTTACGTTTACTTTCCACGTCTGTTCTTGCCGTTGATGAGGATCTGCTTTTTCCGCGCCTTTTAAAATACCAAATAAAAGAGCCAAGACTTTCTGTGCCTTTGTGATGCAAATCTATTCAGAGTTAGCTGAGGCATTTAGATGGGATTTTCAATGGCCTCCACCCACAGAAACCCAAGTGAACCAACCAATTAAATCCTCGGTCAAAACACAGCTTCAGTTCCAAGAGCATAAATCATCCGTGAACACTTTGGTGCCGCGCGGCGATCAAACAAGCACCTGATGAATTATTCCGCGCTTTATCTGAGGACACCGGTTCTAAAATAACCAAAATGCAGAGCTGAAAGAGACAGGAGACAGTGCTGTACACAGCAAAACAGGGGCATAATAACCAATTCAACCCATCCAATGGAATCATTTATAAAAGGAGCGACAAATTTTTTGCTCGATTCCTTCCATTGATTGTACATTGGGTGCAATCACCCATGTAACCTTTCTTCATTATATTCATTGATAGAGATTGCATTGTTATTGCCACATGCAATACATCAGCAAAGCAATGTGGTTGAACAACTGTATGAGAAGCACACGTCAGTATTTTGGCAAAGAGCAGGAAAGTTTGCTAATTGCTTAGTGTGACAGTGAAATTTACTACTTCAGGATATGGAATCAGGTTGACTGATACAAAAAGTATTTTTAAGACTAATGTCTTTTGGTTTCCTGAATATCACAGATATTGGCAAGCCATCCATAACCTTCCATAAGCCCATAAGATATTAAATTTTAAAAATTCTCCCTCTACCCTCCGGTTTAATTACAATTGTTGCATTTCAGTGAGCTTGCCCCAAGAGGCATTAGGGCATTCAGCACACAGTGAACTTTCCAAAGTTCTAATTGTTTTATACTTGTTGCAATGCTACCCACAGAGCATTTCCTTAAAATCTATTCAAAGTGGAGGCATTTAACAGCACTGTATTCTCAAGCTAGACCAGATGCACAATCACTTGTCATATTTCTTAATCGATTGATCCTCTTGGGATATTTTCTTGAGCTATACAACAACAACACTGAATTATAACCTGTGATTTGCCTCCAATATTAATGTTCGTAGCCGGGGGGAATTAGTACATACAGTGTATTGTCCTTTTTGTGATTCTTAACAACAAAGTGTTTCATATCAGTCTGGTGGCTTCCCACCTTAACATTTTTTAGCATATCTCGTCATTGCTTTTCATTTTTCAGTAAACATATTTGATATTAAAATATGCCACAAGCAGTCAGAGTCTATCAGCATCATGACGTGCAGAAACATTTTCATTTCTAATTTCATGTCACTTGCCCTAAGATCATTTTTTAACATGCATATTGAGCCGGCAGTGTACCCTGCTGTTCCTCCGATTATGCATACAGTTTCTTGTATTCCTCTCATCTCCTGTAAACTTCCTCAGCCAGTTTATGGTCCCTTATAGGGTTAGTAATTCACAGAAACCGTTCCGTGTTTTCCCTCTGGATGGAAGGTGATGATCGTCTAAAACTTTAAGAAAAAACTACCCTTGAAAAGAAGGCCTAGTCTGGTAGCTTTGTGAAAGCTGGGGCTTGCAGGTAGCTGGATGCAGTGCCATCACAGCACCCTGAATTTAGCCTCCATCAAAAGTTGTTTTATAAGAACCCAACAAAGGCAACTAACATGTAAAAGCCTAAAGGAACAGCCACTAACACACAGGAGTGAAGCACCACCAAGCCCTACAATAACAAAATCTGATGGCGGTGCCATTCTGATGCACAGAGGTTCACTCCATAGTGACACAATCACTTAAAAGTGTTGTTTTAAGCAGATTTACCATTTTAAAAATTGCTTTTTTAAATTTGGTGTTTCAGCATATATTTGATGATGTATATGTAATTTTATTGCCCGGCTGATTTTGTTGGATACATTTAATTTTCCTGCTGTTAACTTCTTTATGTGTGTTTATACACCACTCTACAGTTTGCCAAGGTATTTTTACTGCTTGGCATGCTGATTAGTTGAAATCCCTCCAATATAATGTTCAAGTTCAATCCAGTTGCCTTTCACTTTTCATATTACTGTGAACTGATGGAGCAGTCAAAATGACGGTGAGCAAATGACAGCTTGTCTTTGTGGAGACAGAGGAAGGTTAAACAGACCTCTGCTTCTCTGATCTTGCCTAGTGCTGGGCTCCCAATATTAAAAGCAGATCAAGGTATTGAATGAAACTGTTCTCCATCCATCAATCCCAAACAAGTCACAGTGGTTAGGGAACAGGCAAACCAGGACTTCCTCTACAGTTCAGGATAAGTCAACTGCAACTCAATATGAAATCGATGCCATTCTTTTACCATCAGCCCTGCTCTGAATTATTGCAGTGCATTTCCTCACAGTACTGAACACAGACACATCCTATTCCCTACTCAGTATTTTTATTGTGGAAATTAAACAAGGGTAGGTATGGGTCAAAGAGGACAACAATGAGCTAATACTACAATAGCCATTGTCATACAACAGCTATATACTATATACAGTATTGGAATGGCAGGTACACCATCTGCCAAGTTTCAGGTTGGTGGGGCATGCTCCATACCAATACAGCACCAAGACCTGGCCCCTTTTTGTCCAATTTCTTATCGAAACAACCATAATAACCGTAAGGTCTGACTCATAACAAACATTGAAGTCTGTACATATATACAGTACACTTTTCCCTAGTGATCACAGTGGAATAGACCAAAATAACCACTGTGGAAAGAAATAGCCTCTTTATTAGTTTTCAACACATGTCATAGATAATATGTTTACTTTTCCAACAGGAAACAACTGATACAATCAAGTCAGCTCTGTAGAGAACTCATTGAAATAATGAAATCTTTAAAACAAATTTCAGGAGCACAGGTTTGATATTATTTGCAGCTCTCATTAAAGATGAAATCTATATACCTTAAATCTCTTGAGCTGAATTCACCTCTAAAGATATTGGATAAGCTTTAGTTTGGAGATTACTCCTGAGGCCTGAAGTTTGAGATCAATAACACACTTTTTTGTGTATCAGGAAAGTAATGGATACACTGTAAACTGCAAAATAACAAAGAAGGTCTTCTGAATGTTAATTACCGCACTCTCAGAAACCCTGGTCAGAGGCAAAGAAGAAATTACGCTTGTTAATTTGAGCTCTATTTCAGCCCCCGTGCGCTAACAATAATATTGCTGCCAATGTCACAATGACATCACAATGTCCTTAGATCTTTCAGTGTCCTTTACAGACATGGCTCCTCATTCTGCTTTAGAAAATTAAGAGCCATGTTGACAGGATGACAGGTTATGACAGAAATAAATCGCAGAGAGGCACATTCCAATCACAAATATGATACAGTCAAGTACAGTTTCAATAGCTTGTAGCTGGGTACTGGTTTTGACAGGAATTAAAACCTCAAAAAAGAACCATGGTAGCTCCTTAACCAAACATAACGAAACAACAAAATGGCAATTAAACTAACACAACATCAGATAACAACCAAGGAGTAAACAGATACAACCCAAACAGAACGCATAGCAGGACACCATACGGCCGCATGCTTGTATTTAGAGAGTGAGGCAGTTTGGGGCAAAGCCAGCTCCTTCAGTGAAGACAAAGACTTAGCACAACGTTGCTGTGACGTTACAGAAACATTGTGACGGCTCAATGGGTTAGCCAGGAGGGACGAGGTGATGTTCTCTCCCTGAAGAGGACCAATGAGAAGGGGGGGTGACAATGAGGGTGACAGGTATGACACGTGGATGGGTGTTGATGGCGTGGGCTGCTGCTGCTACGGGCGACATGACTGCATTCCAGCGTTACAGAGAGAGAGAGAGAGAGACAGAGAGAGAGAGAGAGAGACAGAGAAAGAAGAGCTGGCTCTGGGCCTGACATGCAGCAAACCCCGGTGACAGACATACGCTACCCGCTGCTCTTGTGTGGAAACAAATGTCTGGAACCCGGGGGCCACCCCAAAGCCCAGCTCCTGTACGAAAGGCGGCTCGGCCTGGGAGTGAATCTGCACCTTTACGCCCGCCTCATAGGATGTTTCATCTGGGGGAGATGAGTGAACACAGGGCCACATCAGCACAGAGGCAGAGAAACTAGAGGAATGGACACAACAGCAAGTCAGGAACACCCAGCCTCCACCTTCGGCGTCTTCCGTTGACCCCTCCCCTCCAGCTCCACCCCATCCGCCCCCGCTTTCTCATTGCACCCAGGTCGGCTCCATCGGTTGCCGTTTGAGTTGAGGGATAAACGTCTCGCAAGAGCAGTGTGATTTGACCCTCCTGCTGGAGGCCACAGTCCTGCAAGATTTCCTTCCAGATCTCTACCACAGCTGGTGGGAAACTGGAACTCTCACTGTGATAGTTACTTGGACTTATGTGGCTAAGCACTTGGGCAAGGCAAAAACCTGCAGACGCTGCCACCCTTCCAGAGAAAGACTAGGCTCTACAGTGAATGGGAGTATGACAAGAACTGACAGTAATGCAGGGAGTACACGGCGATATGTGGTAGGAAATACACTGTTGGGGAATAAGGATTATGGCAGTTATTTGACTGAACCAGGAAGCTGCTCACAGAGGAATGGACTTTGGTTCTGTGTTCTCACAGTACGAATGTTCTTGCCAATGTCTTTTTACATGCTATTAATACACGCTATGAGGACTAAGGTCACACATTACTTAGTGTTCATATTATGCAGAAACAGTAGCTATTTCCTTGCCTTCTTTTACAAAAAATTGCACACAAATTTGTGCAGATACACAATCTGGAAAAACTGTGAAGACATGATAAACCTGGACTGCACTTGAACATTCTGTGAAGAAATTCCAAAGACATGGGTGATTATAGTACATTGATTTGAAAATTCAATACACCCAGAATGACAATACCAAAGCTTTTCGATTCTTTCTGCCTGCTTTGAAGTAGCAATCGAAGAGCTTTGGTTGATGGTAAAACTTCTAGCAAAATTCAAGTTTTTGTAAAACCTATGAATGGATAATACTAGCAACATGCTCTTTTGATTTTCTCTTTGAACATATTAAACTCTCAAAGCAGAGCTAGTGAGGAAACTGATATACCCAGCATTTTGGAGGTGCAGGTTTCACCCAAAAAATGGGAGCATTTTCAGAAAAACAAAACAGTTTTGGCTCAATCGCAAGGAAGGGTAGAGTCATCATGAGAGCTCAAAGCAAAATCCTCCACAGGACATCTTGGAACGAAGACAATTTTGCCTTGACCTACTGTGGATAATGTGTCTGATTGTAATGTATGCAAGGAAATGCGTTTCCATTAAAGTTAATGCACACTGAGGCAAGTTAATGTGCATTTTCTCAGTAGGTTGATTCAAATTAAGAGAGTCAAAGCACTCAAAATTTTTATGTGAAGTCTTTCTGTTGTCACACTTCTTTTTTCCCCGCATCAACTCTCAGGAGGTGACTTGGGTTGTTTTCCTAAAAGCATTGGCCTCTCCTCCCAATGTATACACTTTTAAATAAAATGACTTGAAATTAAAATGATTCAACTTACAAAAATAAATCATCCAATCATGTTTTAACTCCAGTGTTAATATGGTGGACTTGTGTTTGCATAAACCTCTTTCACACAGAGCAATGCCAGTACAATGCTGGTACAGTATTACTATACCATCTGTTCAATGGGTTATCATATCAGCATAAAGTATAGCAGCGCAGTTCCATTGTACTATCGTACAATATCTTCTATGCTGTAATCAAGGTACTGCTGCTCCAGTGAGAACAGTCACATCTTTACATTCATAAAACCCGGAAATTTTGCCATGAAGGTGATACAATTTTCAAAAAGACTCCAGTTAGATGGTCAACTATAAATTACATGACTTATTGACCACATAGGTTTGACCAGTTTACCAGTTACTCTTCTTAAGTCTGTTTTTGGGATGCTCCCGTGTCTTTAGACAAAAATGTTAATTTGTTGATCAAGTTTACAAGTAAAGCTACACGTAAAACTGCAAATACTCCATATATCTGTTGCTAAGCAGTTTGCTTGTATGAATACAGTCAACAAACATTTTATACAGGCATTTTATTGACTTTGAATGAATGATTTTCCTGATTATTTATGCAATTGACAAGCTGGTAGTGTGCTTCCATCATACTTGAGTCTATGCAAAACTGGTCACTGAGTAGTCTATGCCATGCAAAAAACAATTTGTCCCATTCACAGAGGGACAGAGAGGTCACTGTTATGTAAACAGTGTTAAAGTTGTACTGCAGACTAATGTTAGCTTTGTGGTCCTTCATGTTCACATTAAATATGTGTCCTCTTTTTAACTTCAGAAATTGCTGAGTACACTCATTATGTTCTGATTGAAAGCTGTGACTCATAAGTGCAGATCTCTTAAAACAAATGAGCGAACAAAAAAACGTGCCCTAATTGACTGTTCTTGTGAAATCCAATAAGGCAATTTTATTTAAGAAAAAACAAATAATTTACTGCTTCTTTTCAACTCCGCACAGAACGTTAATAACTCAAGTAAGGAGACAGTACACATTTCCAAATACATGCTGACCAAGGCGTTTTAAAGTATGAGCAAATCAATGTTTTGGCCTATAAATAGTGATTGAAATGAAAACTTTCTTTATTGGAGTCATCTATATTAATATAATGCAATATAATATAAAATAAAGATGGATGACAGTGCTTGAAAAAAAAAATGTATGAAGATATTAACCTTGTCTTATACATTATCCCAGGGACCTCTGGGACTGACTTCATATGCATTAATCAATAGAGCTAAATGAGTAGCTGGATAGACAAAAGAGAGAAATCTACTGCTGTGGTATTCATATCAGCTTTTAGCATTTAGCATTTCAGCTTTTAGCATTCAATCTTCCCATGAAAGTGGGTATGGTTGAAACACTTAACACTGGGACATGTAATGCCAGCATAGTATTTTGTATAGTGACAGTAAGGCACAGAGCCTCTTCCACAAATTAGTCCCACAAGGAAATGCTACCACTCTGAAAATATAGATCTTGATCCTCGACAGAGCTCACTCCCCCAAGCCAACTGCAGGCATTCCTCCCAGGCACAAAACACAAATCTGATGGGTTCCTTCAATATTTGACAGCAGTGTTGGAGGAAAGTATTCTTTTGCCCTGTGATTGTAACCAGACTGCAACAGGACCGGGCTAATAGGGTTCCATCTTGAGCCCTGATGGTAATGACACTGTACCTGTGGTCCTCTTGCCCAGTCCAAAAACTCACCCACCAACAATCCGAACTGTGGCTCAGAATTAAGAACAGATTCCAGAACAGTCAAAATTAAGGGTGCCTCAAAATCTTTGCACACAGGAAGATATTGACATTCATTGTCCGAGGTCAAAGTTGTTACATATCTCAAGTGGATGCACAGTGGACATAAAAAGCCATGTAAGACATAATTTGCTTATGGGCCACAGCATGGAGGCATTAGTTAAAAAACAACAACTATATCCACATTTGGCTTCTTTGGTATGAGACTTTTTTCTATTTTGAGGGGTTGTACCATCACTCTACATTGGTAAGTTGGTATATCCACTTTGTTTGTGGAGAGACAACACTTTATTTAGCTGTTAATATCAGTGTTAAAATCTGACATTTGTTCAAAGTCAGCAAATCTTAACCGGCAGGTTCTTCAAAACAGTCACTTCTAGATCATTTCACTCATTGAAATTCATGAATTTATGCAAAGTATATTGCTTATTGCTATACTTCCTGCTCACAATCTGTTTGCTAAGTACAATAAAAAAACATCATGTTAAATTAGTAGTACCAAGGTATTTATCAGTTTATTTTAAGAGTATAAAGAGCCCATTCAAATAAAGGGTGACCAATGTGTTACATGAAATCCTAACATCCTATGTTAGTGGGTTTTATCATACTAAGAACAAAATTTTAGGTACTTTGTCTTTCATTTCGAGTAATTGTTTTGGTTTGTTTCAACCTGTCATCATGAGCTGAGTTGTTGCAGAAATGACCAAAAAACACAAAGTAACCAAAAACAAAACAGTAAAAAAATCAACACAAAACCAAACATTTGTTTACTCAAAGTTAAAGACAATGTACACCTGAACTGAGCCTAAATCTATATATGGTTTAACGTCAGTTAATGCTTTAATTCCCTTGGATCCACTGAATGAGAATTTTACTATTCCAGCTACTTTCAGCAAAAGCAAGATTGTTTATTCTAAACCAAATATCAATGTACATTTTGTTTATAATAAATTTTCCATGATTTATAATCTGAAATGGGTTAGGTTTTAGAAGATTATCTGCATATTATCTTAGTCATTGACTTCTTTGAATTTATTGCAAAGTGAGATTTCAAAGTTTACCAGTTGCATGGATAACTAGACAAGAAAATGGATTACAAGTCATTTTATCTGAAGAACCCTGTGTAACTGCATATATAAGTTAAAGAAGCACGCTGTGTATATTATTGAAATATTTACATTGAATCGTTTCAGGATATTTCCTACAGAACACCTTTGATGGTGGCCCCTGGTTGACAGGAGCTGTCTTGCTTGCTGGGGGTAAGTCTTTCTGGCTTATACCCAGTCCCTCCAGAAAAGATTACATCCTAATCAAAGCTCATTCAAAGGCCCTGAAGCCACCCTTGAGTTGTATCAAATATAATTGATTGGATCAGAAAAGGTGGTCACATGTTGGTACAGGAAGACATACATCATAATGACAGTGGCTGATGTACAAATCAATTTCTCATTCAAACAAACTGCGATCACTGAGATAACACGTTTTTGTGTCTTGAGCAGACATCCTTCTGAAATGAACCATCAGATGCCTCCATACCCACGTTAATTTGCTGAGGAACAGATGAACAGCCATGTAGTCAAGAACGTACAAGTTTTCTTTTCTTGGGCTTGTCATTGCTGAATTATCTTTATACACAGCCAGTAGTTTTTTTCCAGTACTATCCTTTTTTAATGCTTTCCCCCTTTATTTAAACCTTGTTTTGGAATTGTCAATTGTATACTAGATGGCAGGAATCGAACCTGTGCTTTAGAGCTCAGTTTGTGATCAAAGGGAGCACCTTATGCATTGAACCACCTGTCTGCCCTTTCAGTCTGATTCTTACAAATGCACATACCCCACATAGGATATTTTAGCTGGATATTTTGTAGATGCTGGTTAGCCTTGGTAATGGATTAAAACATATGGACTAAGATCAGGATGTACCAGATCACAAACCTCCCAAATGAAATCCCCTTGACCACAGTGAATGATCTAGGAATACACGGAATTTTTAAAGAAATCACTGACGTCCTCTGACCAAATTTCACCTTCAGAGAAAAGTAGTTTTCTGGCAGTGAAAAGATTGAAATTCAGCACAGACAGTTTCTATTTAAACAAGTCACAAGCGAACTTTGGCATCAAAAGGTGTAAAGAGATGGATTGTAATCATTGACACATATTCACCGTAAAATGGAACTGTGCAGTGGAAGGAGCAAAAGCTGATGCAAATTATAGATATTTACCATAACCAGCGCCATTACCAGTTACAGCACTTTACGCAGATGATCAGCCCAATAGCAGGTGGGTTCCTTAGGTCAGCTGAGGTGTCATTTGCTCCCACACCTCCACACTGTTTCTAAACACAGCAGCTGCTGTAGTTGGAGCCAAAATAACATCTCATCATGCCCTAATAGGATCCCACCTGTGCCTCTTCAGCTCTCAACGCATAACAAATGGAACTACTATGGATTCAATGGATTTTCGCTTAAAATTTCAGCACTGCACTGCACAGTTCCTTTGAGACTGCAAAATAAATGGTAGGGAAAGAAAACAAATCAGTAACACTTTATTTTAGGGTAAACATCCAAGGCACTCATTTGGCCCTGATGGCCATGACCGCTTAAGCTATAAGCTATAAATAAGAGATAAAGAAAGCACCACTTTACACACTTGAGGGACACTTAATTTGTGGCAAATAATGTACTACTAAACTCATTCTGACTATCTTCCACACTATTATAAACACATTAGTAAAAAAGACCAGTTATAAAACACATTTCCTGAACTCCAATACCTGCTGAACTACTCATCATTTAGTCATGAGTACAAATACATTACCTTCTTCCTGCCTGTCATTTTCCTAATGACCTCTTAAAGGGGGTACTAATACCTAACAATGTGTTAAGCAGTGGGAAGCAAAACCTTAAATATCTAGTAATGTGCGGATATGTGTAGGGGGGAAAAAAAAACATAAGTACCTAATTGCCAATTCCCCCTTAGCTTGCTAATGAAGCGCTAATAAGGTCTTAGCAGCTTGTGTGTCAACCCTAACATAGAGTGTTACTGAAAACCTGTTCTCTCCCTGGTCTGAGAAACAGCGGTGATGATAGGAGGCAGAGCTTTGTGAGGGCACACACACACAACAGGAAGTTGAGGGTGGAGGGTGGGTGGGTCGGTGGGTGGGGGGTGCGGGGGTTGGGGGGAGAGACGGGGAAGTGCACGGGAGGCTGTGCGTTTAGTACCAGTTGTTGCTGACACGAAACAAAAGTCTGAAAGCCAGGAGCCACACCAAATCCCAGCTGGTCTATGAAGGGCGGCTCGTCCTGGCTGTGGATCTGAACCTTGATGCCTGCCTCGTAGGATGTCTCGTCTGTGGACACAGCAGGCCAGAGAACGTGAGGACGGGTTGCCTGGCAACGGCTCCGCGCCGCCCCGTTAACGGTCCAGGTTCTGTGTGCGGGTAGTCGGTCAGTACGTGGTATGACAATAATAAAACACTAGGAAAGAACTAGTGAAAAATGCAGAGGGCCTTAGTACATTATATTTGCATTCATTCATTTGGCAGATGCTTTTATCCAAAGCGACTTACAAGTTATTTTCAGCAGCACAACCTGCTAACACAGGCTGCAAAATTAGTTTCTGCTTTACAGAAAATACAGAAATTTTAGCATCAGCATAACCACAACATTAGTCAAGGATTTCCTCTTTTGCTATGTGTCATGATTCCTTGCATTTGGTTTTAAAGTGTGATTACATAAAACAGTAATTTCAGTACAATGGTAAACCTGACACGTGTTTTGTTCATTTCTTGGTGCTAATGTAATGAGTCCCAAAAATCAATTAAATTTGTATGAATGAAATGTACTTTCATTTAACATATGATTTTTTCAAGTTATATTAAAAAGGTATCAGCTATAAATGCAATACTAAAAATGTTTTAAATAGGATATTTAGGTAATCACTGATACCTTATTATTTTTTTGATTTTAGAAAATGTGAATTGTAATTGATACAAAGCAATGCAAATTATACACACTGCTGCCCTTGGTTTGAGAGATTTTCCATTCTAACAGAGTAAATTACTTTTCATTCATCCATACCAACTCATTTCTATGAAACACACTTGACTGGAAAAAAACAACCCACCAAAACAGAGTGATTTCTGCAAATGGTGTGAGTGCACTAGGAGTGCCCCTGGTACACTGTGACTTGGCTGTGACTTCCGTCTACAGACTCATCAGGGCTAATGTGTAGCACTGCACGAGTTTCTAAACTGAAAACACAACAGTGCATACCATTCTGAAACAAAAAATGCATGAACATATGCACATTGGCCACATAAACATATCACAGAATTCCAGTGAGTATCATAATCATCATTGTCATATTTTACTATTATTATTGCTGGCTAGATGATAATATAGTGGCAATAGTGGTAACAGTGGTAGTATAGTGGTAATAGCAGTTATTGCCTCCTGCTTCTGCTATTGCCGCCAGCTCTTTTTCTGCTGTCAAAGCATCAGGGTGCCTGGATCGATCATAATATGTATTTAGGCTTTTCAAACAAAGGTTTTGAACCACTCAGTCTTACTAAGCAGAAGCAGAACTCATGAAAGCTTACTTTATCTTTGCCAGTGCAGTGCTTTAAAATGTATTTGTGCACATTACGACCATACAGGGACTCTTGCTTGCTGTTTTCAAAGTGTAATATTGATCAGGAATATTAACATTACTGGAAATGGAAGCAACAGTACAGAGAATAAGTGTCTCACCTAAAATTGGCTGTGTCTTAAAAATCCCACCAATATCATTTTATACCAAGCTCACTTTCTCAGAATAATCATTATAGTCTCTTTAATAATAATAGCTGTTTAATATCTGTGTGTGCGTACTATGTCTCTTTATTGCATGAGCTTTTCATAGAATATAGACACAGTGCCCTCCATGTTTATACATACCCCTGAACATAAAGATGTGACAAGAAATGCTCATAAATGTTTTTCTGCCTAAAATGCTTTAAAAGCGTTATATTTTTATCTTACTTGCTTTACACAAATAAAATAACATTTTTCACAAAATCAGTTATGTTGAAACGTATCTCTTGCAGAATTGTCTAGGGTTTCTTCAAGTTCTCTCTTCTGTGGCTTTGCTTTTAAAAGAGGCTTCTTCCTTATGACCCAGCCATGAATGCAACGTTCATGCATGCATCTTTGAATGGTTCTTTCTGGCACTTTGTAACCTGAAGATATTAGTTATCATCCCAAACCACTGGTTTCATAGTCCATGGTGATAAGATAGATATGCATCCTCATCCTTACAGGATTGCCCCCCTACTGCTAACTTCATAATGGACACTACAATGGAAAGTGATAAGTTCAGCTTGTGACTTTCAACTTGTGGAGACCAATGGCCCCAACCCTGATAATGTATGCTACCGATGAATCTCTTCTCGGTGTCACCTCCTTTCATAGGGCAGGAAAACTGGAAGCCTTTGGATGCCTCTATACAGTTCCAAAAGCTCCCAAAAACTTTTAATAAACAGAACATTCGTATAGATTTGTTCTTTCCGATTCTAAGGATTGTAAGGATTACCTAAATGTGTAAATAAATGAAACTCTCATGTTTTAAGTTTAACAGGCACTATCTGTGCATCTGAAATTGTATTACATTAATCATATACTAATGGAATAATGTTAAGATTAAAGTACAACAATCAATTCAGTATGTACACTGATCATATTTAGTCAGGGGTATGAATAAAAGGGGGGGGGGGGCAAGCCAACTTTAAATTTATTTAAAAGGGATGTTGCACTTTTTTTCCCAAAGACCCAACATGAAGTTCTGAGTGGTGAAGCTTCATGAACCCCATTTAAGTGTGTGCTTATCACTCCCTGCATCAACATACTTTGCTCTGCATACCAACACACCATGATAAGTGATTGGTTCAAATGCTTGGTAAGGCCATATAGAGCATTTACCAGAGTCTATAAACACTGTCTGTCTTGAATTTTTGGGTCGCTGTCTACAGCATTCTGCAATCTGCCACATGTTGTGTTTGTCACTTGCTGTGTGACTAATGTGTCATTTATAAAGCATTTGTAAAGGGCTCTGTTTTATTGTCCCTTTCTTGTGTTTAAATATATTTCACAGATGAGAAACCAGGTCAGACCTTTACGACATCGAGAAGAAATTCTTATTCAAAACACAGTTATGGCATTTAAATGATGCCCTTTTCTAGGATTACTTACAATGTACGATACGTTTTCAGAATAATAAAAGCAACACTAAGGATAAAATGTTAATTATTTTAAAATGAAATCAGCAGTGAATAAACCTAATGGGTGAAGATTGCTATGAGGAACAAACACCAACTGGGGTAATGGATGGTGTAGAATGAACAAACACAACCTTCCTCCAGATAAGGAAATTGAAAAACATGGTATTTCCAGCTTCATGCTTTATGTGGCAGTAATGGACAAATGTTGTGTCAGGTTTTGAAAATTTTGTTTTGAGAATATATTGGTTGGGAAAATATATTAGGAAAGATTCCATTGCTTGGAAAGATATATTAGGTTTAGTGAGATTTTAAGTTTAAGTTGAATAGAAAAAGCCAATGGCCTCAATGTGAAATATGTGGAAAACGAGAGAACTCTTTAAGTTATATTATCAAGGAAATGTGCACTATTTCTTGGGATTGTACTAGACTTGACAGAGTTACTGGATCCTCTCATTAACCGAAGCTTTGGCACACAACACCATTTTGGCTTCATCATTTTTTCCTTACTACACACAGGCTCCAATTAAGTCCGATTGGCTCAGACACATCAAATGCCTTGACCAATCATACGCTAGCATGTTCTATACACAAAAATAAATGCAACATAAATCTATAAGTGATCATTAACATGTTTATTATCCCAACCGTAGCAGCTGGTGAGCTCTATTTGTTGCTGTGTTAATGTGATTCAAATTGAACACAAAATCAGTATTCTGTTAGAGTAGCCAGTTAGCTATCTGCTTTACACAGCATGTGGTAAGCTTTCAGTGCACATCTCTTCACGAGAAGAGACTGCTAGTTTTAATACCTCAGTTTTAGCTCTGTACCATCATTTTAAATGCCTGCAGGGGCAGAGAGCTGCCAGACACAAAGCAGCCCCAACTGAGAGAGAAGTCAGTCAGTTTGTACAGAAAGACAGATGATGATGTCTTTGGAGTTTTAACTCTTTTTGTGGTAGGACAGCAAATCTGCCTTGTTGCAACCACCCGTATCCGTGTTTCTGAAGCAGAGTCATGTTTCATAAATGTCAAATTTTCAGACTCAAGTTTCTGGTGTGAGTGTGATTTCAATGCTTTGATTATAAGACAAAAAGGATAGATACCACTACCCCAGAAAACTGCTCAGCTTATTGGGCTGTATTCTTAGGATGATGTCAGTTAAAAGTTCAGTTCATTCATGACCTGCATGATCAAGTATTGTATAATGCTAAATGATTTATACTTGATTCATTTAAAATGAATTTCCAGACAGACCCAGGGCAGAAATGTCTATGAGAGACTTTTTTTAAGTATCCACTTAATGAAATTATTCAATTAATGCAAAACAATCAAGCATTTTCTTTCCTTTTCACAGATAGTTCTTCTAACATGAAACAATGATACTGCATATTACAGTCAATGGAGGAATGAATTTATTTTTAAAGTTCTCTCTTTTGCTGTGCTTTTATTTTTTATTGGGTTGGACTTTCTGGATATAGTATGTGTTCTGTGGATTGGCGAAAGGTTCATATAGGTTATACAGATTTAACATAATTCCTTGAATCTTCCCATCCAAAATGAGCCCCAAAGAAGTTATTCATTTTTTAAATTCTTCATCCTAATTAGTTATTAACACCTCTACATAATTAATTTTATAGTTATTTTATACAATATATAAATACTTTTTTCTGTATTATTCCTACATATTACACAAATTGATGAAAAACCATACAGCTAATTTCTCCAAGAGATGAATCGCCTATTATACTTGCACTGAGAAATCAGTCACGTTCATAATAAGTATGCATGTGAAATTGTGAACTGCTTTAATGAAAGTTATCTGTGGCCGCTGAGAAGAGAAAAAATACCTTACGACGAATGTGGCACCTATAATTGGTATATTGCGTAAGCCAATTATTTTTCTGTATGAGTAGATCCAATCACTTTCAGAGCATGTGAACCGAGGCGCGGCCGTTCGTCTTCAGCATTTACTCTTGAGTTTGGTTTTATTATAAATCAGGCAACGTATGTCAACTATCGATTAATCAGGGCTCATTAAGAGGCTGGAAAAAAACCAAGGCGGCTGTCGTTTGCATCTCTGTAGCATTCTGCTCTTATTGTTTTATCACATTTCGTTACTCTTTCATGTTGCTCTTATTCTTCCCCTCACCTCCCTTGACCTCCCCCCCCCCCGAACTCCCACCCTGTACCACTGGCGCGTCTCCCTTCCCCATCTCAATGAAGGGGAAAATTAAAATCCCCCATGGCTCTGAGAAAGACTATCTCATTAAAACTCATTATGACTGAGCAGCTTTAATATGCAGGAGCCTTCCATAATTTTGGGAGAAGTGCCATTAAAACTGAGCTGCCCTTTGTCTTCAGGGTCACTTCTGTTGGAGCCTCTTAGCTTTTCCCCTCACGGCACAACAAGCGTGCTGGATGGAGAGCAGGAGGAAAGCAAGATAAGGTTCAGTGAATCATTTAAACACAAGACATTGGACTGGTTTTCTTAAACCTTTTATCATACCCAAACCAGGCATAAATGAGTAAATAAAGAGGCATGTTAGCGGGTCCTGAGTAGCAGCGTACATATTACATTAACAGAGACAGCTTAATGTTGGGCTATTAGGCAGAGAGTCCCTTAAATCAAACGGCCCTCTGACCCCTGGCCTCTGGAGAGGAGCGTAATAAAGGACGCTGATGCTTTGTGCATTAGGCTGTCAGCTCATTAAGACGCTCGAGGATGGCTACTTGAAAAAAAAGAAAGAAAAAAGAGGAAAAAAAAATCACCCTGTAATATTGACATTATAATGATGTGCGACTCCTTGCAGTGCAGTAAAAAGGGAATTTGCTGGATGGGGCGAGTTATTCTTATCAATGGTACTTAAGTGGAATTTGCTTTTAGGCCTAATACGTTGCCAGTTGGAATCTCTCGTTGCTTTTAGGGTCTGTATGAGATCAACCACCGGTTTTTTTAAGCCCTTCAGTGCTGTACTGGGAATGTGAGTGCGCACCCTGGCCCCTAACATGTTAAATAAATGGTGCCGCTACACCGGCAGCTCCTCAGCAGGTCTGAGAGGTCTGGGGGCTGAGGTTAGGGCTGAGTCTCTGGGCTTCATCTCAACACAGAGCGCAAGGCCTGGCTGTCAGAGGTGCGCTGAACCTCGACAAATTGTCTGGAGGAGAAGCGTAGTGTGTAGCAGAACATTTCTTGGTAGGGGCTGGTGTGTTTCCTCAGAGAGGAGGAAAAAAGTATGCTGCATGGGTTCGGTGTGAGTGTGTGAGTGGAGAATCGGAAGAGGAGTGGGGGTATGTGGTAATGTGAGGCTTTTTTTTGGCTGGAATTGTATGTGTTAATTGAGTGGAGGGGGGTATTTGACAGTTTGTGGTCACAGGGTGTGTGGGGGGGCTTATTTAATAGTGTTTGGTTTGGGGGGAATATATAATTGTGTGCAGTTTGAAGGGGTGTATTTGAGAGTGTGTGATTTATAAGAACATTTAAAATTCTGTGTGGTTAGAAGGGGTGAATTTGATAGTGTGTGGTTTGAGGGGGCTTATATTATTGTATGATTTGTTGGGGGGGGGGGGGGGGGTTATTTGATATTGTATGGTTTGGGGGGGGCTGTATAATTGTGTGTGTTTTGAGGGGGTGTATATGATATTGTGTGGATTGAGCAGGGAGTTTGGTATGTGTTACTGTGAGGTTTTCAAGGGGGTGTCAGTACTCACCTGTCTCGCCCCAAACTGGCAGGTACTCATCCTGCTGAATATCCAGCATGATTTCAAGCCCGTTACCCGTGCCGCCCTTTAGGGTGGTCAGCAGGGGGTTGCCATCCTGCCCAGAGTTGAAGGTGTAGCACTTTCCATATCGGGT